>NC_140563.1:11095160-11695160 GCF_057381845.1 Rhamphochromis longiceps
TTTAAATGAACTTTTAACATGCCATGCTTTTTTCTTATGTCTAAATGTAGATATCCAATATCCTGTCAAGAAAACAAAAATCAAAATAGAGAAAGGTTCACAGGAGGCACGACATAATGAACCAGCAAAGCCTAAGGGCAGACACACACTAAATGCACATGGGAAGATGAATAAATGAGACACAGGTAAAGTCATTCAAGATGATAATGAAGTAAAATAGCCCAGAAGGGATGAAAAAGTACAAGGGAATAACGCTCAAAATGAAAGAGGAAAATTTAAAGCAGAACAAAGAACAGATGCAGAAAAACAGCAAGCTATAGACAGGGTGAACAGAAAACGCACAGGAAAGGAAAACCACAAACACATGGAAGTACCATAACTAATGTTACAACATGAATCAAAGCAGGGTCTCATATACACATGGGATGTATGTACAATTTGAATGATTGCTTCTTGTATTTACATGTATTCTTTCCCTTTCTTTCCCTCAGCTTTACTTGACGAGTGACCTGCAAAGTTTTCAAAAGGTAAGTTAAGTTTTAACATTAATTACAGCAAAAATAACTGTGACAATGCTTTAAATGAAAAATTAATGGAAAAATTGTGCATTTGTACATACTGTACATACTTTAGTGCAAGATGACATAATTATGTTCCCCCTTTTTGTGAGAATTTTTACTATTATCATATATTTTGACCTAAAAGTGTGCAAAAAAGTCTCGCCTCCAAGAAGTAAGCCTGGAAGACAGCGATTCCTTTCTGTCATGGTGGAAGATAGTTTACTTTGACCCCCAGGAAAGACTTGAATATGAGGGTCTGCCAGTTCCTGTAAGTGTTTACTGTATCTTCCTGGTTACACCTGCTGCAGCATCAGTGTTATAAATGCATTATGTTCCTTTCACTGCCATTAAGAATTGTGTTTTGTCTATGCTTTTTTAGGCTAATGTGAAGGTGCTGATTGTACATTGCAAAACAAACCAGGCTCTTGCTGTTCTGGGTGATCAAGTCCTCTGGTATTTTTCAATTTTCTTTTCAAATGTAACTCCAAACCAGTTGTGTTGGGCATTTATGATATCAGCTTAGATGTCTGTTAGCACATTAGCAATAACAAACAATACTCTAGGATACATAAGGAGCAAGTAAAGAAGAAAACAGTACATTTTTGCTACAATGACATTAAAATTGCACTGCTACTCAGGTCCAATTAGCTAATCAGCTCCACAGCCGCTATAAGAACATGTGAAAGCAACCATCTGTTGTGTCCTTAATAATGACCACCAAGATGTGAATTCATTTGTGCATAACAGTTGTGTCCTTGCAGGACCATGTACGGCAAGGAGTATGAGCTGACGGCTCACACGTTCTTGGATTCCCATAAAGCTGAACAGGACAACAATCACTGGATACTCTGCACCGCTGATCCTGCAGGGGACGGACTTGTACTTTTCAAACAACCACAGTTGATGGCTAAAAAAACAGAACTTGAGGCGTTCTCAGAAGCTAACCCTAGTGTTTAACACCATCTGTTTTTATGCTAAAATGTATTGTAATAAAGGTTTTTTTTTTTCTGGTTAGGTCATCACTTGTAATGCAGGAAGATTCTAGTGCAAAAATCAGTAACACATAACCACCAACTGTTAAGTGTGTTTTACTAGAAGTAATAAGTAATAATTTGACAGCAATGTTCATGAATTTGTTAATAACTAGTTTGTAAACCATCTATGAACATTATCTGGAAAGCTATAACAAAGTTGCAGCTGATGTTAAAATATTAATAATTAACACTGTTTATTATGTGGATGATTATTATACAGCTGGGACTTGTATTTGATTGTTTTTTTAATGTTTTTTTTATTTTATTGTGCATAAATAGTCAGTTCAGTTAGCATCAGAAGACTGTGATGCAAATAACAGAAAGTTATTCGAGGGAAGGCTGTATAAAGTAAATAGAACTGGTCCCAGCACGGTTCCCTGTGGAGCTCTGTATAGAAAACACTCCCCATTTTCATGAGGAAATGGAAATCTGTTTCGCAGATATGATTCAAAACACTGCAGCACAGTACCTTTAATAATTACAAAATGTTCTAATGTTTGCAGTAAAATATTGTGGTCTACAGTATCAAATGCCGCACTGAGGTCTAGCAGGACAAACACAGAGATTAATCAACTGTCAGCAGGCATAAGTAGATCATTCATAACCTTCACCAGTGCCGTTTCTGCACTGACTAGAATTTGCTAAATAAACTAAAGTAAAAAGAAGGTTGGAGTTTGGTCAATAATTTGCTAAGACAGCTGGGCCAAGTAGAGGCTTTTTAAGTAATAGTAAACTTATCTTAACTTATCTTAAAAGCCTGTGGTAGGTACCCTAGTAATAAAGATAGATTTATCATATTTAAGATCGATACATTAGTTAATTGTGGGACTTTTTAAACAGTCTTATCAAAAGGGGTCTAATAGAGTTGATGGTTTGAAGGAAGTAATCATTGGAAGTTAACTGAGGAATATCGATCTATACTGCTTATAAATTCAGGAACGTCCAAAGATGCAACCCTCATCTGCAAAAAAGCTGTGACTTTGTAAATAATGTAAAGCAAAAATGATTTAAGTCTTCTATTTAACTGAAACTGCAATACAAAGTAATGTTCTGTAAAAGAAAATTGAAAAGAAAAATTTACAAAACATTATTGTTCTCTCAATTTTTTTTTGGCAATTGGGGAAAAATAAACAGCAAGAAGGAGACGATCCCAGAAGAACCTTCCAAGAAGAGCCAATATCCCAGTTGTGTGTGTGATAGGAGAGACAGCTAGTCTACCCCTTGGAAGTTTAAGTCTATCTCACTGCAGGAACGACTCTGAGGGATGGCTTTAGAGAACAACGAATATTAAAAACAGACCTCTGTTCTCTGAGATGTCTGCGGGATTAGGTTTCGGTTTAAATTTTTTCTTTTGTCTTCATGACCTCAATTGTGGGGCAGAGGTTTTGGAAGCATTATCAGTAAACCAGACTTCCAAGTGCATGGCTTAGACCTCAGTTTTTTGTTTTATCTGAGCTTGCATTTAAGTTACCATCGCTGAAGCAAAACAAACAAACATCACAATGAGACGTGTTTGTTTTCTCCTGGTTTTGGTCGTAATGTGCAGCATCATGTTTCTTCTAATTATATGCAGTGAAATACATATAATGATCCCGCTCAGAGTTTAAAAGGTTTTATGTAGCTACATCATTGATGTTTTTTTCCCTTATGTGTTGTTTCACAGCAGCGTTTGAACATGTTTGCTGCTATTATGCTTTTCATTTAACCCTCCTGCCATCCTTTAAAAAACTCACACCCATCACCCTAGGGACCATTCTCAGCCACGCCATAAAAAGACCATATATCCATATTTTATTCCACTTTAAATTAGCCAACCTTGTAAAACTACTTCTCCCTGAAATATTCATGTAAAGTTTTAATTATATTTTCGTTGTTTTAACCCTTCAAATCCCAGTGTTATTACATGAGTGCCCTGTGTTATAAGCCCCAAAAACCAAAAAACGAAACTAAATATTTCCACAAAAAACCAGTTGAAGTAATATGTGATTGTCATTATAAGTAGGCCTTTAGATGGACCAAAGATCGGCACCAACATACATTTTGACCTGCCATTATTTTTTTTGCATTTTTTTTGCAATTTAAAAATTAAAACTTCAAGGCCCTGAGTCTTCATTGACATCCAAGAAAAGAAGAAAAAATAAAATCATATGATGATAATTTGGGGTTGAAAAATAGCGTTTATAATGGAAGTCAATGGGCAGAAAATGGTCCCCAGGGTGATGGGTGTGGGGATTTCTGCTGCTCAGCCATTTTAGGCTGATTTAAGGAATTCACACTGGAATATTAACATTGACAGGTAAAAACTATCCTGTGGCAAGTTTGGTTATATTCCACTGAACACAGTGGAAATGGCAGCCATTTAACACATAGCAGTGGCACAAAAAGGTCCCAAGAAGGCAGGAAGGTTAAGTGTCATTCGTCTGAAACGGACTGTGTTGCTGCACCTGCCAGGTGATTGAGCCACACTGAGCGTGACTCAGAGACAAAGGGAGAAGCCCTTACTGCACATGGTGGTTCTGAAGAACTTCTCCACTGCAGAGAAGTAAGCCAACCACAGGGAAAGACAGTTAACTGTAATATTTTTGGCGTCTGCAGCAGTGGTGAAAGAGAGAATCGAGATACTAGAAGATCTGTAATGTCAGCATGGTTGATTTTAGTTTGTCTGAAGAGTGGTTTATTTTCATAATAAAAACAGCACCACAGATCAATACATTAGTAGTTAATTAATTAATTAATTAATAAACATTTATTTGCCATATACAGTTCCAGAAAACATTCAAGTACACGATGATGTGGCTCCGGAGCTTTTAAATTACGTCTTAAATTAAGTTTTTTTTTTCAATAGTGCAGTAGATACTGAGAGGAATGAGAGCTTACAGCGGTTTGTTTTACAGCCGCTTGCTATAACATCATCTTCCATGGCCAGTTCATGGTCAGAGTCCACATTAGACCAGCTCTTGATAACCAGTAAGCACATGCAAGGCAAATGCTTATCATTAACACACTAAAACCATAAAATACACGATCAATCACACTATTTGTTTTCTGCAGTTAATGTGTAATTTATGTAATAAATTACACATTGAAATGATGTAGTGCCTTTATATTACTAACAAAAAATAAATAAAAAAATAATGATTTTGCTGTAAATATAACAACAACAACAAAAATACTTTTATACATGTTGACGGAGGATGAAGTGAGTGGTCTGAGGAAATGAACTGACCTAAAGTCTGCTGGAGCAGCAGTCAGTACTTCTGTAATACTTGCCAGATGGCAGCAGGGTGAATGCTGTGGCTTGGCCGGTAAAATAAAAAATCTGCTTTCTAAGAACCTTGTTCACTGTAACTAGCATCTATGTTGTTTATTTCAGTAAGCCAACAATAAATGGGTTTGAAAAACTTTCAATAAAGCAGCTGGATTGTGGTTTATGTGCCAATATAGATATGCAGTCTCTGTGCCCTCCCACTCCTGGGGAAACTATCCAGACAAAGAATGACTCTATCCTGCTGGAAAATTACTGGAACCAGTCTGAAGTCATGTTAACGTTTAACTTCACAGTTAACCCACCCACCCCACTCCACTCCTAAGGTGGTTTAAAATTTTGATTCTTCAAAAAAAGTCATATAATTTTTCCTGGACAAGAAAACCTGTTTAGTCAGTTTTTTTGTATTATTTATATAAGAAATATTATTGTATAATATGTATATATTTATGTGGTGCAGTCAGAAGCAGGAAGTATGGGAAACATGGATAGGTTTGTAAAAATGACCTCCAGGAGCTAGCATCGTAAGTTAACAACAGTAGTCTTATCCAGTCACAGTGTGTCAGGGTCAAGTTGACAAGTAGTTGCCTGAAATAGGCTCGTAACTTTATACAAATTTTATAATTATATTATTTTTTAATTATACAAATTGTAGACAGCTGCTCAACTCATTAAGAACAGTAACATAAGCGTTTCGTCCTCCTTATTTGTATTTATTGTGTTTTTTATGTCATTGACAGAATTTAGATTGACTGTGTAACCAGACAGTCATAGCAGTGGATGTACCTGGACTGGTGGCTGTTGTGTGTTTTTTAAAAATATTCTCATCCTGGTCACCGAAATCAAAGAAAGTGCAGAAGACATGTGATGGCAACAAGAACAAAGTTACCATTGTTGGCAGCCAGAAAATCAGTATTCTGGTGGGGGTTCCTACCCTGACAGGTAGAACTTTTGAACTGATTGATCATTATTGCTTTCAGTATGTGTTCTTTCCTGCTCTCCACGTGTTTGACTGTGTCTTTGTCAACTTGTTTATTTTCTCTACTTCTCGTTTAGCAACACGGGTTGGAGCGTGAAGCAAGTGAGTAGCTGAAACTGTAAGCCAGAAGGGTGATGGTCAGTGCATAAGTATTATTATTATGCTGCTACTATAAAGCATCTGACAAGTTTTTCTTGTTCTGAGTTTGAGGGCCATTGTCAGCCTCACATACTCAGGTTTCCAGGGATGTGTGTGTAGGCAAGCTTACATTATACCTGAAACAATAGCACTGAAAGAACACAGCGCCTCCTGAAGGGCAAGGGCTGTCCTAAAACGGTTTTATGGTGTTTTTATTACAACATGCTTATCTCTATCTGTTTTTATTACAATATGATTATGTCATCGCGACGTTGTATGGCGCCATATTGAAAAATAGTGTAGTTGTTCGTCTCTCTCTATGCCCTTTCACATGAAAGTTTCTTGAAATTGTTTTTTGAGGTCAACTTTGACCCTGGGTGCTAACAATTAAGGTCAAGGTCAAATAGGTAGGTCAACCTAGGTACTCATGTCCACTAAGGTGTAGTTTATTGTTGTCTAAATTTAATCTACAAAAGAAACTGTGAGTGATATAAAGTTTTTATGATTTTCACATTTGATATGACCTTGATTTTTACCAAAATTAAATCAGCTCGAGCTGTAATCGGTATCTAACATCACACAAAAATTGAAAAGACAGACAGACCAATTACTCCCTCCCATCGAGGGAGAAAAAACATAATGTTGCCAGTTAAACAAGGGTCGTTTGTAGTAGTTATTTTGGTTTGGGTATGTATTTTTAGGCCACCGTGTACCTTTCACTAAAAAGATCTGGTTGTAGCAGATGCCAAATGGGTTGCAAAAGATAGACTTGATTTTTCAGATTCACGACTACCCTGTAACTCTGGATCTAGTCTAAGTACTATAAGTTTTAATGCACCGACAAACTAAAATATTTGACACCTGTCTAGAAGAACAATAGTGAGGTAGGGCATTGAGGCCAAAACTATAAATTTACTAGCCTAATCATTAGGAGCCCTAGTTCAGACTTAGAGGGATAATAATAATAACACTGGCTCTAGAGAGAGTCTTTTGCATTTGTTACAACTTTAGCAGGGCTTGCTGTGATGTTACTTTCTCTGGATAAATCCAGGGGATGTGGGTAAGTAACAACATTTTTTAAGGCTTTGCAGCCACTTTAGTTTTTACTGCATGCTTGAAAAGATGCTTTGGTAGCTAAAGTGAGGGCTGCTCAGTTGGTTGTAATGCCGACCTCATCACCAGATGTCACTAAAATTCTACACACTGCTCCTTTAAATGGCACATTTAATCTGTTGTGCAGGTCTCACTTTTTACAAAGCTAGATTTATATTGTTGCACAGTCAAATGTTTCTGTAACAACAAGTGAATTGTCAGGACTCTAAAAAAAGCAAAAAATAAAACAGATTGTCTTTTTGTTCTAGAGCTAAAGGACTGAAATTAGTCTATAGCGATAGTTCACTTGATTTCAGTGCAGTGTATTTAATGTGTGACCTATGCAGTGGTACACCGATTATCAGAAATACTGGCAAAATATAAGGAAGTTTAAATGTCAATATAGCATTTAGTTGGATTTTAAAAAATTTTTTCAATGTAACCTGTAACCATTTTTCACATCACTTATCCAGCGTATGGTCCTTTACTTACATTGTCTAAATCAGAATGTCTCTTTTGCATTGATGTTACATTTACTTTGTGCACTTTTTTTTAAGGTGGATTGTTTTTTTGCATCACCATGCTGGAACCATTTCAGCACTGCGACACTTTTGCTTCCTGCTGTGGTGTGTTTTATTTCGTGGGTTTCAAAAAATACTGAAAAATATTCACTAATATAGTTTTAAAAAATCATAATGTGCTTTGCTATTTTTTTTGGTAAAACTGAAAAAATGGAAAATTCCCAGAGAAGAACAATAATAATTTTAGTTTTAATAATATAATTTTGATTAAAAATATATGTGCATGCTGTTACAAAAACAGAAAAACACATGGCTTGTAACGACCAGTATCCTTTGACATGTTTACAGCTGACTTTTTACAGATCTAGTTGCGTACAAGCTGATGTTGAAACTTCATGGTATCTTCTTATGTTCTAAAAACTCTGTACTTGCTTTCTTATGTTAAAAGACACTTTAAACATCACAATTTTGGAGCTGGGTTTCTATCAACAAGTAATTCCTCAGTGCTCTGATTCTTTTGGGAGTGTTTGGGGAGAAAACAGAAACAGGCAATGAAGAAATGAGTCTTCTTTGAGGAAAACCTAATTGTCAATAGAGAATTGTAGACCAGACATTTTATAGGTACACCTTCCTGATGCCTGGTTAGACCTGCTTTTGCCTTGAGAACTGCCTTTATTCCTCATGGCATAGATTCAACAAGACAGTGGAAACATTCTTCAGAGATTTTGGTCCATATTCACATGACAGCATCACATTGTTGCTGCAGATTTGTCGGTTCCACATCCATGACGTAACTTTCCCTTTTCAACTTTCCACCACATCCCAAAGGTACTTTTCAATTTGGTGGATTGTTATGTTCCAGAAAGCAGTTTGAGATGATTAGAGATTGTAGTATGGCGTGGTATCCTCCTGGAAGCAACCATCAGAAGATAAAGACACTGCAGTCATAAAGGGATGGACATGGTCAGCAACAATACTCAGGTAGGCTTTGGCATTTGAACAATTCTCACATAGCACTAAAGGGTTTAAAATGTGCCCATTAACTTTTAATCCACTATTACTACACTACCACCTGTTGATTTACTATCAAATCAAAGCAATCTGGCTGTTCTAGTTAAACCTCTGGCATTTTCACACGGAGAACAGAGAACTGCCGCTGTCTGGATGTTTTCTCATTTTAACCATTCTCCATAAACACCAGAGATGACTATGTGGGAAAATCCAATTGGATAAGCAGTTTCCTTAGTACTCAGACCAGCACCAACAAATTCAAAGTCACTTAAATCACCTTTCTTCCCTGTTCTGATGGCTGGTTTCAACATCAGCAGGTCGTCTTCATGACATCTACATGCCTAAATACACCGAGTTGATCTACGCTACCAAGCAGAGGAACAAGCATACTTAGTTTCTCCACAATAATTTTAATATAATACGCACGTTTCTCCAGCAGAGGGCGACAACTAAACACCCTTTTCAGCAACCACAGCACCATACGGTAACTGAAAAAAACTGCGCCGCTTCTCATTAGAAAACATTGCAGTACATGTCCGGAATTTTACGATTGTCAAGCATATGTGAGTTTTTTTTTTTAATTATTATTGTTTTTGTAATATGTTTTTGCTAATTTTCATATCATATCACATATTTACGCAACTAAAGGACTCCATTACTATAATACATGTAGCTTTATTTGAAAATACAATGAGAAGCAAGCATAAGTCAGCAGTTCCTTTTCCCAAATAAAGATCAGTGATGCTGCTGTTTATAATTCATAGCTCATAGTATTTATTGCAACGACATCGTTAATTTCGTTCGTAAATCAAAATGTAAAGGAACAAGGAGATAAAAGACAACCCGCTTTCATTCAAAATGAAAACTAATTACAAATATCCGCTGGAGTTAACCTTAGTTAGGCTCACATGTTCCCAGTTAGGGGATGCTGTGCGGTATGGATCGATAACCACGCTCCTTGCACAGCGTGTTGTCTGCTGCGTGTATTGGATGAATGAAAGATAAAAGCACAACTCAAGTCCCCGCTTGACTACATGTCCATGTCGGATTTTACTTTTTACCCTACCCGTGACGATAGTGCGCAGCGTAACCTATGGTACAGCTCCTGAGCACTAAATAGACTTCAAAACACTGAACGTCGTCCCCTGTATGCCAGAAGTCCTGCAACCCTTAAAGTGTATTAAATCAGACAGTTTCATGAACAGAACAGTGTAAAAGATTTCTACTCTGAACCATATGAAACATTGTCACACATAAGAGTCGTCAGCTGAGTTACTCGAATGTGATCCTTTCAATCTTAGACAAATCTGCAGTGACCTGCGAAAAGACGAGTTTAAAAGCCATAAAAAATTAAAGTCCACATTTCACTTCATTGAGCAGACCTGCCGATCTTGTTTTTAGCCCAGCAAAATGCATATTATAAAGGAAAATATGTAGGAAATATAGCTAGTATTAAAAATTAATTTCATCACCTGTCAGTACCTCTTATTACAAGTGAAATCCAACGGTGATAAAGGGTAACTACGAGGATGTTAGTAACCAGTGAAACCACCCAAACATAATCTAATCAGCTAAAATGAAGTGAAACATGCAGTACAATTATTCACTCCCTCCTACAACAAAGAAAAACATATTTATTTAGTACATCATTCACAAATATTTATTTACTTACCTTTTGAAAAAATTATTATGAACAAATCCAGAGGAGTAAGATATGTATGCATATTTAAACTAAACAGAAAAATAAGATGTGTCTGTACTTGGATAATAAAACAAAGGCAAAATTCTTCAGGGCTAAACTCTCACTGTAACTGTAAACATTGTAATCTTTTGACTCGCTCTGGAGCACAAAGTTATTCAGTCAACAATGTGCACTCTTTGAAGTAATCCATCTCAGATAACATGATTTGTGTGCCAACAACGTTATATTTTATCCCACCTAATTCTTTTTACAAAATGTAAAACTTCTTTAACCTTGACTGAGATAAATGTTTCAAAGCTCTGTTAGGCAAAGGACACATTAACTGACAATAAAAAAAAAATAACTTTGTGCCTGTTCCTCTGTCCTAAAAGCCAAATTCTTACACTGAACTAACCTTCAGTTTGTTACACAAAAGAACATTTATTGCTATACCACCTTAAAATAATGATTACAAAAAACGACCTAACTGGCATTTAAAAACAAACCACCTTTTCAGTTATTGCCTCACAGACAAAATGCCCAATTTATATAAATATGTCACAGATACTCATTTGTCTTCATTACTGGAAGAGTAAAAAAAATAATGTGCTGGAAATCTGGTGAGATGGGCGAGAGCTGCCTGCAGCCCTCAGGTTGAAAACCACTTATGTGGCCAATATAATTCAAATGACTGGGATATTTGAATTATACAAATAGGATCAACTCAGGAAAAGGTAATAAAATTTGTTTGCTTCTTTTAAAAGCTAAAGCTCTACAAGAACTCCACTGAGTACTTCTGTAGGATGCAGGAAATATGTAAGAAGGACAAATAAATAAACAAACAACACAATTTAATGTAAAGAATTGACAGCATCAGAAAAATTAAGGATTAACCAAAATAATGTCAAAGCAACCCAGTGGGAGGAGCCACAGATGTTTCAAATATTGTAAAAAACGTAATCTAAAGGTAGGACTAGTGGTTTTAATGATCACTTTTAAATATTTAAGATCTGAAACAGCCGCATGAACCGCTTAAGTTGTTAACTAACAGCAGAAACGAAATATCTGACTAAACCTAATGATACGCATATGAAAGAGTCCACTAAGTGACATGAAATACTTAATTAAGTAGTAGTTAAACAATTAGCTAATGTATGACGGAATTAGTGGCCCATATTGTGGGGTAAGGTGTATTAAATAACATGGGAGTCACTGTTCTCAACAATGACATGAAGTTTAGAAGCTGGGACAGCAGAAAAGTGTTCCCACTCACATCCGGCTGGGGTGTGTGTGTTTTGTTTGGGTTGCCCCGTCGTTCGAGACACGCCGGGTCTAAATCCGCTCCGTTTTTTGTATCCTGCTCCCGACCACCTTATCCGTAACACTTTGTGTTTCTGTGTGAGAGAAGCCGACTCTTGTTTACAGCAGCGATTCCACGGAGGAGCGGCGGAGACCCGTAGTGTGCTTTAACCGAGGGCGGACCGTGGGATTTCAGCCTGTGGATACACACGCGACGGGAGTTTTTCTTTTTCTCTTTTGTGCGAAGCTATAAAGGCAAAACAAGAAACACTCTTGGAGAGCAACTCCTTAGACATATTCTCCCTCCCCACTCCAGCCGAGGTCGTCTAGCTGGAGAGCTGGAGACCCATTCTCTTGCGTGGCACAAGTCTGGTATTTTCTTTCAGTTGCAAATCCCGACTGACGGCGGAGATAAGTCGGAGCTGAGGGGCTGAAAATTTGCTGATTTTTTTTTTTTTAAAGCAACTTCTCATTGCGAGCCAGGACTGCTTGGTTTGGGGGGGTCGATAGACCCTGCTGTTTGAATAGCATACGGAAAAACAGGTTTTTCATTCATTTTTCAACCTCACAGCCACCACCCCTGTGGATCTGTACGCGTTTTCAGCCCACCACCTCCTCACACACACTTATTCACACGGGGGATTCTTGTGAGCGACACTGGCTTTAATTTATTATGGTGGTAAAGGCTGCTAAGATTTAAGTCTGATTTTTTTTTTTTTTTGTTGTATTAACGGGCCTGGTCGCGCTGTGTAGGCTACGCGCATGCTGTTTTTAAGAGATGGAGAATGAAGATGGGGATTGCCATCATTTATTCAGTAAAATCATGGCTTGTGTGCCATACCAGCCAACGTCAAAGCATCCTGTGACTGGCAAAAATAGCAGAGTGTTTTAGTATTCCACCCCCCAACGTTTAAATATTTTTTGTACACATTTATATATATGTTTAGAGCAAATCCAGACAGATAAGCGACCACGCATCAGGATATCAGAAGCTTTTGGGCTACGAGGCACTTGTTTTCTCTTTTTCTCCTTTTTTAAAAATTTTTTTTAGTGAGAAGGCTCTGATTTATTGAGCTGATGTGCACAACTTAAATATTTTTACTTCCTTTTTACTCTCATTATTTTTATTTTTTCTTGAAGAGGAGAATAATGTTCAGGAACGTAAAATCAGAAGCACCGATGGGTGGCCCGATCTTGTTTTGGGGTCTGATGCTGTCTGTCTCCACTATCTGCATATGGTCCACATATGGAGAGAGTAAGTATTTAGTTCTAATCAATATTGTTTTTATGAAGAACATGTCGCTTGAGCAGGAATAGGCCTAAAGGCATAATTTGCTTTTGTAACCCAGTTTAACCTCTTGCATAAACGCCTTTTTCCCCACTAGTGGAGGATATGCGTTAGCTGCAATTATTGTTTTTATTTGCAAAATAATCAGAGTGAATACCTGTAGTTGGACAAAACGATGGAATGCGACAAAACCGACTTGTGCTCCTTACTTATGCTATCTGAAGAGGACCATGTGGTATAGCTGCCGTCAGTTGATGCGCGCATTTAACCAAATACAGTCACCGTTGTGCGTAATATCGTCTTATTTGATGAAACTGTCATGATTATCGAGAAACGCGTAAAGACATGGAAGCAGACACCGGTGTGATTTTTGACATTAGACATCCAGAAAGCACGGGATGAAGCCAGGGAGCTGAGCTGAAGGTTACTACGACCATGTGGCCATTTTACATTTCGTAGTGTGGCGTCGCTGCGCACGAACAGCCAATTATTTAAAAAAAAAATCTGGCGATCCCTTGATTCTTAAAATGTAAAATGCCAGAAAAGTGCCTATATATCTAAATATAATTTAAAAAAATTAAAAAAAGTGAAACATTGTTACATTTGTATAGATCTGTGCACTGTTAACTAATGAAAGTATTGAAATACAGCAGCGCCAGACACATAAATCCAGCCTTAACAGCGTGCTCTTTTGTAAAACGCAAGAAATGTCCGCTGACGTTATACTAACCATCCAAATAACGTTGTAATTTTCTTTGGCATGACGTGAAAATGTGTGCACTTAATGCTAATTAACCCTTAAAGGCGGGGAAAAGTTAAAAAAAAAATCAAAAAAATCAAAAGGGTTTGTAGGACCCAGTGTATTCAGTTTATTCCCAAGTATTCAGTTTTATAAATGGCAGGATTTCACAGGAGTCTGCCCACTTTTGTTGCCTTTGATTGATGTAAAAGTTTGTTTTCATGGTTTAAATTTAGAATAGGATGATAAATCATATAAAATAAAAACTGTTTTTGTTTATATCTACATATAAATCTAATCTGATCTAATCCTGTGTAATGTACTGAGAGCTGCCACAGTCAAGGCTGCTTTTTGCCAGTGCTAAAATAGAACAGCTGATCAATGGGGGTCAAAGAGGGTTCCCTCTCCAGTCCCTGGCTGTATGGAGTGTGTTTATATCTAATGGCTCATTGTCTTGGTTTTCAAAGGCAAAAGCTTCTGCTTCAAATGCACAAAGAAATTAGTTTTTGAAAAATAAAAAAAAGGAAAAACTAAAGAAATTGAATGATAGAGAGGATTAAGCATTCCAGCTTTTTGTAGTAAAGCTTCTTGTGACACTTTGCATCAAGTTTCCCAGATTAAACAGAGATAGTCATGGAGTTCATTTCGATTTTTTCCCCTTTAGTTCAAATCTTTATTTCTTTGGTGGTGTTTACGCCAATAATCTGAATTGTAAAAAACTTTCAGTTTATCATATCATCATGATCTGCTGTTCGTATATACATTAAGTCTGTTTGGCACACCCATCACCACAAGTTGCTCTTTTGCCCGCCTCACATCAATTGCATCTCTCTGCTTTGAGCCCATCAATTGTGCTTGAGTTGAATGTGTTTGTCAGCTACGCTGCATATGCTTTATATCTTGATAAGTAAGGAAACTGATAGTCTGACCTCGGTTTATATGGAAATGGAAGAAAAATAAAAGTAACACGGTAGTCGTACCACAGTCATGTTCTCCCCCTCTGAAGGCCACAAGCACATCTGAGGGTTGGAAGATAGGCAGTTGCCCTCAGATCTCGGCTCTCTGTGGTGCATAATACATCAGAACTCATGGAACAAAGAATTTCATAACAAAGGCTGCGGACAACATTAGAGATGCAAATGTATCACTCGAGGATGATGTTTACTTCACCGGGTTGTAGAGGGACAGAATTTCCAGTGCTCCACTAGGGGGTAAAAACCTTCTTTGCTCTCTTCATTTCTGTAATCTGTCCATACCAATAAAATGCAATTAAACTACTTTTTAACTTTCGCCACAGTAAACTTTCCATGCCATGGCGTCGAAATGCGCAGCAAACAAGTCTCTAAAAGTCTAAAGGGAGTGTGTGAGGGCGATAGAGACTCGGTGTTTGGAAATAGATTGTGCAAAAATACTCTTGAAAGAGAAACAGACTCGGTTTTGTTGATTGGAATAGTAGTGAGTTTGTGAACTGTTTTATTGGCTTGTGCTGTTCGCACGGAGTGGTCTCGTATGCAGACTGATGCGCTTAACTTCATCACTTGGCACCACTGCTATTAGAGTTATAAATAGATATGTCACTGGCAAAAGTGGGGTCGTGTAAGTACAAGCACCCGCTGTCCTGTTCCGTGCGGGTACACCAGTGTTCCTGTTCAGTTATTTATGAAAGAACATGTTGCTTCGGAAAAAACCTGAATGACGGAATAAATAATCAAGCATCAGTGAACACTGTGTTTGACAGGCACCCCTCCTACTTTTCCCTTTGGGGTATGGCATATTTGAAGTTCAGCACTCTTTGTCATGACGGGGTAAGTGGCTCAGATATGATTGCTGTCACTCTGCTCTAAGGTGTACTTTGTGGTTACATAAAGCCCCCCCACTTCCTTTAGGTCTTCCTGGAGACTGGATGCAGGAATGCCTAGTCACACTGCACCAAAAGAGTGTGACAAGCGTTCACAGCCCTGTGTTGTGTGCACACATACAAGTTTATTGTGCAGCATCGAGTGTGTACTGCAGCAGGACTCAGCGTGGCAGCCTGAGTCAGTGGCGTGCCCCTGAGTAAGGATGTAAAAGTGTGTCACTGGGCTAGTTTGTGAGAGTGCAGTCAAATGCTGGCCTACCGCTCCTCCAGGCTGCCAGCTGAGGTTTACAATGCTTAATTAAACACTTTATTTCAAGTGGCATGTCACTGGATTTGCTCAAATGCAGTATCCGTCCGACTGCACATACATCATCATTGGCTGCCGGTTTAATGGTCCGTAGAGTATTTTACAATTTGCGAGATGATGATTGCAAATGTTAGCTCTTCTAATGGATGGCACTCGCTTTATCAGTAGAAAGCTGTTTGTTTAAAAAGAGTGCTGATCTATCCTCCGTGGCGCGGAGGATCCCAGAATGTCTACAAGAAGCCTTTTCTATACTCATATTAATCTGTTGAGTGTTAAACACTAAAGATCATAACACTGCATTTTACTTTATATTCCTTTACGTAGGTCATTTTTTTTATACATGCAGCAGACCAGAAGGCTGTAGAGTGAAGCTGACAGTCAAAGAACTAATGAAAAAAGATATATTTTTAAAACTGTATTTTGGGGCAAAATCAGGTGAACATTTAAAATACTATTACTTTAGGTAACTTCAAAATAAGTGTCCAAAAAGGTGCCAAGAGGTGAGACATGAACTTGAAACCTCAAAGTCATTGTCTTTTAATACAAAAACAACTGTGCCTGAGTGATCTTTACCACATCAGTGTGCAGTTCCCCTCGGTTTCGTAGTCAGGTCTAACTTTCATGCTCGTCACATCTGGTTTCAAACCACAGAGGTGGTGAAGGCTGAGGCCGTCAGCACTAAGCTCCATCACAAGAAGTGACATCAAATTGTCTACATCCATCTTTTCCAGACATTAAATCAAAATCCTTCGGATGACATTTTTCTTAGTTTTCAAATTCTCTATAGGTTTTCACACTCCCTCCTTAAAGAAATTACATCACTGCAAATTCATATTGCTGTTTTGAGCGTGTGCAGTGTGTATGTAAACACAGCCTGTTACCTCTTGCCCTCTTCCCTCATTCTGGGCGAGGGGGAGTGCCTGTCTGAGAGTTGTTGTGATGGGTAATGTTACCATTTGGGGTTTTGGTGAAATCTGAGCCACAGTGATTGAAGTAAGGTCCACTGAGTGGACACGGTCCACAACACTGCTGGTCAGATGACTTCCAGTATGCTGGGGATTAGAGCCAGTTGATGTGGCAGGTGTGAGGGGATAGGACAGCAAAGTGGCCAACTCCTTCACCGTTCGAACCTTTTAATGATCATACTGATTTTATTGGTTGAGAATTCATATAATTTTGGAAAAACACAATTTCAGGAAGTTGATCATTTGCTATAAGCGCCTTTGGTTGCTAGGCAACCCTTGAAAATAAAACCAGACCCTTTATGATTGGCCTTAAATGAGAGGGAAATAGGAAATCTCAGCTAACCTAGGCTCAGTATATATACACTAATAAAAGTGGTAGTTAACACGATATGATCAACATGGGCTTTTTTCTGGAATTCAAATAAGAATAAAAAAATGCAGATTTTAAATAACAAGAAGTGCAGAATATTCAATGGAAGTCAGCAGACTGGTAATTGAGTGTTTTAAGTTGTCTGTTAAAGTCTGCAAACATTTCTTTCTGCCCACATGCTCTGTTTTTACAATTTCCTTTAAGACTGTCGTTCTTCTTCCTCTTTTTGTGTTATAATTAATGATTAATCCACAATGGAAACAGTTCTATGCATCCCTGCTTGCACTTTACACAGAGCCCACCAACAACTTTATGTCAGTAACTGCAGGGGTCACAGAGTTTTCAGGACCCTTAAAATCGCTTCAAAATAAACACAGGGAAGAGGAGTCTTCCCTAATAACCTTCCCGGAGTTTACAGCTGGATGTCTGATAAAGGATACAGTTCCAATACAAGTGTTTTCCCAGAAAGCTCAGTTTGTGGCCTTTTGATAAACAGCACGGCATGTGGTCCCAGATTGCTATCTCATTTTTTTCTCTCAGCCAAAACCGAGATGGCGTTTATTTACGTGTGAGGTATGTTTACTGGATCCGAATCTGATTTTACGTGAAGCTGAGATAAACGGCAGCCACTTGCCTCGATTTCATTCGACGGGGACACGTTTGACCGTGCACGTGCTTGTGCTGGTGTGTGCGTGTGTTTGTGTGATGACATTTCCACAGAGAGACAGGGCAAGGTTTATCAGTCATAAACACGAGCCGATGGATCCCATCACGCTGTGAAGATATGTGTGTTTACTCAGCAGTGTGAAGAGCAAAGATACACGGGAGGAGAGAAGGAGACGCGTGTTATTTGGGGTTATCATGTTATGTGGACGCTGTTGCTGAAATGTATCTGGTGTATGTAATAATGAATAAAGGATTTGGTGTCTTAATCTTATTTAAGCATCGTTGTCTTCGCAACAAATGAGCTGACTGGCAAGAATCGGAGAATCCTGGAGGCTTAGTTTGAGGCAATGTCTTTCTCGGTCTTTTTGCAAGGAAATGATTGGAATTCCTGGTACTTAACATGCCTAATGAGTAGAACAAGGGAATCACAAAGAGGAAGTCTGTGTAATTCCTTTCATTTTATTCTTTCTGGCTTTCTTTGTGAGCGTAAATCTGCTTTGTATCGACGGCACTCAGAAAGACATTTACTGCATAGCGGTTTCTGTTTGCTGCCATTTTACACCAGGATGGCCCCTGATAGCTATTCTTGGCAGAAATCTTATCCTTCCCTGGCCAGACGCCTCCTGATTTTATTAATGCCCCCATCAGGAAGTGGAGCCTAGAGTTTCTCTTTACTAACAAACAAATTAGTCTTTGTATTTGAGTGGCTCCACCCCTCCTCCCTCTTTCCCCCGGCTGCTGGAGAAGCTGGAAGAAAATTCTCAATGAAACAAAGAAGACATGCAGCTCGATGGCTCATGAGTGGAGCCCAGGGGCATTGGTGTTGATTGGGGAAAGCAAATACTATTTTCTACTGGAGTAATTGTTTCCGTTCTAAATTTGGACATGTGAAACACCCCTGCAGGAACAAATATAGCCCGTTTACCCCCATAAAGATTACAATTTCTATTTTTGGTAGAATAGCTTTAATGAAGCACATCAAACATGGCTTTTTTTCCCTTTTTTTCTTTTCAGAAAAACAACCATGAGTAAAGTGAAGTTAATATACTAACAGAACTATTTGTATGCTTGTTAGATTTCTATGTCATTGTTCTGTAGTCTAGAAAAACAATCTGGAGGCATAGTGTTCGTGCTGGGAGTGGAAACTGTTTAGCTCTTTTCTTTATCCTTTAGCTCTCAGTAGACAGTGTTTTGACAAGACAATGAAAACATGTCTGTTTGCCTCATTGGATGGACACCGTCACCGTGTCTTAAGCGCCTTTAAGAACATAACAGGTTTAACCTAAGAGCTTGTATGTCATTGCATTTCCTGAGCTGATTGTTGAACCCTCTTTTAGACACTGTTAAAAAATATATATAAATGCAACTAGAAGATATTCTGATTTCATAACGATTTAACATACAATGCAAGGGAATTAGTTGTTCTTTTTCTGAGATTCACAGAAGATTTCTCTTAGGCTTTTTGACTGACAGTTGATTCCCAAACACTGGTGTATTTACCCCAGAGAGTACTTGAGCTGCTGTATGAAGGAATGTGAAAAAAACTATATAGAGAAAAATGTGATTTATAGTCAGTTTCTCTAAAATTAATCACTAAATGGAACGAAATAGTCAGGGGAAATGGGTAAAATATGGATGTTTGAATTAAAAATGGACTATTTTAACTTCACTGGAGTAAAATGTTAAAATAGGTAAAATTAATATATGAACTGATTAAATAGCTAAGTTAAAAAAAAGACAATTATGTGATAACGGACGAAATAGTTGGCTTAAGAAAACTGATGAACAGAAAAACAGTGAATTGGTAAACAGATTGATACATTATGAAATGATTAAAAATAATAAAAGTTTGAATGAAGTTTGCAAAGGTGCTGAAGAAGTGAGACTGTATAATCTACTTTGAAGCATTTACCTTTCTTGCATTGGGCTATTCAAAGGGTATTCAGTGTGCACAAAGAATTGAAGACAATGTAGGATGTTACCTGAACAGGCAAGTACAGCAGATGTCATATCTAAGTCTAATCATATACCCAGGATTTTCTTTATAAATTTCCTTTGTGTCATTATAGGACCAAGAGTTATTTATTTATTTGTTTGCTTTCTTCTTTGACTGGCTGAGCATCTATTTACTGTCTTGTATTTTATTTTCATGCTGATTGATGACTGTTACTTGTGAAGTAACTCATGACTTCCAGTGCTCCATGGAAGCATGTTTTTTTGCTTTTCTAACAAAACCTGTCGACACCTTGTCGCCTGGGGACAGACATGACTAACTTGGCGCATCCAAAACTGCATACAGCATGTATGTAATTGCATGTTTCACTGCGATAAGGTTTCCCTTGATGTAGTTGCTGTTTTGCACAATTAATAGGATAGCCGATTATCGTCAATAAAAAATGCAGTTTTTTTTATTGTGTGTGTGTGTGTGTGTGTGTATGTGTGTATGCATCTGCCTGCCTGCCTCTCTGTCTGTTTGCATATGGGTGTGTGTGTGTGTGCGGTGTGAAGGGATGCTCCAGGCCTTGTGGTTTCAAGTGCTGTTTTCCGAGAACAGAGAAATAGCTTATTTAAATGTTGGGGTTATCTGAGGTGAAGGACCACATGTCTTCCAACGAAATGCAGGGTTTTTGTCTGATGTGATACAAAAGATGTATGAACATGTTAACTCTCGCACTTTATTGTGAAAGTAAGCGACTGTTTCTCTCATCACCCTGTTCACCTCAGCTGACCTTGGTAAGAACCTCTCCCCCCGTGTCGCACTTAAAAACTCCTTTCCTGAGAGAGCAGTGAGAATAAATTAATTTCTTTCATGCAGCGTAGGAACTTGGTGTAAACATGCTGTTTTTCCTATATGAAAAACTGCCAGCAAAGTACCAACTTTACTGTACTAACAAGATTATGTTTCAAGAAGATTACTTACGTGGAAATCTTTTGGCATACACAATCTCCAGGCTGTATTTCCCATCGAACACTGCTGAAACTGTGTATATGATGCATATGTACTGTAATACTCTTCTGTTGTTCTTTTTCTTTGTTTCTCAATGAAGAAAACAGTAAAGATTTTTTTTCTGTGTGTTGCAGTCTGTGGCCCGGATATCGACCTCCGAAACGACATCGATCAATTTAAGCGTCTTGAGAACTGCACGGTGGTGGAGGGCTACCTGCGCATCCTCCTCATCAACGAAAAGACCAGCAACAACAGCCAGCAGGAGGACTTCCGCTCCGTCAGCTTCCCGAAATTGACCGTCATCACCGGCTACCTGCTTCTGTTTCGTGTCTCGGGCCTCGATAGCCTCAGTGTGCTCTTCCCCAACCTGAGCGTCATTCGTGGGCACAACCTCTTCTACAACTACGCCCTCGTGATCTATGAGATGACCAGCTTAAAAGACATTGGGCTTTACAACCTGAGGAACATCACCCGTGGGGCCATGAGGATTGAAAAGAACCCTGAGCTCTGCTACCTGGACTCGGTGGACTGGTCATTTATTATGAATACTGAGTTCAACAATGTTATCAACGGGAACAAGAAGGCAAAGGAATGTGACAACGTCTGCCCGGGGATCATGGAGGATAACCCTCTTTGTCAGCAGACGACGTTCAATGACAATCGTAACTACCGCTGCTGGACCTCCAACCATTGCCAGAAAGGTAACCCTGAACTTCTTGGTAGTTTTCATCATGGCGATGTTTGAGCGATGCTTTGTGCTGCAGTAGAGTAAATGCGGACGTGGCTTTGATCTAGCTCGGAGGTTTCCAGCATCACAAACATGAAGAAATTGTAAATTTCTTCACCAGTGAACAAATCCCATGAATCTATGCAGTGTTTTTCCTTCATTTCCGTCAGGCAGTCAGATTGTCCATGGGCCAGTGCAAACATTTCCTCTCTGTTCGTTACAGAGACCTTGTCTTTAGATCAGGCTATTTGTGGAATGAAGGATGGCTGCAATATAGAGCACCAGGTATTAGAGAGGCATACTCAGTTGAGGTTAAAGTTGCCCTGCCAAGAAATGAGGTAGTCTACCTGTCTGGACCATGTCAGCTAAATATTTGCCTGAGGGACATTTTGCGATTTATGAAAAGGGGTATATTGAAAAATAAGGGGGGGGAGGGTAATTCTTGTTTAACTTTGGCCTTGCGGTAGGGTCATGCATTTTTTAACAGTTCAGGGGAGGGTCATATTTTTTTATATTCATTGCATTTAAATTCCTTCCATTCTGTAGAGTTGAGTCAGTTCATTTATGAATATCTGATACTTTGTGCATCCATACAGCAGGCGGGTGTAGCACCTTGTGGTCACATTACTTATCTTCACTGTCTTTTTCACAGATTTTAGAGTGTGAGACAGTTTGTGCTTTCAGATCAGAAACTGGGACAAGTAGATCTTCCATCTCATGCCTCTTCAAAACAACTCTGTCAACCACTTCGAGTCTTTATAGGCCAAAAAGATGAGCAAAGAGGCTTTTTGGAGGAATTTTATGTTGTTGTTGTCTAACACATTTCACCCACTCTTTCCATGAATTTAAGTAATTATTGCTGTTTGCTGTTTGGTACTGGAGGACACTTATATATTCCAGCAACTACTTTGTCAGGTGTTTCTGCCTGCCTGCGGGCAGATGATGTCACAAAATGCACATAAAACTATAAGGGTGTCTAGATGGGAGCAACATGAAGGCTTAGCTTGAAGACTGATTTGGTCCAACATTGTCTCTGGTTTGAAGTTCAGTTACAGGTCATGAAAATTTATTCAAAGTTGGAGTCAGGTACACATTTACAAAAGGTCTCATCGATCTATGCGTCAGAGGTTTGAGTTTTTTTAACCATCTGTAACTAAAACTAGCACATGATGACATTTTTGTGTGAAAACAGTTTTTTTTAATATTCCCCCTGCCCATTTTTGAAGGCATCTGTGCAGGTGCTAGGATTAGTTTGAAGTCACAAACACCCCTGTCCTTCATCCCTTCAGGGAACCTCAGAATAAACAGTGGAAATCAAGCTTGCTGCGTTTTCCTATTGACCAAGTCGATCTCTATAGGAAAGCAATGGTGTTCACTGTGTGCGTTTTGTGACCTGCTGGTGCTCCCTGTATGTTATCAGCCCTTTGATCAATACACAATGAAAATGAACAAGGTTTTGTATGGTTGTCTTTGTTCAAAAACATTGAAATCTTAAATGGGCATATTTTACAAATACCATACATAGTAAAAGGTGCAAATCGCCTGTGATGACTTTTTAGTCACGTCTGTTCTTCCCACACTAGCTGCTATGTGGGGTTTTGTGGTGAAACCCTCTGTTGTTCTCACAAAGCGGACTTGAGAAGCAGAGCCGGAGCATTGTTTGAACCAGTTCACTTCTCTCAGAGGCCCAGGCGAGGTCAGGGTAAAAGCATTCATCTAGAAGGCCTTGAGGTCTCAAGGCTGCAGATAAAGGGTCTGGGTTTAGCTACACAGTGGTAAAAAAGGAGGAGTTACTGAGGCAAAAATAAGATACAATGAAGCTAGAGCAGATCTGTGATGTCTTGTAATATTCCAGGCTTTGTGCCTGTCTTTGTTTTTATAAAGGTTTGATGTGTCTCTCCTCCCCGCTTAAGATTCCTCTCTCCTCCTTCCTCCGCCCCTTTGTATAATTGCCTTGTTTTTCTCCAGTACAGATGTTCCTTCAAGGGCATGCAGTGGTATTCTAGTCAATACAGCCCGGTCTCCTCTTTAATTACACAACATGAAGAGGGAGTGATGTCTGCCTAGCTCACTGCTTTGCCCTCTGGGCCTTTCCAAATGTTTGTCCGCTCACCAGATACTGTTTCCCACACCAGGTTTGGGTGAATTAGACCAGGGTTTTTCAGAAGTGAGCTTTAATATGTTGCGTTACATCTGGATTTACGACAGGATGGACGTGAGTAGGAGTGACTGTGCAGAGAAGTGCAGATTGGAGCAGAAATTCTGGGTGCCTTTTAGTGGCAGGGAGAGATGCATAGAGAAGCTGTTTACAGGAGGAGGGGCATGGAGGGGAAATGTCAGACAAATGTCAAGTATACAAGCTCAATGCCAATGTCTCGCTGAAGGGCAGTGTACAGAGTGTTGAAAAAGGCCCCGTTCCTCCCACTCATCTATAACCCCCATGCTTCCTCGTATATCCTCTCTGCCTTCCTCATTGTTACTCCCTCCTCTTTGTATATGTTGTCTGTTCTCGTCTTCCTAACTGTCGTTCTCCACTTCACTTAGCCTCAGTCTCATCTCTGATTGTCCTTGTCAGTTGTTCTGCTGGTGTTTCGTTTTCTATTTTCACCTAACTCTTTTCTGCAGGGCTTATCAGGGGCTGTTAACAGCTCCGGCTGTCAGATATCTCTTCATTGTTTACTTGTCGAAAGGCACTTACTCACACACATGCACACACACACACACACTGGTCAGAACCACCAAGCTTGTTTGGCGAGACCCTGGACCTTATCCAAATCCGCATAGTCAATAGGCAGTTGCAATTAGGCAGATGAACACTAAGCATGCCGCTGTAGTCACGGCTGGTCTTAGGGCCGGCTAGTCTTCATAGCTCCACTGGGAGGCACACACTCTCTTACCCGCTGGTTCTCACATAGCTCACGTCTTTATGCAATAGAATATTCATTTATGGTATGCTCAGCCTTGCAGGCACTCCGGTCTGGTTTCTCAACCTTAACTTACCCTGTCTAATTTAAAGCAGCACGTCTGCCATGCTTTATTTTTATATTAACAAATGCACGTCATAATGATTTATTTATTGTTTTTAAGAGTAGTGGGACATTAGGGTAAGTCAAAACTTTAGCATGAGGAGACCACAGACTTTGCTCTGGAGCCCTGGCTGTTGGGAGAGCTTTGCACCAGTCTTGGAGACTTTGCATTACTTTGCATTTAGTAATATGTTTGCTCTCTCTCTGCCAAAGACCTACTTGATATCTCTGGCCTGAGTGCTCTGACCTGAATCCACTTCAGAACTGAAGTGGGTTTTTTAATAAAAACAAAAACAAAACAAACCCCCTCCTAAAACCACTATTTTACTGTAGAGCAAGGTCTCACAGGCAGATACGATCTAGTATTCTTCCTGATGAGTAATAGCCCCAATGCTGTTAAGTTTTCACAAATCTTCCCCACATATAATAGAAAGAGCAAAATGAATCATTCTGACTGTGGCATCCAGTCGGTCTTATCTAAACGTGTCAAAACGGTGCCATTTAAAAATAAGTCGAAAGTGCTTTTTTTAAACAGCTAGTCCTGTAGTTTGTGAAAATGAGTAAACAGTATTTTTTTTCCACTAAGGAAAATATAAAATGTCACAAAGCTTGGGTTTCAGACGGTGTTAGGTCCTTGAGTATTTGAAATCTCAATTCTAATGGGCCTCTGGTCTCTCACAGTGCATAATGATCATCTCTCCACCAATAATTATAACTCTGTGGTATGCAGTGTTTGAGTCTTTCAGTAATAGATGTTTCGCTTGGTAAATTAAGAGGAAATGACGATAATGTCAAGGTTGCACGTTTTATCAGTGCTTGCACCTTCTTTATCCTATTGCTCCATGGAAAAATCCAGCAGATGGCTAAGAAAAGGACTCGGAAGTTGGCCCGACTTCATTTTTGAGCTAATGTTATGCCTTGGATGTTCAAACAATGATTATTTAACACCTTAGTGTTTGCAGGGATTTAATCACCACCTCTCCAAATTCGCCCATACCTGGTGTTTTGTAAGAGTATGGTTACACACTGACTAGCCAGTTTACTTTTGGTTGTTTTCCTGGCTCTCTGCTGATTAATTTCATTCAAATTTCCTGGAAATAACCACTCATTAAATACATTTGTGCAAAGTGGTTCTACGGTGGGTTTGCAAAGAATAAACTAGATTTATTGATCTCTACACCTCTCGTAACATGGAGTTAGTAGAATTGTGTCTGCCACTTTAAGTATATAAGGTAGACATTCCTGCTGGCTTAGTCATTGCAGTTGTGAGGGGATAAAGAGGGGGGAAATACACAGCAGAGGCTGTGTGCGGACTACACATGGAAAGCCGTGGAGAAACTTTATGTGCTATTTCGAATAATAAAGTTTTAAACTGATTTGTGTGTGTGTGTGTGTGTGTGTGTGGTCTGTTTGGTGTATGCAGCCATTGTTGTGTAATATAGTGAGCCAAGTTCATATGATTGTGCCTTCCCCCTTCTTTTGTTTAACCAACATCCAACAGTAGATACAACGAAGCTTTTGAATATTTAATGGCTTCTGGAGCTTATCAAAGTCCTGCGGTTACAGGCACAGGAAACAGCTCAAATACCAGTCTTGAGAATCCAGTGCTTTCCTGGGGGCATGCTCAGCACCATGACAAGTTCCCGTACATCCGCTGTTTCCACTGGGCACAAACTACTTGCCTGCGCTTTGCTCCAGTTTGTACAAAGCTTGGGCGGAGTGCCAGCGCTGGTGACAAAGTGAGGAGAGTCACTCACTCCCACCATCCTAAAGCCACCAGACTGACCATGGAAAAGTCCCATCTGTCTTGGTGTCTCCTGCCATGTTCACTATATCACTGTATCACCACAGCTCCTGCCTGTGTGTGGTTTCTACCAAGAACTAAAAGAGAATGTAGTCAACATACTGCAACCCTGCTGGCACACTGTGCATGGCCCCTATTATTTCCCATGAGATCAGGATACTATTGATTCACAGTGTTATAACTCCATGGTGTCACAAAAATAAATGCATTGAATAGCAAATAAAGCTCCCTTTACAGCAGCCCTTTGTTTTCTGGGTTCTCAGATGTCTCTTCAAACCAAGGACAAGAGAAGCAAAAACAAGTTACTAATTGGTTTCTTTGCACGTGTGTGTGTGTAATACATGGGGAAATATATTGTCTTCTCTGAATTTATCAGGCATAGATTTTTTAGATTTTATTTACTATATTGTCTTCACATTTTATTTGACTTATTGAAGCACATTTGGCAGTCAGTGGTTATGTTAGCATTAGATAAAAGAATAGTTTAGTGAAATTGTTATTTGCTTTCCTTGAGGCAGTTTATTTGCTGTGGCACGTTTACAGTGTTTTTAATTGTTGACATTACATGATACACAGTGCAGCTACAGTATATAAATCATATCTGAATTTCTTTTTTTGACAATACATCATTAGGTTTTTTCTGATAGGATATTAATTACAAGCAGTTGACGTGTCTTTCTGCGCTGTCATCCCATCTAAATCCTATCACCCACCCTCCCTTCTCCTCTTTCGCCTCTCATGGCCTTTGCCACATTTCCCACCATCTACGTCATATTCATAAATGTCATGCTCAGGGCCCGTTTGCAGATGATATTGGTGCATTAGCCCAAACAGAGACCTCCTTCACCAAGTACCCAGAACCTGAGCCTTGTTGAAGTAAAACTCAACTTGGTTACAAATAGTTCTTCTGCTCAATTGGTTTTATTGGTTGCCTTTGGACTTTCGAGGGGCTCCTGTTGCGATTGGTCAGAAAGGAATTCATTTTTCCTCAGACTTTAATGTGTTTTGAGTTTCATGCAAAGACAAAATTGAAACGGATATTATTTCACTTCGCTGTTTGGGCCAAGAGTGGTGAAAAGCCACAGACACGTGTTGACTGCTCTTACTAACTTTTAATGTCAACAGCAGTGTCCCTCTCTGTTATTTAGAATCGGTTGCAAGTTTGCAAAGTTTCACCGAGTCATGATGACACGGCTGTACAGTGTGCTATTGTCCATGTATGAACAGCAAGGCTTATTGTCTATTAATGCTTGACTCTGTGAGTTTATCCGACTCCTGTCCTCTGTGGCCTACAAAGGTCTCCTCTCAAAGCACTGACAGATTAGATCCGCTTCCTAGGATTGCTTGATTGACCAAAATAGGACCTGTGTGTCTCGCTGCCAGGCTCCAAAGAGACTGACTGACATACTTGTACTCACATCCAAACATACAGACATATGCTCTCTTCTCTCACGTGCCATCGCTTTTGACAAATTTTCCTCAACTTGTGCCCACTGTGACTGTATCTGCTGTGTTTGTGCATGTGTGTGTGTGTTTGTGAGTGAGAGAGAGAGAGAGAGAGAGAGAGAGAGAGAGAGAGAGAGCCTGTGTAAGTGTCAGCCCAGTGTGTAATGTGTTTCCAGCCTGTTTGATGCCTATTTGAGCCACCCAGTTCCTCTAGTGTTAGGCTGCCTGCTGGCTTGTGGCTGCGCAGCTCAGGAGCTGTGACTCATCCTTTGCTCTCACTACTCATTCATAGTATTCATAGTATTCATTCAATACTATAACACCCCCACCCCACCCCCAGCTCTGTGGTAGGTTCCCCTCAGTCCTGCTCTAAATGGCAGGGCGGGATGAGGGCTATCGCCACCTCTTAGCGACGCCTCTGTGAGAGGTGCGAGAGATGAGTGCCTGTGTCTGCTGCCTGTGCCTGCCTTCGGTGCCTTAACTGTGCCTCTGTCTGCCTGCCTGCCTCAGCTCTATCCCTCTTTATAACTCCGGCCACAGCAGCCATTTACTCATGCTAGGCTGACTTGGCTGTGGCTCCTGGGAGATAATGCGCCATGCCTGCAAGTAAGCTCAGAGCATGGGTTAATTCCACAGTGGGGGAAAAAACAAAATCTCCTGCTGACAAATCTCTCCTGCAGAGGTGAGGATGTATGCTGGCATGCCACAGAGAGAGAGAGAGAAGAGTATCCTTTTTTTTTTCTTGCCAGAATAGTTAGGTAGGTTCACTCAGGTCACAGAAACACTGGTCCTCTATTCTCTTCCCTTTAAATGTGTGGCGAGGAGACCAAAGGAGGATCTGAGCTACTCTTGTCTACCTTCCTCACCACACATGGCCAAAATGTGTGTGCTTCTTTAAAAACTGTTGGCCTCTGTTTGTTTTCTTCCATTACTTCTATAAACTATAAAAATATAAAACATGTATAATTACTAAGAGCCGTTTTGTATCCTGCAGCTGCTTAACTAACGATGAATCACGGATCCTATGGTTGTGTTCGTACGTGTCTCTTTTGTGCGTACGCTATCTCTAAAGGAGATATCGAGCAGGCCTCGGCGTGCCAGTGGTGATTTGCCGTCTGTTCTTTTTCGGAGCATGTGTACAATGAGGAGATGAAAGGACATAATAAAATTACAAAGGAAACCTCATGAATTACACAGGTAGATGAAATGCCTCTGACAACCACACACTTCCCTTTCAGGCCTTATTTCAAGTTCCCTATTTACCAGCATGAGGATTTAGATTACAGAAGTTTGAACCAAACTTTGGATAAGGTTGGCGCTTTAAAAAATCTTCCCCATCTAATGTTCGGTGTCAGCAATCGATGAAGGAGTCTTAACTTGTCTAATGTCATTAGCCTGCTTTCTGTCAGTGGCTTAGAATGACCTTGACCCTGTCTTTTGCCTCCCCTTCCTCTCTTCGTCTTGTTTGGGTGAGATCCCCAGAGTCCAGTGCAGTTGTCAACGCGCAGCCTAATGGGCACAGGTGGCTGGGGCTCCTCTGCCTTCTCCAGCCCTCTTGGCATAGTTCTCTTGGCAGACCAGCAGCTCCTTGGCCATTCGCCTCAATGGGCCACTCCAAAGCAGTAATCACCAGCTGGTGCTTTGTTAGCATCAGGGTGGCCCCCAAGATGAATTATGGCTCTCAACTTTGAATTATGGTTTCTTCTGAAATCCAGCAGCGTGTGAAGTTCCGATCAGGATTCGCTGTATTTCCTCCTCCGGCAGGCGTGGATGCAAAAGCAGTTTCATTCATAAAAGCTTTCAAAGAGATGACATGTCACTAGATCATCGCTGATTTCCTCCCAGTTACTGACCACAGCAGAGCAATGTCCGAGAAGGGGATGTAGAGTGCGGAGGATGGTGAGTGTGTGTGTCTGTGGCGGGGGGGGGGGTTGTTGGATGAAAGAAAGCTCTGCAGCTGTATTGCACTATGAAGCAGTCAGACAGCGGCTTGTTACTGTGTCAGATAAATATAGAGGTCTCTAGAGCTCTGCACTGCAGCTCTATCTCTGCTCGCTGCTTAAAGGAAGGGAAAGGCCGCGTCACCTGGGAGATGCCACTCTCCTCATTCATCCTCACTAAATTGGCTTTAGATTTGCAGGACATTAAAAATTATTGAGAATCTGTAGGGATAGAGTGGGGTATAAGGTGAACCACAGAGAAGGGCTGAAGTTAGGCACAAGGTACGCTTTAATGTTTTATGCCCACATACTGTCTTTTCACAGAGCTGTCATCCGACAGCACACTTGAGCTCAGTAGCTGTCATGATTTCATCCATAGCACTTACCGATTTCTTATGTTTATTGGCTTAAAAGTTAAGAAAATGGTGAGTGATGGCTTTGCTAATTCAGCAGCAAGTGCGCCAACCGACCCGCTGTGTATGCGTGTTTTGGTCCGAGCGCGCTTGTGCATCCTCCTTATAACAGCCTGGCTCATGAGGTCTGCTGATCGAGCAGAAAGTGCAGCCTGTTGGGGGTAAAAGAGGAGGTGCATTAGCTCTCCTTTCATCTATTTCATCCTCTTCTGTTTGACGAGCGCACAGTGGTTGATAAGCGTCCAGCGCGCCTTTGAAGTCCCAGTCGGGACTTCAGTTCAACCCTGCCACCACCACCCACCCCCATTACTGCGTCAATTACAGAAAGGCTTTGCAGGCCTTGTTTGCACTTGAGTGTGGATCAGGCTCCTCCCTGTGGCTGATAAACATACAGTCTCCATGTAAACATCACCCATTGTCATTCATATTTTATTACTCACACTCGTTTACTCAGCGTAGGCGCTCCTCTGTCATCCCAGCTTAAGCTTTTGTTCTGTTGCACCTCTGCTTTTATGTATGATCTGGTTTTAAAAAAGTGCTTGGCTTTCTTTGGATGAGTAAGTCAACGTCCATTGTTTCACCCCAGCTGGGAAAAAAAGACCCTGCAGGTGTATTCACTGAGTTGTAGTCTGTTTCTCAACCCTTCTGAGAAGTTGCTCTGTCCTATATGTACTGTTGTTAGCACTTTTCCAGTCCAGGCATGTACTTGCTTGTAAGAAGCTTGTTGTTGCATTCCACCTACCTCCCTGCATAATATAACTTCCAGCCCTTTTGTTTGTGTCTCCCTTGGTCTGCCTGTGTGTGAGGTAATGACACTGATGCTCGTCTTCAGACAAACCCCTCAAACTTTGGTTTCCTTGGAAAACAAAAACTCCCAAAATTAAGAGAACACTTGGGCAATTTTTAACTTTTACTCTTGGTGTGATTTATAATCAAGATTTTGGATTCCATTTACTGTTTATATTGTCACTTTATTTGCAGCAAAAGACACAATGCACTGTTTGTCAGTAAAGATTTTCACCTTCAATATTCCATTTGTCAGGAGCTGATGTGTAATTTATGTGTTCCCTTCACTTTTTTTTTGACCAGTATATATTTTAGTGGGTAGGAATGAAGCCTTAGTGTGGTGCTGGGGAGGAAAGACAGGAAAAAAAGAGCCATAGTCCAATTCAAACACGTTAGATTGTTGCTCTTTCTGTACGTAAAAATAGCCTCGCATAAAGCAAAAGGCCACATTCCTTTTCATATATGCGAGCGTTACATCAGTGGAACTTTTATTTATTTTTCTTTGGTTAGGATCAACAAAACTAGGAAATCTTTTTGTTCCTGCTGTTTTGTTCCTGATTGTTCTAAGAAGGCAGGGCCTTCAATGGCCGTTGTTTCCACTGTATGTTTTATTTACAGTAAAGATTTCAGAGTGTGTTTTCTTCCCCTTTGTCTCTTTTTCAATACTGCAAACGGACTTCCTGTTTAGGGATATCATAACCGCTGAATTCGAGCTTGTTTTGAAATCTGTCCATTAACATTTTTTTTCCCCCCCACAAAGAGCGTTTTTCTTCATAACAGCATGTCCTTCAGTCAACAGCAGCTTTTTAAAGGACTAAGATTAACTCAAAATACTCGGCTTCGTGTTTAAAGTAAATGTCAAAACCACCACCTCCAGATGTGTGTCATCTGGAAAATAAACCGGGGACCAAAGATGGATGAGAAAGGATGTGTGACACTGCCTCTCGGCATGTACTGTACCTACTGTATGCACTGTATATATGTACGTGCTTATAGCGTGCTCAGACAAAAATAGCTTTTGTTTAATTAGCGGTGTGACGTGCATGTTTTTGCTGTGCATATGTGAGTCATTCATCTGCACTAAGGAACAGTTTCCTCAGGCTCAAATCGACGCATGTAAAGGTTTCTTTCCCCTTTCTTCTGGTTCATGGCTTCTTTTTTTCAGATTAGTGGTTCATTGTGTTTACATCATCGCCATTAGAGCTGGGTTAGGCAACATGTTTTTAGCATCATGGGAAGAAAGAAAAAACGGAACAGCTTTTCAGGATATTGTAATTGAAACATTTTGAGAAGGAACTAGAGCCCTGTATCTCCTCTTCTCTCTGTTTTCAGGCTTTATAAAATCCAGCCTGTGACAAAACACTTTAATCGATCGCAGGTATTTTCAGACAAGAGTAGATGAGTCGTACAAAAGTTATATAAAGTGCAAAACATTTCCACAGAAAAAGTGACACAGGGTCAGAGCAGGTTAAGCGTAGGTCTTTCCTGGAAAAGCAGCGTTTGAATCCAAAGTGATGCCGTTAAACAGGAGTTTCATGAAGCACTGTGAAGATCCAGCGTGGTGACTGCTAGGGAAAGGCCACCCAGTGACGGCGCTTTCAGGCTGTAAGAGAGAACAACACCCACAGTAAGATTTTGCTCTGTGGTTGGTGAGTGTCTCGGCTTGCCCGAGGTGCATCACAAGGTGCTGAACTCATGGCTCACATAATTCATTTTTAAAAACATAATAAATATACTTGTGACACCCGCAGGCACTAAATGACGCAATAAAGAACTTTTCCATCTCTAGACAACTTTGGGATTTTGCACAAGACAAAATGAACTCAAAGCTAATGAATGTTACTTCGTCTTCTATTTTTCCTTTTCAGATAAATTATTTTACGACATTTTACTAATTAGGGTTTTTTTTTTTTTTTAGCCTTTCAGTCACTCAGTCGACGCTGACCCGTTTCAAATTGAAGTAGAACAAAAACCTGCTAAATGTCTGTTTTTGTCCTCAATGTTGCTGTTTCATTTTTAATTTATAGCATTCTGCACGGTTTACTCAAGCTGACCTTTAAATGCCCATTTGATGCTTCTCTTTGTGGAGTTTTTGGTTATGATGGTTATGTGTGTGCTAACTGGTTATGTTTTGAATGTTTTGAATAACAACTACCTGTACTACAAGTACCTGTTCTCCTTCATCATTTTTCTTCTTATTTAAACTGGTGTTTGCTGTTCTTCCAGTGTATCTTTACATAGCATGCCAGTGCCGTGGAATCAGACAGACCCGGCATCTTACATCACGCACTGTGCCGCCTCCGCTTTTTACTTTTCACGGATCGGTCAGTTTGGGTCTCCTACTATTTTCCACATCCCGGATAAAAGCAAAAAAAATGTAATGACCAAGAGGAATAAAAGTGCACTATTCCTGCTTGGAACATGAGAGTGAGGTGGGAGAGGAATTTACTTTTTTACATTTTTTTTGCTTAGGTGTGCGCTGATGAGAACGATGAGGTCAATGAGAGCATTATGGATTGTCTTTGAAATTATGTGGCCGTCTGATACGTGTGATGAAGCAGGACTCCTCTTTGTGTGTAAGGACAGTGGGTGCACAGACTCTGTGAATGGCTCACATTGTGAGCCACTGTGTTGGCACCAGTGGCTTTACTGGCACGTAGATGTAGAGTCAGATATGCTGGACCCTGGCCTACTCTGTGGTATTATTAGTATTCTGTATCTCTGCAGAGGTCCTGCACACCTCAGCCTGCTGAGAAGCTGTCATGTAGAATCTCAAATCAAGGAATGGTTTGTTTTTACACCTTTCTGTCCACTGAGTTTTAATTAAGTGAAAGCCCAAAGTGGCTGAGGTACAGGGGTGTTTGCCTAAGTAAATATAATATTTAAGACCGGCAGCGATACCCCCTGAGAATGTGACCTTTTCTAGTGACTGCCTCCACTGCAGGATTAATTTAAGCTCTTGGAATTGGGATTCAACATTTTTTTTTTATTCAAATGTGTGGCTCATTTTTTTTTTAGCTATCTTTATGTTTGTTATTTTTCCTTAATTGTGCGTAGATGCACAAAAAAGAAAAATCACAGTTAATCCCTAAAACTCAATCTGTGTCACGGTCCTGGGTCTCCTGACCCAGCGTTTTTAGTTCTTTGTGATTTTTGTATTATTGTACTTGTGTGTGATTTATTCTATGGCTTCTAGTTTTGATCCCTTGCCCTTCATGTCTCTCTGTGTCCCCTCTGTTCTGTGTAATTGTGTGTCTTTGCATGTTTGAGTTTCTTGTTTTCTGTCACTCTGCATTGTGCATTATGTTCTCATGGTTGGTTTTTTGTTACTCTCTCTAGTCTAGTCTCTTGTGTTCCCAGCTGAGTATTTCCCTGTGTATTTTGGTTCTTAGACCTCTGCCTTATGGTTTATGTCTCTGTATTTCTTAGTTGCTGTCTCCACTGTGTCAAGTTCGCGTCTCTGTGTGATACTTCCTGTTTTACTTTGATGGTCCGTGTCTCATGTGAATGCGTCCTGCTTTGCTTGTCTCGTCAGTCCTGATTTCTCCCAGCTGTGCCCTCCTTCTGTGTCTCATTCCCCTCGTTACTTCCCAGTGTATTTAAACCCTGTGTTTCTCTGAGTCAGTGTCGCGTCGTCCCTCATGCTGTGTGGATCTCCCTGTGTGTCTCTCTGTGAGTTTTCCAAGTTCCCAGTTTAGATTAGTTTGTATGTTTTTTCCCTGCCAGCAAATAAAGCTGAGTTTTGAGTTCACCTCCCTGAGTCTGTGAGTCCTGCACTTTGGGTCCAACTCCTGCCTGCCGCACAGCGATTCATGACAGAACGACGCGACCACAAAAAGGATCCAGCGGACTCAATGAGGAGGCGCCGCTTGGCTTTTGATGGGACCCGGTTGGTTCTTGGGGGTCCTCCGTGTAGCCGGTCGTCTTCGTTTGCCACTAACCCATCTACTCACTTTTCTGTTTCCTCTCCACTGTTGACGCCTGCGACCCGGACCCGAGGAAAGCACCCGAGGCGGCACCGCGAGGAATACTATGAGCCTGCGAGCAACCAGCTCACGCCAGCACAGGCATTTTATAAAATGCTGGGGATTATCATTGTTCCCCCCAGTGCACCCAACATTTCCACACCGCAGCAGGAGCAACTGCAGCCGAGTTTTCCCACATCACCTTCAGCCAGCCCTTCTCCCTCTTCAACAGGGAAGCGGCAGACACCCTGCCAGCATTCACAGCCCCAGCGAGGGCCTGGATTTCTTCCTGTACAGTCGGCTAGGGTGAGTGGTGGAGCTACTCTTTTGGCTCCTGCAGAAATAAAAACTGTTAATTCCGGGCCGGCTTGTTGTGTAAGCGGCACCGGAAATGAAAGAACTGCTTATTTTAAGGACAATTCTGGCCCATTGAGCCATTCAAACTGTCACTCCTGTTCCTTTCGAGCCTATCCATGAAACTAGGAAGATTGGTGTCTCTGTGCTCAATAACTCCAAGGATCCAAAGACTGTTTTAGACTCAGATGGTTGTGAGCTACAAACTGAAATGAAGGGTCCTGAGGGTTCGGTTAAAAATGAACTGTGTGTTCCCCAGCCCTCAGCTCAGTTAGCTGCCCGGCCTAAAGCCCAGTCGCCGCCTCCACCACCACCATCACTACACCCAGCCATTCAGGCTGCTACTCAGTCAGACATTCAACCCATAGCCCTGCCGTTAATACACTCTGTAGCTGAGCCACTAGCTGCCCGACCCGCAGCCACTTCAGCCACTCCACCCGTTACACCTCCACTACAACCGTCACTGCAGTCTCTAGTGCAGTCTCCAGTGTCCCCAGCGCAGTCTCCAGTGTCCCCAGTGCAGCATCCCTTAGCACAGTCATCCGCTCAATCACCAGCTCCACTTTCCCCTCAACTATCACTACCACCTCTAGCTCAGTCTCCTGTGCACTCACCTCTGGTTCATTCTCCTGTGAAGTCATCAACTCCACTGCCTACTCCACTCTCACCACCTCCGTTACAACAGACATCAGTTCAGTCCCCTGTGCCAGTGCAGACGCCCTCAGTTCAGTCTCCCGTGCAGTTATCTACTTCACCACCATCAGTAGCTCAGCTCCCACTCTCATCCGCATCTCCAGTAGCTCAGCTCGCACCTGAACCATTGGCCCAGTCCCCGATAGCAATACGGTCTTCTGTTCGGCTTAACATTCAGCCAGGGGTCCCAAACCTCTCTGGCTCTACATCAGCTCCTGCTGGAAGCTCGGATGAGCTCATCCAGGACTCCGCGGCTCCCACGCCGCCATCTACCTCGTCCGCTGGGGGTTCCAGTGAGCCCGGCCAGCACCTCCTCGTCTCCGCTGGAGGGTCCGAGGGGCCCGTTCAGCCTCCTGTCTCCGCTGGAGGGTCCGAGGGGCCCGTTCAGCCTCCTGTCTCCGCTGGAGGGTCCGAGGGGCCCGTTCAGCCTCCTGTCTCCGCTGGAGGGTCCGAGGGGCCCGTTCAGCCTCACGCCGCATCAGCTGGAGGGCCCGAGGGGCCTGTCCAGCCGCCACCTGCGACCGCCTCGTCGTCGCCTGGTCCGGCTGCATCTGCCTCTGCTTCTGCTACGCCTGGGCCAGCCTCTGCCTCTGCTTCTGCTACGCCTGGTCCGGTCTCAGCCTCTGCTTCTGGTCCAGCTTTGGCTTCTGCTTCTGCTCCGCCTGGCCCAGCTTCGGCTTCAGCCTGTGCTCCCCCTGGTCCAGCCTCAGCCTCTGCAACCTCGTCTGGTCCGGCCTCCGAGTCTTCGTCCTCGTCTGGTCCGGCCTCCGAGTCTTCGTCCTCGTCTGGTCCGGCCTCCGAGTCTTCGTCCTCGTCTGGTCCGGCCTCCGAGTCTTCGTCCTCGTCTGGTCCGGCCTCCGAGTCTTCGTCCTCGTCTGGTCCGGCCTCCGAGTCTTCGTCCTCGTCTGGTCCGGCCTCCGAGTCTTCGTCCTCGTCTGGTCCGGCCTCCGAGTCTTCGTCCTCGTCTGGTCCGGCCTCGTCTGGTCCTGTGCCCACCAGGCCATGGCCAGCACGCCTGAGACTGGAGGGCCGCCGCTGCCTTCCGCGCGGTCGGCCCCCCTGAACTGCTCCGTTGTCTCCTTCGCCGCCGCCGCTGCCTTCCGCGCGGTCGGCCCCCCTGAACTGCTCCGTTGTCTCCTTCGCCGCCGCCGCTGCCTTCCGCGCGGTCGGCCCCCCTGAACTGCTCCGTTGTCTCCTTCGCCGCCGCCGCTGCCTTCCGCGCGGTCGGCCCCCCTGAACTGCTCCGTTGTCTCCTTCGCCGCCGCCGCTGCCTTCCGCGCGGCCGGCCTCCTGAACTGTTTCCGCGTCGCCGCCGTTGCCTTGCGCGCGGCCGGCCTCCTGAACTGTTTCCGCGTCGCCGCCGTTGCCTTGCGCGCGGCCGGCCTCCTGAACTGGTTCCGCGTCTCCGCCGTTGCCTTCCGCATGGTCGGCCCCCTGAACTGCTCTGTGTTTGGGTTGTTTTCTTGGGCTCCGGTGTTTGCTGTGCTCTTCTTTTGTTTTCTGTTCCGAGCCCTCCGTCCTGGGCCCCCGCCGCCCGCCCTGGGTTGTTTTCTGTTTGGTTTTGTTTTTCTGTGTTTGGGCTGTCTGGAGCCAGCCCTTGAGGGGGGGGGGGGGGTACTGTCACGGTCCTGGGTCTCCTGACCCAGCGTTTTTAGTTCTTTGTGATTTTTGTATTATTGTACTTGTGTGTGATTTATTCTATGGCTTCTAGTTTTGATCCCTTGCCCTTCATGTCTCTCTGTGTCCCCTCTGTTCTGTGTAATTGTGTGTCTTTGCATGTTTGAGTTTCTTGTTTTCTGTCACTCTGCATTGTGCATTATGTTCTCATGGTTGGTTTTTTGTTACTCTCTCTAGTCTAGTCTCTTGTGTTCCCAGCTGAGTATTTCCCTGTGTATTTTGGTTCTTAGACCTCTGCCTTATGGTTTATGTCTCTGTATTTCTTAGTTGCTGTCTCCACTGTGTCAAGTTCGCGTCTCTGTGTGATACTTCCTGTTTTACTTTGATGGTCCGTGTCTCATGTGAATGCGTCCTGCTTTGCTTGTCTCGTCAGTCCTGATTTCTCCCAGCTGTGCCCTCCTTCTGTGTCTCATTCCCCTCGTTACTTCCCAGTGTATTTAAACCCTGTGTTTCTCTGAGTCAGTGTCGCGTCGTCCCTCTTGCTGTGTGGATCTCCCTGTGTGTGTCTCTCTGTGAGTTTTCCAAGTTCCCAGTTTAGATTAGTTTGTATGTGTTTTTTTTTTTTTTTTTTTTTTTTTCCCCTGCCAGCAAATAAAGCTGAGTTTTGAGTTCACCTCCCTGAGTCTGTGAGTCCTGCACTTTGGGTCCAACTCCTGCCTGCCGCACAGCGATTCATGACAATCTGTGTCTGCTCCCAACAAATTTTAACATTGTATATTACAATTGAGTAAGTGTGTATTTCCATTCACGCCACATGGCAGCAGACACTAGCCCAGTGTTGTTTTGCATTGGAGTGTATGTAAATATCAGAGGGGGTTGTTATTTCCTAGCATGTAAGTACGTGCTCTGCCCAGTGAGCTCTTCGGTGCCGCCATGGAGACAGACACATCTGCATTTGGCGCGTCGCTTAGTGCCTGCGGGTGTCAGAAAATGCTGCACACAAGCTTGTGTTTAAGCTCTTGGCTCCGGTGCGGTGGGAGGAAGCGGCCTCTCGGGGCACAGCAAAGAGAGCCTGTGCCGTCGCCTCTTTTTAAGTGCAACAACAGAGATGTCGCTCTTGATTTACGGAGTATGAGCTGGGCGGGTCGTGTCCTGACAGAGAGGCCGGCTACTTGAGGAAGAGGAGGGGAGGAGGAAAAAAAAGTCAAGAGTGGAAAAGAATTGAGAAGAAGCAAGTGAGATGGATGCTCATGCATGTCCATCCAGCAGTCAGAACACATCCAGACTGACATCTGTACAAGACCAAGTCACGTGTTTATGATTCCTCGGGTCCCAGAAATACCCCCAGAACTCCAATCTCTGACCAAGCCAAACGGTTAGGCTTCTCATTAAGTAATCACCATCAGCTTAGGCTGCTGAAATATTTGGCAGTGAAGAAATGAAAATGTAACTATAAAATGTAATAAGCAACCTCAGTGCGGTAAAATGCTGCCTGGAGAATTTATTTGTTTGTATATGTATAGTGTGTGTGTGTGTGTGTGTGTGTGTGTGTGTGTTATGTTTGGATGAACTGTGGAAAACGGCTGTGGTGTCAGGGCGACATACAGAAGCATTGTGCTTGGAAGTGTGTTTGTCTGCGACATTATTTCTCCTACCCTGCTTTCGTTTTTTTTTTCTGTCACTGACAGACACACCCATACCAGGAATCTCTCGTGGTTTTTACCAACTTTGACTTTCTCATGTAAATACTTACCCTTTGAATGGCCCAAATTAGGGCTATCATGCTGAAGATTGATTCAAGATATTGGCCACGGGCCACTGTGGGGATGGTCTGCAGCGTCGCATTTTTTCTGACATAGCTCAATGGAGGAGCTCTCGCATGTCTGCCTTTGATGTTGGAAAAGGCTGTGTTTGTGTGTGTGTGTGTGAGTGTTTTAGGAGGTGGAGTAGGCGGGTGTGGGGTAGGGGGAGGTTAGGCCTAAAGAAACAACAGCGACTGCTCTTGAGTATGTCGCCTGTTCCCAGCTTCTTGGCAGTAAATTTGATCAGAAAAAATACACGCTCTGGCTTCACAATGCAGGCCTTTGTCTCTGGTCGGCATCGGAACCGTAAACCATTTTGGAAACTGTTTCCAGCTTATTAAAACGTTTCCAGACCGTGACTGTTGAAGCAGTGAGTTTTCCAGTTAGTCGCTTGGCATCCTTCCCCATCTTAGGTCTGTCATGGGCATCTTCAGAGAGTAAAGACTGTGGCTAGGATTAACTATTGGACTTCTCTGCTATTCACTTTCTCCTCTCTCTCTCTCTCTACCTCCCCATGCCCCCTTGGCTTTGATTAACTGTGAAGATCATAAGCCAGTTCAAGTGTGGCCTCATACCCTCATTGCCCAGTGTCATTGTTCTAACTAAACTGCTCTCTTCAGCAGGAATGAATTAGCCTTTTGTGCACCAATGGCCTCTTTACAAATAGCCATTAATGTTCTGTTAGTTTAGTTTGGACTCTGTTTAAGTTAAATCACAAGCACTATTAGGCAGTGTAGGCTATTACAGACTTGCCGCTAATTGTCGGTGGAATTGAAATGACATTGTGAGAATAATTAGATTTCTGTTCTCATTTATTGGCTCCAATGTGTTTTGTTTAATCTGAGTTTAATCCGGTTGTCGCTCCCGATATCGTTTCTGAATTGATGTCTTGTAGATCATGGGTGCACGGCCCCCTTGTTATTGTACACCGAGGTGTTCATTGCTCTCTCCGTTACCTTCTCTTCTCTCGTCCCTTTCTGGATTTTTGCCTGTCGCTACAATTCATATGACCATAAATCTTCTAACTTTGTTTTCTAATGTGTGTTGCTCCATTAAACTCCCAGAAGAAAATGTCTTAAATGGACTAAACAGAAACATGAGGAAGCTACTGAAAAGAAAACGCTGTTCTTTGATTTCGCTTGGCTAATTTATTTCCACTTAGAAAATGTATCCTTCATTGTTCACTAGTGCTTTCTGATGCCCTGCGGTCTGTGACCTCCGAGGCATCTTTTGACACTTTTTGAACTGAATGTAAAAATCAACATGGATTTCTCCCTCATGACATTCTAGATTTCCCTTGAGCTTTTGCCATATTTGTATTTTGTCTGTTCTGTAACATTTTACCCCTGGTTCCAGGGTTACGTAAGTTCAGTCTTGTGGCTGGCTTCCCTGTTGGCATTCTTGTCGCATACTGAAGATTCCTCTGTCTATGAGAGAGATAAGGAGAGAAGATACAATGGTGGCGAGGAATGGGAGATGTCACAGAGAGCAGACAATGGGCAGATTCTGTTAAATGAGCCAACTGGTATTGACTCAGGCTTACTGCAACTTATCGTCTAATTGCCACAGTGTTGGCATTATTCCCTGGGTGATATGTGGCTGATGAAACTAAATCCCAGATATATGGCTTGGTGAAGAAATGCTCTAAACACAGACAGTGTTTTGTAGGACACTACATGTTGGGGGGGGGGGGGTCTGATTCTCACAGGGAGATCTGAAACAATACCTTTTGTTTCCTCATTGCTTGCTTTGTCTGATAAACTCTGACCAATAGCTGAAAGCTGTTGACCCTCCATCACCAACTGTTCTCCTGCTACACTTGTTAATTCCTCACCCTTCTGCTGATTCTCACCCCGACAGCTCCTAACCTGGAAGACCACCTCTCTGCACTCTGGGTACTGTTGGCCCATTTACCTCACAGTAAAAAAAGAAAAAGTGCCTTGGATTGGGCAGGGATTATATAAGACTAGCGACTTAGCTGTCGGTACAGTTGATTTCCACTGTTACAAAAGGATAACAGTACTGTCTTCACGTAATGTCACAAACTGAAAGAGGACATAACCCCTGTCCTCCAGAAACCTAATTTCTCACTACTTCTCGTCTTGTTCATGCCCGTGGCGAATCATTTACTTAGGTTTCTGTGGCTGTTTTCACACAGGAACTTTGGACAATTTCAGAAGATTGGGTCGGGATATTTTCCACAGCTGTCCTTTCTCACATGTAGCACGCAGAAGAAAATGGTCTGTTTCAGATGCGTTTGCACTCAGGGAAATACTCTGTGTGGTTTAAGCGAAGGAGCTGCCTTCATGTATGCATGCAGGAGGCACCACACATGACACAAGCTCACTAATAATGAATGCACCTGTGCTGTTTGTGCATCAGTACATTCCAACATTATATAGAATTTGTACTGAGAAGTTGACAAGGTTAATGACAGCTTAATATAAAAACTGACTGTGTGGGGTATTTCTCACATGCACTGCTGTTGGGTGATGTTGGGGGGGTTCAGGGGTGCACTACATGTATGAAAATGGGATAATATGTATCCTTTCTTCTGCTGTCAGTCACATGGAAAATATGGATGACGTCTTCGGGGTTGTCAGGTTAAGTTTTGTTTGTAGACATTAGTGTTTTCTGAGGCTTCATACACCAAACTAACAATTGTCTAAAGTGAAAAAAAAAAAGCTTTTTCCTATAATCCAGTAATCCTTATTTGGAGACGTGTTCACACTTTAACCCATATTCCTCATGCATTTGTAAGGTAAACCTAAGGCCCCCTCAAGAGGGATACAGCTTAAATTAAGAATGCATGACGGTAAGTGATCCGCTGGCACGTCACTTGCACTCAGCTCAGCTTCTCTAGAATGCAGTGTTTAGCCTCTAAGACCCCAACAAATGAGTTTATTTTTAGAAAATCCCACTTCTTATTCCTCTTAATGGCGATTATGGGGTGACGACACATCTATTATTTTTTTTTCATGAGCTGCACTGGAAAATGCCATGTTTGAAGGGTACGTGGGCTCTGCGCAGTCGGTGCGGGCGCACTCGTTTGTTGGTGCCACTTCTCCCCTAAAGGAAAAGGTCCTTTTCTCTCTCTTGACTCTGTGATCATATGTTTGGAGTCGTTACAATTGTGCACATCAAGCATTTACAGTGGGGCAAAAAAGTATTTAGTCAGCCACCGATTGTGCAAGTTCCCCCACTTAAAATGATGACAGAGGTCAGTAATTTGCACCAGAGGTACACTTCAACTGTGAGAGACAGAATGTGAAAAAAAAATCCATGAATTCACATGGTAGGATTTGTAAAGAATTTATTCGTAAATTAGGGTGGAAAATAAGTATTTGGTCACCTCAAACATGGAAAATCTCTGGCTCTCACAGACCTGTAACGTCTTCTGTAAGACGCTTTTCTGTCCCCCACTCGTTACCTGTATGAATGGCACCTGTTTGAACTCATCATCTGTATAAAAGACACCTGTCCACAGCCTCAAACAGTCAGACTCCAAACTCCGCCATGGCCAAGACCAAAGAGCTTTCGAAGGACACCAGGAAAAGTATTGTAGACCTGCACCAGACTGGGAAGAGTGAATCTACAATAGGCAAGCAGCTTGGTGTGAAAAAAATCAACTGTGGGAGCAATCATCAGAAAATGGAAGACATACAAGACCACTGATAATCTCCCTCGATCTGGGGCTCCACGCAAGATCACATCCCGTGGGGTCAAAATGATCATGAGAACGGTGAGCAAAGATCCCAGAACCACATGGGGGGGCCTGGTGAATGACCTGCAGAGAGCTGGGACCAAAGTAACAAAGGTCACCATCAGTAACACACTACAACGGCAGGGAATCAAATCCCGCAGTGCCAGACGTGTTCCGCTGCTGAAGCCAGTGCATGTCCAGGCCCGTCTGAAGTTTGCCAGAGAGCACATGGATGATACAGCAGAGGATTGGGAGAATGTCATGTGGTCAGATGAAACCAAAGTAGAACTTTTTGGTATAAACTCAACTCGTCGTGTTTGGAGGAAGAAGAATACTGAGTTGCATCCCAAGAACACCATACCTACTGTGAAGCATGGGGGTGGAAACATCATGCTATGGGGCTGTTTTTCTGCCAAGGGGACAGGACGACTGATCCGTGTTAAGGACAGAATGAATGGGGCCATGTATCGTGAGATTTTGAGCCAAAACCTCCTTCCATCAGTGAGAACTTTGAAGATGAAACGAGGCTGGGTCTTCCAACATGACAATGATCCAAAACACACCGCCCGGGCAACAAAGGAGTGGCTCCGTAAGAAGCATTTGAAAGTCCTGGAGTGGCCTAGCCAATCTCCAGACCTCAACCCCATAGAAAATCTGTGGCGGGAGTTGAAAGTCCGTGTTGCTCGGCGACAGCCCCAAAACATCACTGCTCTCGAGAAGATCTGCATGGAGGAATGGGCCAAAATACCAGCTACTGTGTGTGCAAACCTGGTAAAGACCTATAGTAAACGTTTGACCTCTGTTATTGCCAACAAAGGTTATGTTACAAAGTATTGAGTTGTATTTTTGTTATTGACCAAATACTTATTTTCCACCCTGATTTACGAATAAATTCTTTACAAATCCTACCATGTGGATTCATGGATTTTTTTTTTCACATTCTGTCTCTCACAGTTGAAGTGTACCTCTGGTGCAAATTACTGACCTCTGTCATCATTTTAGGTGGGGGAACTTGCACAATCGGTGGCTGACTAAATACTTTTTTGCCCCACTGTATGTGTGTTGGCTCAGCTTAGAGCTGTATGAACTATTGATGGTTTCTATGTGTGGCAATTATCCGGCAATAATGGATTGTGTTCTTCCTGAAAATCAGGAAGAAGATCATGTTGTTCTTCTCATACCTCCGCCAAGGAGTTTATGGGATTTTCTTTGTGTTTTTTTTATATATTTGATTTTTGCCTGTTAATATAGACAGAATTTAACCCAACTTCAAATGATTAACATTGTTACTTTTGCCATTTTCTATTAAGACATAGGGCAAAATTGGACATTTTGCATCATATTTTCACTACAGAATATGAACTGAAAGTATTAAATTTAAAAGCTGTTGCCTTAATGTTATTAAAAAATATCAGAAGCTAATCTGCAGCCAGCTATCCTTTTAGATCTAGGAAACGGATTCATGCATGATGTGGAATGTATTTAAAACAGTTGTCAGTGTTCTTGTTACAACTGTTAATAACTGTTAATGCTATTGTTAATAATTGATTACAGTAAAAATCTGTGTTTTGCACTTTTCCTGCTGTTTTGTTAAAAACATAAGAATTAACAGAGGTGGTCCTCTGCCTCCACATGCCTCCCACAAACCAGGTTTCAGTGTTTTGTTGGTTTCATCACAGGATTTAATTAACGAGCTGGAATTTAGGTATTATTGTAGTTCAGGTGCAATCAAGTATGCTGAATTCCACAAATTTCTACAAATGTTTGGACGGTTGAACCCTTTGAAGTCCCTGCAGGATTGGCAACAAGCTTTTCTGTTCTCCCTGTGATCCAAGGATAAGTGGGATGGATGCCTTGGAACCATTTCCCTTGTTTAAATCTGTAACTGGATTAGAGGTACCCTCAGGAGAAAGGTGCCATAATAATACAACATTACTGCACAACAAGCCCTGCCTGCATTGCTCTCATAAACTGTATGCTAAACTGATGCTTTGGGTGAAAGAACTATAAGATCTCCCAGATGCGTTTGGGGTGGGGGCAAAACGCGTATCACTGCTGGACACCTGTGGCTCAGGTTTACAACTTCACAGCATACCCCCAAGGAAGGAAGAGGATACAGAGGAAAGGAAAAATATGGTTCTGCAAGTGAAAAAGCCAGAGAGCATTAACTCCTCTGTGAACTGAGGAAACAGCCAGAGTCCTTCGGGTCTTCCCTGACAGCTGCGGCAATCTGAGAACTAGAGGCTCACCTCTGACGAGAGAGGGAGAGCGCAAAGAGCAAACACAGCCATCGGACAAAGTGGGGTTAAGAGCCTGCTGCCATGTCCCATGTGTTTCATTTACAGCAGAGACACTGAACACGCAGGGACAAATTATCCATCAAGCAGTGATCCAAACTCCGCTGCTTTCAGTCCCTGCACACATTTGCACACAGGGAGAGACACGTACGCAGTTTTACAAAATGGCCCTGACCATCACCGTGTACCGTATACTGTTCCCGCCCGCGAACAAGGAAAATCCCTGAGCTATCAAAGACGATTAATGTAGTCATTTATCTCACAGCGCTGTCTGGTTAATAACAGAGTAAACATGGGAGGATGGAGAGCAGAGTGCAGGTACATTGATGAGAAAGGTTTAACGAACTCTGCTCTAATGAGTTGAGCATGTTCTTCGGCAGCTCTGAATTGCAGGAGTGTTGTGGAAAATGCAGTCCTGAGGCTGAAACACACTCTTTGCAAGGTGCACTCACAACCTCTCTTCACTTATAGCTCCTGCCTTCACACCTAACGTGCGCTCGAGTAGTAATGTACACTGCAAGTTCAATGAAATGGAATCACGGCTTCAGATTTAGAGAAGGCATGTACAGTGTTGAGAGTATGTGTGGGCTGAATACCAGGGATAACACAATGTTTTACAATCGAGATAGACAAAAGTGTATATAAATAATAAAGATTAATATTGCAAATTCTCTATTAAAGTTGAACTATATGTTCACTGGCCACTTCACTAGTTACACTTTGCTGTTGCCAGGTTGGATCCCCTTTCGCCTCCAGGGTATAGACTAATCAAGGTGCTCTAAATGTCCTCTGAGATTTTGGTTAATATTGACAAAAACTGAGCCTCATGAGACCCGGCAAAGTTTTTTTTTCAGTCTTAGGTTGTCTAATTTTTGTGAGCCTGACTTAGCTGACAGGAGTGGCACCCATTGTGCACTTCTGCTGCTGTAGCCCATCTGCTTCAAGGTGCTCTTCTGCACCATGCTTGTAAAAAATGATTAGTAGTTACTGTTGCCCACCACCTGAAGGGGTTTGGCCTTTCTTTCTGATCTCTGATATCAACGTTGCCTTTTTCGCTGGATATTTTCTCTTTCTTGGACCATTCTCTGTAAACCTTAGAGACTGTTGTGTGAGAATAGTTCAGCACATCAGCAGATTCTGCAATACTCATGCCATTAAAACCATGCCATGCTCAAAGTCACTTAAATCACCTTTCTATTCCATTCTGATGCTTGGTTTGAACTTGATCATATTTACATGCCCAAATCCAGTTGTTTGCTGCTACGTGACTGGCTGATTAGAAGTTTACGTTACTGAACACTTGAGCAGGTGCATCTAATGAAGTGACCACTGAGTGAGCATACACATTAGATTTAATAGTTGACTCAGAGCCTTTTTAGCACTTGGAAACTTGTACATTAGATGTGTTATGAAGAGAAATGTGCATGTTTTAACCTTCTGAGTTCTAAGACGTCTTAGATGGTAATCCTAACTCCTGACCTTTCTCTCAGTTAGAAAGGTTATTTCCTTTGTTCCCTGATTGCCACTAATTTGAAGAACTACTTAATAAAAAGAGAAATAGGATATTTCGAATGCCCACAGTTAGAATTAGGGCTATGCTCAAGGTTGTCACGCATAACCTCAAAGGGTTAATTCCTTGAGGTTAAAAGAGGGAAGCCAAGCGCAGGTCCTCTCCTGTTGTTGTGATTTGATTTTGGCGGTTGGTCGAGCAGATGGGACGGATGTCTGGAAGTTGGAGTGCCTTTGGTGCTCCCTCCCTCAAGTGGGTGGGTGTGTGTACGCAAAGTGCTCTCCAGTCTGTCTTTAGGAAGATAGACAGCTGGTCAAACAGGCTTACGAGAGCAGTGGGCAGTCTGGTCTCTGACTTAAGCACATTAGTCTTTACTCCTCATTGGTCAACGGCTTCAAGTTCAAAACTGTTTTGTAATGTATTGATGGGTGAATATTGTGGACCAGTGACGATATGTCCTCTTTTGACTAGACAGTGGCAAAAATCATTAAGAAAGCATTATCGACGCATGCGTGCATGCTGTACCCCGTGCCAAAGTGTTTTTACGTCTTTGTGTCGTGATTGAGGGTGATGGGGTGCACTGTGAGGGTAGACACCCCCCTCCACCCACCCCCAACCCCCCCACCCCAATGTACGCAGTTATGTGGTTGTGTTGTGCAGCACGTAGGCTTGTGGAAACCGGACCGTTCTGCTGCTTCCCTCGTGGCGGGTGGCCTTGGCGGTTGAAGCCAGCAGAATGGGTACCAGGAGGGTGCAGGGGTGTTTTTGTGGCTGTGTCAGTGATAGAGAAAGATCAAGATTTAATTTCATGGCCAAACCTACTTTTTTTTCTGTGTGTTTTCTTGCCTTTGAGACATTCCTTCTGGCACATTTTATCCAGCCAAACAGACAACAAAGTTAACTCAGCATCAGGATGTCATTTATTAGCTAATGTAATACAACACCAAACACGACTGTTGTATTCCGTTACCCTGCGCTGACGCAGAAAACAGAATACAACATTGTATTACACAAGAAGCACAAAGAACAAAGGGCAATATTGACTTACAAAGGTCTGATTTTTTTTTTTTATTCCAAGAAACCCGCCCATTCGATCTGACATGATGTACCCTTGACTGGTGAAATGATTTACTTTTATTGCTGTCTCCTTTGGCATCTGTATCACTTCTCTTTATATATAAGCCAGCAGCTGCTGGTCAACCAGAGAGTGCTATTTTATTTGAACATTGGCCTACTGTGGGCACCAAGAATGCCTCAGAGTTATATGAGAGCAGACGTATAATTATACCATTAGACTGACAGTGATGCTTGCTGCGAAATACTAATACTGCTGTTTTATTTTGCGTGTTCTAATCAAAGCTGATCTCACTTTCTGTTTTAGGGGCTACAAATAGTTGAGACATCAAGATTGTGCTCTCTTCCCTTTCCGTCCTCCTTTTCGTTCTCTGTGTGAAACCAACTCGTGCAGGCTTCTGGTCAAAGCACACATGTGCTTGACGTCACGCGGGCTGCTTGTGGGCTGACGTAGGTGTTCAGACTCGAGCCATATCAGAGGGGTGATTGGGCCCCAGTGTGGCTGCCTGGTAGTGCAGTCTACAATGGCTCCTGTTGAGACCTCATGTCTCATGCCCCATAACCGCAAATGATGCTTGTATGTGTGTGTGTGTGTGCACACGTCTGTGCTAGCTTCAGCTATCTCATGCCAGACATATCTGATGCAAGAGCGGATCAAGGGATCACCATGTCATTTCTGAGAATAGTCCGTATCCATTCACTATGGGAGAGAAAAATGTGGGTTGACGGAGCCAGATGTTACTAGATTAACAGCTGTCCACGGCCTCTATTGTCTGCCACATCATGTCCGGTGGCTGTAAGAAGACAGAAGAACAAGAAAAGAATGAAACTGTACACTGAACAGATGGACAAGTTATTCTATCATTTCAGCTCATTCTGTACAAAACATATCCAGGACATCATATCCTCTCTTCTCTCAGCTCAACTTTCCTTTAAACCAGGGGTGTCGAACTCGAGGGCCGGTGTCCTGCAGGTTTTAGATCTCACCCTGGGTCAACACACCTGAGTCAAATGATTTGTTCATTAGCAGGCATCTGGAGAACTTCAAGACATGTTGAGGAGGTCATTTAGCCATTTGAATCAGCTGTGTTGGATCAAGGACACATCTAAAACCTGCAGGACAACGGCCCTCGAGGCCTGGAGTTCGACACCTGTGTTTTAAAATCTCTGGTGGAGATGTTCTAAGAATACAATTAAAGAGTCTCTAAACTGACAGCATCCTACTACAGAGTCTGTGTGGACCCATGTAGAATAGCGAAAGTAACTGTCTGGAGAATAGAGAACTTGTTCAGTGGGCATTATGTGTGCACCCTGAACCCGGGCAGCACCTTCACCCAAACCAAGCATAGTATTTGTACTCTATAGATGTTCTGTGTAATAGTGAGAATGCATGTGCAGCAGATTGCCTCCTACATGTACAAGTATTGTCCTGATTCTCCTGACCCAGTCCAGAGGGCATGTGAAAATGCCTGTAGACCCTAGCTCTTAGGAGACCGGCCTAAGAATTGATCATGTGTCATGGGATCTACTAGTAGATCAATTGGCTCATGGCCCACTGGGGTGCTGCCTACCAGCAAATCACCACCAGCGGTCACAACACATTTAGTCCTGCTTCACAGGCACTTGCTGACATTCAAGTACTGTGGCTAAACAGAGGGAGGAGGAGAGCAGTGTTAAGTTATGGTAGTTGGCTGGCCGAGAGCGTAATTGAACCCTTGAAGCCTCAGGTGAGCGGTGACGTTCACCTCTCAGAAACGCTTAAATGTGTGAATGTTGACTTATTTAGACACATTTTTAAAATTCACATCCGTCCACCTTCTCATTTATGATACACTTCAAAGACAAATGTAGTCTATGTGGTAGTACATGTGTAGTAATGTTTTTGTCCTTGCCATTAGGAGTAATGCTGCTGTGTCCTAAATGATAGCACAGTAGTTTAAGCAACTGGATCCAGGCTGTTACCTTTCAGTCGAGCTGTTGTCTGTCCTTCCGCTCACATCTGGATCCAATAGGAGCGACTTCCTTCTCTGAAGGAGGGACACATATAAATAGCCAGGCAACCGTAACCACACCATGCAACACAGCCTGGATGTTAGTTCATTTGATTACTGCTGCCCTGTTTTGCACTGCCAGCTCAGATATGGGATCTTATATTCACGTATCCTTGCATGTATAAAGAGCCCAGGTCTGTCATTTCCACCTCTGACCCTCTGACGCCCTGGTCTGTGGTGTGACTGATGCATTTACACTGAATATGGAATGCACATCAACACAATTCTGTTCCCATCTGTGAAAAGTTTGAATGGAATAAGGCCAGGACTGATAGGCAAGAAGAGGATGGGTGGGCTGAAACGTGTGGGCTTAGGAGGGGGAACACTGTATTCTGGTTAAAGCAGAACAACTAAATTTGCTGCTTTTATGAGATACAGGGCACAGTAACAGCTACATTACTAGTGCAAAGATTATGTAACCACGGCACAGTGTCATTTTGCAGCAGGTCTTACGTCCGGTGTCCTCATTTTGATGTGAGATGCAGAAACGGCAGACGTGCAGCAACGACTTAAGCATATGGCTGATTCTTTGTTTTGTTTTTTGTTTTTTTCAAATTGCATCCTAAGAATGACCTTCCTCATTGTGTCTCCGATACAAATTAAGGCTCATTCCAGCAAGAGGTGGGACCGTTCATCTCGTGGCCTCGACCTTTCCTTGCTCGTACCGTCTTCTGCTGGGGGCTCCAGGGGCAGCACAGGGGAGACGCTGGGAGGAGGAGAGGGATTGTTATTGGGGTTTAATGCTTCAGCGGGAAATCTACGCCGTAGCTACGTTGTAACCGCAACCCCATCTGAAACTTTATGCTGTTACCTACGGTGTAACCTGACATGCACCTCAGGGTTTGTGTGCTGTTATTGAGTGAGTTTTAATTTGTGTGATTTCAGAAGCAGATATCGCAGAGTGGTGTCGTGAGGAAAACTGATGCAATAGGCCCAAATTTACCTTGACACACACACTTTTGTCTCATACCAACACAGGTATGTGTTGGCAGGTTGGGATGAGTTTCTCGGCCATTCAAGCTGCCCCATTTTGTTGCTCCTTTAACATAGATTGGTGTTTTCGGAGCAAATGCTATAGCAATCAATGTCCTGTTGTTTTTAACCCATGCCCTGGGAGTTTGCATGTGTGTCCGTGTGATGTAGTAAAACTGCAAAAACATGGAGGTTGTGTTCCAGGGATGGAACCTGAGATTGTCCCCGTTCCCCTCTTGCTGGCCTCTTAGGAGAAGCCACCAGCACTTGCTCCTGCCCCTTCTCCACTTCGTGCCTGCCTTCCTCTGCCAGACGCATAGCTTTAGTTTCCCTGCTAGGCTACAAGGGTATCAGGTTTGTTTTGGAGGGGAGTGGGTAAGAGGAAAGGGGAGGGTTGGGGTAGAGATGAGGAAGGCTGGCATATGTGTGGAGGAGAATTAGGTGGACAAATCACATTGGTGTAGGTTGGTTTTTTTTTATCCAAAAAAGGAGGAGGAGAAAAAGATGGGAGGGGAAAAATAGAACTAACAAGTCCCCCCTGGCCTGTTGCTGCTCCTGACCCCTTATCCATAAATTCCATGCCAGGAATTGGAGTTGTGAAGCAGCCATTTTATGAATGAGGGTTAGGGGGGAGGGAGCGGGAGACCGAGAGGAATAAAAGGAGCAAGAGAGAGTGAGAGGGGAGGCGGGTTAGGTTGTGTTTAGTATATGTGTGTGGGTGGGTGAGACGCGGCTCAGAGGCGCTTGTGGTAGAGTTAGTTATGTGTGTTTGTGTGTGTGCGCGTTAGTGACTGTTCAGGCTTCGTGTGCGTCTGTGTTGTGTTTTGTTCATGCCTCTGCTGAGACACTGTGCAGTCTGGAACAAAGGCCCAATTTGGGTTGTGCTTCCGTCTGAAGCTGCTCGCTTAGCAGCCACTGCAGATCAGTTATCAGATCGAGGAGTAACAGGCACACCTCAACATTTTGTAAACTTCGCCAGTTACAGTTAGGAGAGACATCTTGATTTTGCACTTGTTTAACCATGTGCTGTGGAAGCATGTAAACATCATTTCTGTGCTCTCCTGTTGTCTCACAGTGAAACTGCCCCAGTGTTTTTTTTTCTTGTTGGGTTTTGTTTTTAAGTGGATTCCCAGGGGCTCACCACACAACTTTACTATTTGCATTGTTATTTAATTAAAATCTTCCAGTAGATATAAGCACCTTTTTTCCCCTTTTTCCAGCTGAAATAGTTTTAGACAGGTGGAAGAGACGGTATACAAGCATACTGAATCATTTTTTAGTAAATCTCTTTTCTTTAGTTAATTCATTTTACTGTCTTCAAGATATCATTTGCAGAAAGTCTTTAAAATCTTCAACAAAAAAAATGTTACCCAAGAAAACAAAGCAGAGTTTGGGGATCACAGAGAGTGCATCTTCTCTTCTTCTTTGCTGTGGAAATTGACCCTTGTACCCCTTGTACAATGACGGCACAGTGATCCTTTAGTGGTGAGTTAGAGGCATCTATTGTTCTGTTATCCATTAGAGGAAAAATGACGATCCAAGGGGAGTCTTGTTTCAAGTGACGGAGCTTATTCTCTCGTTTGTGATTCCCCTATATCTGCTGTCACAGAAATATGGCTGCAGGCGAATAAACACAACTTAGGTTTAGATGGCAAGGCGAAGCCGAACCTCCACTATGTGAACTGGACCTAACTTAGTCCGATGTAGGCAGCAGTTGAGTGGTTGCTGTGTCTTCTGTGTAAATTATAGATATTTAACACATAAGAAATCAACTGAAATCGGTTTCTTGTGTTGCATAAATGAGTAATAATGTTTAAACGAACAGATTATTCCACGTGATCGAGGTCAGGCGTAGTGCAATCTCTGCGTTGTCATGGCGATTCCCAGCCCCTTGCTGTCATCCATAAAGCAGTAGGTAGCAAGTGCCATTAGCCAGTCAGTCACTCAATGCTGCTCGTGCAGTGCTGGAGGTAATGAGAGCTGACACAGAATGACAGTGCAGACAGGAGGACATGCTGTCACTGCGGCTCAGGGACACGAGGACGTCCTCCGGTGTTGTTTACTCCTCCCTGTGTACATTAACGCTGCTGATCCTGCTGCTGATGGCGATGCCGCTCGCCTTTTCCTGCTTCTCTTTAACTGAGATAATCCGTTAACCATTTGAGTCACCGATAAAATAACACCGCTAACCCGTTCTAGCTTTTCAAATATAAGAACTAATATTTTGGAATTATCCCAAATGAGTCATGTTTGGACTGTTATTAAAATCATTTGAAGACTCTGATTTACAAGCGCATTACTTTTTTGTTTGTGGATGTATTCCCGCTGTGTACATTTACATAAACAATTAACAATTAATGGACACAGGCCCACCTGATTTCATGGGTGTTCAGGAATTGATGTAAGTATTGATTTAAGAACAGGGATGGATATCCGCATTTATCATTGAAAACTTTATTATTATTCCTGTTGGTAAAATTATAGGCATGTGTGTGTGTACCTGTTTAGACATCTGTGTGGGGACCAAAAATCAAAAATTACTATACTTGTCAGGACCAACAGTCACTTGTGAGGACAAAAGTGCCTGTCCTCACAAGTTTGAAGGCATTTTTGAGATTCAAAGCTTGGTTTTAGTGTCAGGGTTGCAATTATGTTAGGCTGAGGGTTAGGGTTAGGCATTCGTTTTTGATGGTTAGGGTTAGGGTAAGCAGCTAGGGAAAGCATTATGTCAATTAGATGTCCTCACTAAGATATCAAAACGAGAATGTGTGTGTGTTGGTGTGTTTAGGTTGTTCATTTTCAAATAAAAATCAATGTTTCGACTAAAATAATCCAACTATTCAGAGTAACTAACTGCAATTTGTGCCATGTATTCTTTTCCCCCCTTTAAGTGGTATAAGTTATCACGTACCGCTTGTACAGGTGTTGCCAAAGCAGGAAAAGAGTAGCTATAAATAACAGTAATCACTTGCTGAGTCCCTTCTCTGACGTGCTTTGTTTACTTCCTCACTCGCCTTTTTTCCTTACAGGAACCAAACAGACAACAGAAAGGTGCTACTTACTATATGAGTGCTGCCGCCTCCTTGCCAGCCTTTTCACAACCTCTTGCTGTCTGGGAGCTCAGCAGAGTGCAGAAAAGAAACCCCGCAGCAGTGAGCTAGTTAGATAGCAGATAACTGCTGTGGTGCAACACACACACACACACACACACACACACACACACACACACACACACAGAGGAGTATAGTAGTAGCTCTAATGAAACCACCACAAGACAAAGCAGTGACTGGAAATTTGGCCATGGAAAAAGGCCTGGAGCCAGAGCCAGCGCTTTGATGGCTTTCTTTTGAGTGGTAGTTAAAGGATATGGTCTCCTGTTTCATGTCTTTGCTCCTTCTTGCTGTGTGTATGCATTTGTGTTCGTGTGCGTGTGTAAGTGTGTGATTGATGGCTCATTGATTGAGCAACGTGCTCCCATTCCCTCTCTCAGCCAGCTATCTGTCCCCTGGCTGTATGTAGCCAGCCAGCCCAGCACCAGCTGTTCAAAAGTATGCGTGTGTGTGTGTGTGTGTGTGTGTGTGTGTGTGTGTGCGCACATTCATGTTTGAATAAGTGCATTCCGGCGGAAATCACTGATCTAGCAGGTGCGATTTCTACTCTCCCATGGTGTCTTGTTATGGTCTTAATCGGGGCGTGGGCAGCATTTTAACACCAGTTGATGTTACGTAGAATAAGAATATGTTGCATTATTGATGATTAATATTTAACACACAATTCAAGTAGGATAAAGGGCTCGTTGTGTTATCATCTGCATGTTCCTCGGTGGAGTTAAATACTACAGTCATGTGTTATGAGGCATATGATTTTTTTCTCTCTCAAGTAATTCCAGAGCTGATCCAGTGCTTCTGTTGAAGAGAAAAAATATAGCCTCGGGACCCCCATTTATTACAGTTTATGATGTTCAGTTTAGCAGCATTCAGACCAATAAGAGTTAACAAGACATTTATGAAATAACTAATGAATTACTGCATCTGGGGACAGCAGAGATACAGCAGTTCTCGGGTAAATATAGAATCGGCTCATCCTGTGCTTGCAGTTGGTGCAGTGTCCTCTTTACGCAGGTTACCACATGTGTGTCAGAGGAGCAGAGGGATCTTTTAAGGATGACAGAAAACTTGTGTAAAGTGATCTGCTCGGGGAAACCCTGGGGCTGATTAAAATGGAGCTGAAGGAATGATAATAAGTCTGAAATATCAGAGTTCAGATGGTGTGAGAGATTGTGGTAGATATGCTGTGTTGCTTTAGAAGACGCTCACTGAACCATTAATGGAATACAACAGATTTTTAGGTCACAACAAGGGGGGAAAAAACTGGTTCCTCAGCCCTGTGTTTACAATCTCAATGAATGTGTGTAACATGTCTGCTGTGTTAGCGTGCCTCTCTACCATGGCGTTGACCCCCTGCTGGTGCTCCGCTACTGTTGCAGCCTTGTTCCTTGAGTTGTTTGAGGCCTGTAACAACAGGAAAACAAAAGCATTTTTTTCTAAGCAGGGGGCACCTAAGTGGGCCACACTAGTGCGCCCCACATTTATGTCCCCGTCTGTCCAAACTGAAGGAGAGAGTTGTCTGCAGCCTCAAAAAAGAAGGGGGGAAACATGCCCGCTCTTTCTAAACTGTGTCTTTATATCTCCCCTGACTGTTGGTAGCCACGGGCTTTCACAAAGGAGACTATTGTTTGTTTGGTGGGGAGAAAGCATGGGCATTTTGTTTCAATCATTTCTGGAAGTCTTATGTTTAACATGGTGGGGGCTTAGCACGCTTCCTGTAGCTGGAAGCAGTCTTGTTCCCTGTGTCCATTTCCCAGCCTCTGCACTGGCATCTGTTCTCTCTGCCCTCTGTGTCGACTTCTGAATGCTCCGGGTTTATAGTGTGTTCACACCTGTGGAGGTTTTCTTTTTGATTAAGCTGCAGCTTTTGGTGTCATAGCAGGACAAGCTATACGAGCTGAAAGTGTGTTCAAATGTAGTTTTTGTGCTTTGTGCCCAACATAAAAAACCCACCCCCAGATCTTTCTCCATCTTCCCGTAAGTCCCAAATAAACCCTCCTGCCTCATGCTTGCTAACCACTGCAGCGTCTTTGAGTCCTCTTGCAGCGCTTTGATGACACTTCACCTCTCCTATATGCACTGACTCCTCCTTAATCCGACTTAGAGCTAATCTATCGCCGAGGGATGTGATCCGGCACTAAACACTAGGTTTGATTGTCGCAGAGCAGGGGAATCTCAGCCCTTAGTCACTGTCCCTCATCACGCATAGAATGCATGTCTTGATCATTTTTGTGTTTTAAATCTCCCTAAAAAGCCGCATCCCTCTGCTGCATGTCTAGTTTAAAACACTAAAAAAACAGTCTGATTCTTCTTCTTTTTACAGCGCATATTTTTATATTAAGCAATTATTTCCCAATATGCCTCCTCTTATTGTCTCCCTTTGTGGCTCTCTCTCTTTTTTTAGTTTTCTTTTGCTTTAATAATCTTTTGGTTTCATTACTGGAAAAAGAAAAAGCCCAGCTGTAGCTGTCCTCTAGTGAAAATGTCAAACCCAGAGTTTTACAATAACACGATGAAGCACGATACGCCAGACAAAACTCCTCATTTGGCATGTGTTAATTAGGAAGGACTTGCTCAAGTCCGAGAGCCTAGGAAAGAGAGGAAAAAGAAAACTTTATGGCTTATATGCAGATTCTGCTTCATGCTTACAGACCACACGCTGACCCATCGGGGAGCACTTTAACGATAAACAAGTGTGATGTGGCAGTGGTGCTTCGTTTGAGAGTCATACAAGCCATGTACCTGCCACACAAGTTGGAGGAAACTCTCTCTCTCACACACACACACCTCTGTCTAGAAATGTAGATAAAATTAGCAAAGCTTCCACACTACATGCTTTAATCGTTCTTTCATCTTTCTTTCGTTTTCTTGCTCCCTCCTTCCTCTTCTCTCTTCCCTCCTGAAGCTGCTGAGGTCCCTAAAAGGGGCAAAGAAAGTTGAGTGTATTTGTGTGTGTGGGATGGGGGGGAAGAGAAGGAGAGACGGGGAGAAGGAGGAGGAGGAAGAACTGAACTCTCCACCCACCCTGAAAAGAGGAGGTGAAAAAATGGGGATAGAAGCATGATGTCACAGGCAGCCAATAGGAAGTGTGGGCTGGGGACTGTTTAAGGCCTGTCAGCTGTCCTGCTCCATCCACATAGGCAGTGTGAAGTCAGGCACAGCTTTATCCATCCTCTGCCCCATGTCTGGTCACCGGTCTCTAGCTTCTGACCTTTGAGTCCACGCTCTATGTATGGCATATGAAGGTCCTGAAGCGAGGTCTCACTTAATGCTCTAGCTGAACTGCCATTGAAACACTGCCCCAAAACCAAATATGGTACAGATTAGGTGGAGAGCTGCAGTTTGTCATTTTGTATTGTTTCCACACGCTCTTTATCATGACTACTGTTTGTGTTCGAGGCCAGAAGTGAATGGGGGACTTGCGTCATGGTAAAATCCGATTAACACCGAAACTTAGGTTACAAATGAGGAGCTACGTCTGCGTTGAGCCTGTGAGAGAAACTTGCTGAAAGTGACGTAACCCACAGTTTGTTCAGAGACTTGTAAATAGTAGTTCATTCCCGCTGCAAGGCTTTGTGCAACTGGCATGATGTTGGGTGTTGCTGTTACTCAATTACTAATAAGGATAAACCTTAACAAGTCCATTGTTGACGACACTGTAGTGGTCCTTTAGTGTCGTTCGTGGCTTTACGTTGACATGGTAAGCCACCCTTTTGGGCTTATTGTCATTTTAAGACACATGGATTTAATGGGATGTTTAAGGTAAAGTAGCCCTTATTTATGATATCCAGTCACACCCTTTTGATGTGAAAGGATCGAGTGAGAATGAGCTAATTGCTGAATGCTGCCAAACATTTCCCGTCACCGGTCCTGTTTGGCCTTATCAGCGTGCATGTCAGTAGTAAGTGCCTCTATTCTTCTGTGTTGTTCAACTGTTTATGAGGAAAACTGCAAACCTTTAACTCCTTGTGCCAAAAGGAAATGTTCAAAACAAGCACGAGGTTTGTGTGTATTCTACTGGATCAGTACAATACTGTTTTACTGTGACATCATCTGGGACTGTGGTATCTTATCAGGCCATTACACTTGAAAGACCTAGCCTTAAGTCTCAGTGCAGGCTCTCTAGATAAAGAGAGTGATTCATCCTAACTCTGGTGCTTGTCCTTTGTTTTTCTGTGCATGAACACTCAAGAATTCTGCTCAACTTGATTGCAACTTGTACAAGCAGCACTAAAATTCAGGAGTGTTTTAAAGGTGTTTATTAAAGTTTAGATTGGAGTGGGTTGGAATATGTTGAGAATCAAGATTGGTCCATATGGCTGGAAGTTCTGTCTGGTGGCATGTGGGTACATAGCCAGGTTTTAAACTGTGCCTGCAAACATCCAGCGCTTGAGCCAAAGGAAGCACCAAGTTGTTCATTTTATGACCAGCTATGTTGTTTTTTTTTCCAGTGTTGCGAAATAAATCTGTAACGATTCATCTTACAGTGTATACATGTAACTAACAGCTATGAAGACAATCACTTAACAGGAGGGATTAGAGTGCAATGCGGGCTCTTACTAACCCTGACCAGTCACTCGGCTTGCAAAACAGTTAGTCAACAGAGGAGTGCCAGGAAACGCACTGTATTTAATGAAAGAGATCTGGGAAGGCAGGTATTTTTAGAAGGCACCTTTAGTAAGAGGAAACACCTCAGAACCTCTGAAAAAATGCCCAACTTCTCTGCAAAGTTTCTCTTTCCATCCTTAATGTCTATCTAAGGACCTTATTTAGCTTGTTAAGTTCAGTGCCTGCAGCTGAAACATTTCTGTAAATCTCTGTGAAGTCTTCATGACCAGATCAACTTTAGACATGTCAGGCGAAGCACTTACTTGCCAACCATTAGGTACGAGTCACACAGTCAGTTTTTGCAATAATGCCTTCTTTAGATTTGTCAGTGCAGCTGAATGTGCTTTTAATTTGAACTCCCCCTCTGAGTCATGACAACCACTAGATGTGAGTCTTGAGGATAATTTGGAGAGCTGCTGGAGAGGCTCATCTTCATGGCTACAAAAAACACTCCAGGGGTGATGAGCTGGGACTGTGGGGCTATTAGTCGACTAGAAGTCAGGCCCACAGGGATTCAGAAGGTCAGCTTTGATACAGAGAAAGGCCCCACTATTTGACTTCCATCTAATATTCTTTTCTAATGAAACTGGGGAAATTACTAAAACTACTATTTGTTATCGAAACAGTTGCCAATTAATTTTCTGTCACTCTAACTGACCTGTCCTGTCAACCATGCATTAACTGCTTCAAGCTAGAATTACAAGATAGAAGAAGGTTATGGTGTTCAAACACCGAATTATTTAACATGGGTGCATCTCTAACTTTAATATAAAGACCTCGATTAACTAAATGTTTGGGCTTTTTACTGTTCAATGATTAGTTAGAATGAGGATTTTGCCTGGTAACATCCGAATGCATAGAATATATTAATCTGTGTGGTAAAATGTCACTTTTGAAGGATATTCTTACTCACTTTTTCCATTGTTTTAGCACTTTAATAGCTTTCAGGCCGTCCTCTGTCTCTACAGTGATAAAAACAAAGTTCTTACATATGGTGCTGCATACCTGTGTCTTTTTAGTGGGTGCAATCAATCAACAACAAAGCAACAACAACAACAACAACAACAGCTGCAGATTGGGCCAAGGCCCGAGGGCCTAAAGAAGGTGTGTGTGTGTGTACGGGCGCATGTGTGCGTGCCTGTGTGTTGTTGTTGTGACTGAGCTCGAGTGAGGGGAAATACCACGCATGCCTGAACACACAGACCAGCACATAGTTGTGTGAAAAACACATTGCTGTTCTTTAGAGGGCATGGGAGTGGAAAAGACCCAGAATCAGTGGGACAGGGAGAAATGGGCTCACACACACCTTTGTGCGCAGGCCCGAACAGAGATTTAGGCAAGCTCATCTGAGCCAGCTGTCTGCACGAGAAAATCGCATCATGATGCCGTGCAGCGTTCCTCTTCCAAACAAAACCCCCTCTGATCAGCGAAACGGTCGATCTTGCCAAACGTGCGCAGCCAGACACAATCTGCCTGAAAAAGTATTTAAAAAAGAAAAAACAAAACCTCTTTAGATTAGATCGTCCCAGCACTTAAGACTCTATCGCTGTAGGAGTGAGACCGCACTGGAATCTCTGATGCGGTTTGCCTTTGGCTGTGAGCAGAGGAAGCATCCTCTCTCCAGCCGCTCGGGCTGATGTGCTTTAAACAAGTGTCTGGAGTGATCCACTGGGGGCTCCCGGGGAGGATCGGGTTGCCGGATGAGGATGTGGCCTGATTGAGCTCAGGGAGATGGGAGGGTCAGCCTGGGATCTGGACTTAAACAGGCCCTGATAGGCCCTGCTGTTTGCTACTGTACAGTTGAGCTACCTTGCAGTCTGCTTTCAGAGCTGGTAACCTGAGCTCAAATGCCTTGACTGTGCACAGACAGGCTGTGCATCCCCCCAGTGCAGTGGATCACTGTAGCGTGCAGTCGAGTGAATGCTTTCATAAATGGAGGTGATATAGAGATACATTTAATTACGTCCTGATGAAGCTACGACCCCATTTATAACGTAAAGCAGCACCGGCGGTGTGATTGACGCCTGATGTGCACGGCTTCTATCCTAACAGCCTTCATAGGCAGTCACAGCAAAGTATGTGGTGGTTGTGTTCTTTTTATGAATGTGCAATATTTTCAAAGCGCACATTTTGTGTTAATTATAATGTATTTGTATGGTTTTGTTTCAAACTGACGCGTTTTTAAAATCACTGCCAGTTTAAATGTTACCTATTACATCCTGAAAGGTTGTCCCACCTTCCGCGTAGCCCAGCCAGGTTTGTTATTTACGAATGTTCCACTAAAGGGTCTGTTCAGGTTTTTCCTTAACTTATGGTTTCTCTAAATCTGTGGAAAGGTCATGCTTAATCACTATGGTTACGACTCCCCCTCCCAGTGCCTGCTCAAGAGAGGACTTGTTTACCATCTCTGCTCCAGACTCAATAACATGTCAGTCATCTGGAAAAGAACCTCCCCTCCCAGCTGCTATTGGTCCAGCAGACAGCTAACAGTGTAAACCCTACCCACCTATATTCGGCACCCCCTCCTTCTCCCCTGAGCCCCACTGTGAATAATGAATGATTTCCTAGCTGTCTGTCGGTCTTCCTACTTATTCTAAATGACTCCGGGAAGACGCACTGAACTTTGATGTGCAGAATGACTTAAAGAATGAAACATTGTTTGTTGGATAATTTGAACGTTTCGGCATGACTGCACCTGGTTGGTTTAGGGTTAGTGTAACATTTTACCGCATTACTTATATTTTCACGCGTACTTCATCTTCAGAGGTGGCAGTGGCCAGCTGGCTGTAAACATGTCACCAGCCTTCCAGTGTAAACAGTGTAGTAGTCTACTTGCACAGTGTGCTCTCCGGCAAACAAGACATGACTCGCATTCAGATGAGGAGAATTGCTGCACTGCAATCCTCTTCCTCTCAAGTAATGCACCAGTTTGAACCAATAACATTGAACCTTCTCACCCATCAGACAGACACACACACACACCCTCCTGAAAACAAACAGTGTTGAAATTGAACCATCTTGTTATAAGATTAAAGCTGCTTTTTGGTTCATACAGTGTTGAGGTGAGTGCTGTGGGTTCAGTAGGGGGCTATGGGTGGTGGGAAACAAATGCACTTCCTATAAAATCTGTTGTATGCCTACATTTTTCTCATATTGTATTTGCATTTTCCATGTCTGTAAGATTTTCTCTCCTCTGACTGCTCTGTAATCGTGTTTGCAGCTAGTTGTGGAAGTTGTTAATAGGGATTAACATTCTCCTTGTTGAATTCTCCGTAGCCTGGAACATTCTGCAGATTCTTCTCATAGCCCGGCAGCTGGATAATACCTTTAGAACAAAAACTAAACTTGTCAGCCTGTCTCCCTATTAGCAATGCTTCCTCCCCCTGCTGCTGTATTTAATGGTGACTATAGCCAGGGCCTCGCCAGCTCCTCAGAAGTAGATTCCTCTGTGCGGATTGTTGTGCCATTTACTACTAATGAAACGAACCTGGCCACTCCTCGTGTCGCAGCGGTCTGGTGAACAGCGGGGGTAGGCTGTTGGTTGGCTCCGATGTTTGACCAGACAGTGTTTGCGGAGGGAGAGAGGAGGGTTGTGTAAGTACTGTGAGAGAGGAACAACATTATAAGGTCCCCTAACCCAACAATCAGCAATCTGACTTTTCTGCAGGGAGGTGGGGGTGGGATTTGCAAGTTTTGAAAAGGTTACTTAATGCAGTGTGTTCTCAAAAAGGGTCAAATCCAGACCTGCTGATGCTCCTGATGCATTTTAGTTCATATTAAACATTTACCCGGGGGACTACAAGGATGATGACAACTTATCTTAAGAGGAGACCCTTGTTAGGTAGTCCCTTTCCTTTGAAGTAGTGGAAACCTACATTACCCAGCATAGCTATGTGTAGAGAGCAGCAGCGTGGAAATAGGGCTGCATTACGACCATCTATAAATAGGGGATTGTATCCTTGATACCACGGGTTGTTTGGTCACGCAGTGAAACCGGGTCGACTTATATGGATTTAAGACAGTTACTCCCCCTCCTCGTCTCTGTCTGCTTTCCTCTGTAGGAAGGTATGCATGTTTGGGATTTTTTCTTCATTGAGGAGTTGTTTAAAATGATGCAGAAAGAAGCTCCAATAAGGCTCATTAGAGTTTGCTTTGGCTGCCCCCTTTTGGTAGGATTCCAAGAAAATGAAGCCACGCTGTGTTTTTTTTCTTACTAAATGTGCAGCACCAGTTGGCCTGCTCTGGCATACTAGAGTCAGCATCATGTTTCTAATCAAATCATAGCTGCTACATGCGAGTATGTGAGTGTGTTGGCATTTGATGCTGTAGTTTAAAAAAAAGATCTTTGGTATTTGTACTGGACCCAATCCAAAACAGTTAGATACACTATTGGTGAAAATATACAGTTTGTGAAGGAGCCGCTCGACTCCTGTCGTCACAGAAAATGTGCGTAGAGGAGGATATACATAGCATTATGGCCTTTCCCACGCTGAGTATTATACTCATGTCATCATGCAAATACTTGTTGTGGTGGTGCAGTATAGAACTATAATTATGATTACGAATTATAATGTGGCATGTAATTAAACTAATGATTTAAATACGCTGTTCAGTAGCTTTCTGGTCATATAACTCATTCAAATTTTAGTGATTCCAGTACTTCAAATGCTTGAATTTTTTTTGTCATTAACTACTGAAACAACCAATATGTGGCCCATAATAAGAACACTTATTGAGAATAGGTTCTTGTTTTTTTAAAAAGAAAAAACACATTTCTTAAATTTTTGTAACTAACTTAAAAATATTAAAGTGAAGGGAGATTTTGTAAATGAAAAAATGGGAATTCTAAATTGATTATTTTTATTTATTTATTTAAAATGGAATATCTGTGTAGGCATACATACTTTTACTTGCACATTGCAATGATGATCAGAACACCTCTTTCCAATCAGTTTAACAAAGGTAAAGACCTAAAGGTTTATTAAAGAAGCTATAATTTAGTGATGGAGATTTCATACAACTGTGTGCATTACCTCCTTCAAAGAATATTGCTGATAATTTTTGTTTTGATAATATAAGAAAGATGTATTTGAGAAACCTTGCAGAAATGAAAGTCTCAGACTGAGTATGCATTTATTCCGCAGCAGTGCTGATCTGTACCGTGAACCGTTTCAACCTGCACAGATGTTTTGTGAAGCAAGGGGAAGTACCCTTCCAGAGATTAGCCCAACACAAGGGTTTAATTTTCTTTACTGATTAACAAATTGAACACAAATGAAACGCAATGCACCCAAACCTGCCTTTAATTTAAAATCAAATAAACAAGCGGAGCAGAGAGTCCTTTTCTGCAGCGTACACAAATATTCACATATCTACATGCATGCTAACACGTTGGACACACATGTGCACTCTTCATTCAGACAATGGCGTGTGTTACGAGGAAGGCTGAAACAATATGAATGAAGTAATTTGTGTATTGTCATGGCTGTGCGAATTTTAATAATAATATAAAAATAACACATAAAACATATTGATGGCGTGTGTGTACTCGTGTTTTCTTTAAGCTCTGACTGCATGGAGAAATCACAGTTCCTCTGCCTCATTTTTTCACTTCATTTTATGCAAAGAAATTTATCTTGTAGTCAAAAGCACAACAATAAATGGTAAACCCTTACGTTCTCAAAATCTAAATAACAAACGTCTGTGGAGGCCGCAAAAAGCATTGCTCTTTCCAAATAGTTTCTATGTAAATTAGGCAGATTTAAGAAACGGCGATAAATAACAATTAACAAAAAACAATAGATTTATTATCTGTTACAGAGGGCAGCTTTCCCCCCCCCCCCCCAAGTGACTCCTCAGCTGCTATTTGTATAAAGTACAGTGTCACCAGGCCTTTCACAATCACACAGATTCCCACAGACACAGACACACACAGTCCAGGTGTTTTGTCTATGGAAGTAGGCTTATCTAAAACTAGGGCACCCCTGTGTCTCATGATTAGCTAGCGGTGGGAAACGTCTGCTTTCTTCTCTTTACATCTGTTTTTCCTGAGGAGACTTTCTGTGAATAGGCTACAGCAAAAAAAATAAATGCTTTTGAACATTAAAAACAGACGTTTCCTTTTGCTTTTGCTGTTTTTCATATGTCACTGTTCATTTAGAGTAAGACAGATGGGATTAACACAAGTACTTAGGAAGACTACATACAAGCAAAGATCGGGGTTTTGTAGTGTGTTCTTAGCTGAATGAGTACTTTCTCATAACTGTAGTCTTTCCTGCATCAAAGTTTGGACTTGGAAACACTTATTCTCTAGTGATGACGACTCGCATATTAACCGTCCCGTTTCAAGCTCAGTCAGATAAATCTGACTAACTGTCTGTCCTTCCAAGCAATGGGAAAATGCCGCGCTTTATTGATAACATATTGTTTGCTGCTTGGTTTCTGAGTGATGCCCAAAAAACAGTGACTATTATTCATGGGGCTCGAGCTTAATTCGAAACACCCTGCACAATCATTTTCTGTGGGAAGTGATTCTTTGTTAGACGCTGTAATAGAAAGGGTGTGATTCTCTTCCACCATGACAGAATATTTGAAAGTAAAAGAATGCATTGTTCTTGCCTAAAACCAAGCACAGCAGGCCCAAGAAGTCAAATATCTCCTCCTTATCTCCTCCTTTTAATGCGATGTCTAACTTTTTTTTGCTTTTCAATTGGGTGTCTTGCTATTTCTCTTCCTACATCCGGCTTTCCATGTATATGGATGGAATGATGCTTTCTGCAGACCTGTGTATATGGAACATTATCCTTGCATACTTTCTTTGTTTAGGGTGTTCTCAAGCCATTCTATATGTCTGACACTTACTTACCGTGTCTTTCTCTGTCTCTGTCAGTTTGCCCGAAACAATGTAGGCTTGCCTGTACGGACAAGGGGGAGTGTTGCCACAACCAGTGCCTCGGTAGCTGCACCGAACCCAACAATGACATGTCCTGCTCCGCCTGTCTCCACTACTACCACGAGGGTCGGTGTGTCCCAAACTGTCCCCCGGGCACCTACAAGTTTGAGGGCTGGCGCTGCATTACCATGGAACTGTGCGCTCAAGTGCATCTGGCCAGCGATTTTCACTTTGTCATCCACGATGGAGAGTGTATGCTCGACTGTCCCTCTGGCTTCACACGTAACGAGACTAATCGGTAAAGATGAATCCTTTATTCTTACTTTAGGCCCTGATCATTTGGAAATACCATGGTAACATATACGTTAACGTAAATACATTCACATTATATTAAGTGTTTTCCAGGCTTGCCCATCATTCTTAATACTCTGTATTTGAATTTGTAAGGGAACAAATTAACAAATTAACCTGACTGCTATCAAAAGGAGAGCCACAGGTCTTGGTATTGTTTCTGAAGTAGATGCATGTTTATTCTGCAGTGCCCACATACACTAAAGCACTGTGCACTTAGGCATAATGAATCTATTTGCATGAAGTATCCTTCAGCTGAACTTCACCTGACCTCGGCTCTTCAAAAACTTCCTTTCTGCAAAACTGGAAGTGCTAGAGGTTTTAGAGTATGCGGGCTATTAATGTTTCAAGGTTTTTCCCAGACTACTTAGAAAGTGTAAAATGTGCTCAACACTTGCCACTGGTAGATTTTACAGGCTAGCAAAAAAAAGGTATTAAGAAGAGACTTGGCTTGAGTGTCCTAAAACTTCCTGTACTTAACATCTCCCAACCAAGGAGATATATATATATATATATATATATATATATATATATATATATATATATATATATATATATATATATATATATATATATATATATATATATATCTCGAAAGAGAGAGAGAGGAATAAAAACACCCTTTTTGTCCCGTTTTGTCTCTTTCGGATTTGTATGTCTGTAAAGTTTCCATGCAGCCTTTCTGCTGCCGGATATTTTTTTGGCCATACGACTGCTGCTCTGTCTCTGAGGTCAACACAATGAGTCACTCTCTCACGAAACCGAGTTCAGTCAAGGGCCCATAAAAGATTAAACTCTCCGTGTGAGAGGTGACCTTGTATCATGCACTGAAATTATTTGCATGAATTCTCTGGAATGCTTGGGAGCTGGGGAGTGAGCAAATTTTTTTCAGGGCGTGGTAGAAAAAGTTTTTCTCTGTATTTCTGACACTTTGTTTTTTTGTTTAGTTTTTTCACATGGCTCTTCTTGCTCATTCACCCCTATATTTGCTTCTTCTTTATACAGTATGCTATGCAGTGCTTGTAATGGCCCGTGTGATAAGGTCTGCAGATCCACTGTCATCGATTCTGTGAATGCTGCCGAGTTCCTGCAGGACTGCACCGTCATCGATGGCAATCTGGACATCAATATCCGCCGTGGAAGTGAGTGCAGCTCTGTACAATGAACATTCCTCTTAGAAGCACATGTACTTTACATTTTGGTGTGGACTTCACTACACTGCTATGCTGCAGCTAAGCAAACTATAGCTTTGTACACTTAAAATGATGAGTGTGAGCCAGTGAATTATTTAACTTGGCCAGAATCTGCTACATGGTACTTAATAGTAAACTTTTACTGTCTACACTCACTATACTACAGCTTGTTGCACTTGACTTCCCTACATTTATTATGTTTGGAGGTATAGTAAAAGCAGAAGGGCCGGGTGGAGCAACATCACATGTGCTTTTTTGCACTCTAACCCAGTTATCACATTATGTTATAATCCTGTTTATTTGTTCAGTTGATAGAGTGGCTCAAAGGTAATCCCTGTATATGATAAAGATTAATCCGTTATGTGTTCATTGGCAGATTTGGATGAAGACCAAATTGGTTATCACAGTAGCAATAGATTTTCTTTATAGCTTTTTTGTATTTTTGTGTGACCAAATGTGTTTTGTTTTTCTTTGTTAAATCTCTTGTCCTCAGATAATATAGCCCCCGAGCTTGAGAGATTCATGGGATTGATCCAGACAGTGACGGGCTATGTTAAGATTCGACACTCCGACGCTCTTGGCTCGCTGTCCTTCCTCAAGAGCCTACGTTACATCAAGGGGCAGGAACTCATCGACAAGTAAGGCTCGTCTGCACTTTTAGGCTGTGGTAGCATGCACGTGCGAAGCGAGAGGGAATTAGAGGACAAGAGTGGATCGGAGCCAAGCAGCAAGCATACTGCTTTACATCCATAGATGTCAAACTAACCTCTTGTTGATAAGAATGCTTTTTGCAACACTTTTCACAGATATCGCAATATCCTTATAAAATGTCATGCACAAAGGCTAGATAAGTGACTGTGGCTACTAAGGCAACACATATTTTACAGACAAGGAAGTTAAAAAATACAAATCAAGTTAAAACAACTCAGTCTGAAGCAGGAGCGCTAAACATAACACCAGAAGCAGCCCGGATACAAAGGAGAGTATAAATTTTTTGACTTACTATTGGATTTTCATACGTTTTATGGCTTTTTCTGCCGATAAAGACCTCCCCCACAGCCATTTATACCTTATCAGAATAGTCAGGTGTTAGTTAAAGAATTAAATGACAGAAAATGTTCCTTTTTTTCCACTGTCTATAGAAATCACAGTTTTAAAAATGGAAATGTTTAATCAATCAAGAAAAACAATGCTTACAGGAAATACAGGAAGCAAGCTAGTAGAACGTTTTCTGGGATCTGTTATTTATCATGTATAAAACCTAAGATGTGCTGTTGAAATTGCATCTCTATATCTTACGTTAAGATATCTCAGAGATTAGATGTGTAGATGAACTTCTTTGTACTGACAGGAATGCAAGTTTCACTCATCCGGCCCACTTAGGATCAGGCGGTATGCGGGCCTTTAAAATAAGTTTGACTTCGCTGGTCTAAAGAGAGCTGCTATGATAAGTTTCAAATAATGGGGTAGACTTCCATACAAATATGCCTGAAAGACAAAATCTCAGTTTTTGGGGTTTTTTTTTTGCACTCTTGGCTCCGTATGACGCCTGAGGGAACAGCTGTGATTAATATGGTAATAAAACCCCGCCCACCAGAAGCAGCTAATCAGACTAACGTTGGCTTAAATGGAAAGTGACCTTAAAGGGAAACGAGATAAAATGACTCAGTTTATTATTATTATTATTATTATTATCATCTGTTCCAGTAGAGTGCGAAAATTAATACGTTACTGTAATTTAGCACAATAGGTCAATGAAGAGATGAATTAATAATAATATTAATGAAGATAATAATGATGATAATACATTTTCAGTAAGATTTAAACAAAGTTAAATGTACAGTCCATTAGTGTCTTCACTGTGATATTAACACTAGTCCAAGATACGAGTGAAAGTTTTTTTTAGTGATGGCCAAAGGGGTCATGGGGCCTGTCGCCCTTCTTGTTATCATTTCTTCCAGGGTTAAGTTTCACCAAGGAATGCTGTTGAGGGTGGCAGGAATTCCTTTCCCTCTGGAGGTGTTCATCTGTGGTACTTGGACTGGTAGAGCTAAAAGTGTTGGCGTGACAGTTTCTGTTTTATGTCCTCGTCTGTAGTAATGGAGGCTTGTTTTCAGGGAGACACACAAAGCCGAGGCCGTAATATCCACATCTGCTGGTCCTTAGTGGGACCACCAGGTGGCAAAAAAAAGCTCCTTGAACAACATTTAGGGGAACGTTATATCCTGTGAAACACTTTATGTTTGGTTTTTTTGATAGAGACTATACGAGGTGCTTCTTACAGTCTTTTGATCTTTTTCTCCCAGCATGTATTCATTCTCCGCCATCAACAATCAGAATCTGAAGTACTTGTGGAACTGGACTGAGCACAACCTGACTATTAGCAGTGGACGTCTATTCTTCCGTCAGAACCCCAAACTCTGCATGTCTGAGATCTACAAGATGTGGGATAAAACTGGCATAGCTGTGAAGCCAGAGGAAGGGGATTTCCGCAACAATGGCGAAAGAGCCAATTGTGAGTAAATTCGTGTGAATTTTTGGTCCACATTCATTCAGTCATTCAGCTTGTGTGCACGTTTTTACTTTATACATATGTCTCACCGGTGGCCAGGTGAAAGCCATATCTTGAAATTCAAATCCAACATCACATCCAGCCATGTGATCAATCTGACATGGGAGCGCTACCAGCCCCCCAAAAATGGAACCCTTATCAGCTTCATCATTTACTACAAGGAATCGTGAGTACACAAAGGCTTATTATCAGCCTCTGAGCATAAAGTAATTTAGTGTCTTACTTTCATGTCAACTGTCTTTTTTTTTTTAATGAAATTCTTTTTTTAATGTATTTTTTTCAGTCCTTTCCAGAACATCACTGAGTTTGATGGCCAGGATGGCTGTGGCTCAAATAGCTGGCACATGGTGGATGTGGATCTTCCTAAAGATAATAACAATGACCCAAATGTCAGACTTCAGCACCTCAAGCCTTGGACTCAGTATGCTATTTTTGTGAAGGCCATCACCCTGCAAGAGAGCGACAAAGATGCCACTGGAGCAAAGAGTGACATCATCTATATTCGCACACACCCATCGTGTAAGTGTGACCATCACTTTTGGTTCTGGCTTCAGTTTTACATTATTATTGTTGCGCAACTATATAAACACATGAACAACATAAAATAATCTAGTCTTTCCCCTGGTACAGTGCCGTCTGTGCCTAAAGATGCCCGTGCATATGGTAATTCCTCAACAAAGCTGGTGGTGAAGTGGTCACCTCCACTTTTGCCCAACGGCAATCTCACTTACTACCTGGTCCGCTGGCAGCGTCAAGCTGAGGATAGGGAGCTCTACCAACATGACTACTGCTCCAAAGGTCTGCACTCCTCCTTATTCTAATAAGCAGCCAATATGTCTTTATTCTCTGACCTTTCAAACCTTTCCAGTTACTTAGCGAAGGCCACTCAGTCTTTCTTGCATCGTACAAACATTATTTGTTTTTTAAACTAATCTTAATGCACAGTTAAAAGAGGACAATCACCTGGAAGAGCTTTAGCTTGCCAAAACAAAAAGCTGGCCATTGTAATTGGTAAGGTTAAATCCCACCCTTGCTAAACACTCTTTTTTCCTGGCTTTTCATTTCATATTTTCTTCAACAGACTTGAAGATCCCAATCCGAATCCCGGCGTCGGAGCTCACAGACATGGAAGAGAACACAAAGCCCACGAAGTCAGACCTAGCAGGGCCAGAAAAGGTCCTGTGCTGTGCTTGCCAGAAGACACCAGAAGAGAAGGACCGTGAGAAGGACGACCGTGTCTTCTTGAAAGTTTTTGAGAATTTCCTCCACAATTCCATCTTTCTGGCAAGGTATGTCACATCAGTGGCCTCCTTAAACCGTTTATAGGCTGTGACCTCCCTTTCAAGTGCAGACAGCTATCAGAGCACTGAATGTAATTGCCTTGTTGGGTCAATGCGAAGACTGAGGTGGTGGAACGGGTTTAATGGCTCCTCTGTGGAGCGAACAAGATCTGAGCATGACGGGTGTGGACGGACCTGACGGACGCTGAGCTGGCCCTTTTGTTGGGTGGAGCAGATGAAGGAGACATGCTGAGTAGGTTCCAAAGCCTCCTCAGCACTCATGTGGCTTTTTTATTGCCGCGGCAACGGTGGCACAGGGGTTGATGGGGTCTACCAGGCAGCAATTTGGACAAAACAAACAAACCCAGGAGAGAGACGAGATTAAAGAGTCTCGTTTGGCTACACAATAGCTGCTTATGCTTTTGTTTCCCGCAACAGGACTGACATCTGTGTTGTGTTATCATTTCACTTGCTCGTGGCTATGGATGTTTCAGTGTTCCTCTCCCACAGTTCTCGGATAGGATAGGACAGGATAGGCTGATGGATATTCATTTGTTAAAATGATGAAGTTTATTTAATTGAACAGCACTGACCTTTTACTTCGTAGTGCTGTTCATGGAATTTGATCAATATGTTTTGGAGGAAAACTGCTAAAAATTGGCTGAACTGTTATCTATCTACACCTCCTCTTCTCTCTGGCTGTGCTGATTTGTTTCAGTAGAAGTGTCTAGGAAACTGGCGGGTGGCAGGTCCCTGGCCCTCAGCGAGGAGCTCGGCCAGTGTATGCACAGCCTCTCCACTGTAACACAGCCAACATTATTACAAACCACTCTAGGGAAAATGAGGGAGTTTTTTTCTTTCTTTCTTTCTCAAAAGTTCAGGGTTTAGACCCAGGGTGAGGGAAAAGAGGGTGCATGAAAACAGAAAGAGAAAGAAAAGGAAATGTTTTCCATTCTGTCCTTCTCAACTCGGCACTTCACGCTACTCCTCCCTTGCATGCTCTCTTTGTCCGAGGCTTTTTTTTCCTCTTTTTTCTTTCCTGTAACGAGGCAGCTGCCAGGAAATGTACAGTGAATCCATCTGGAATCTAAATGAATGAGGGAAGAGCCCCATCAGCCGTAGAAGACAAGTAGAAAATAAGGAAAGCAGACTGATTTATGGGGAAAAGGAAGGGGGCTGCCTCACGATGAATACGTACAGATGAGGTGAAAAGGACTCCCTGATGTTGCCTCTTCTTCTATCAGATGTTTCACTATTATCCATGATCCTGTTGTATTGTATGAGGTGTCAACTGCTTACAATGTGCCCCACTAACCATAGAGTGAATGTGTAGTCACGGCTTTCCTCTCTGGATTCCGATGCATAAAGGTAGAGCTTTTTTAGCAGGTGAGGTCAGGGCACTGTAGTAACTACAGCTACAAAGCATGTGACAGGTAGCAGATTCTTATTTCACTGTCATTATCGCCCATACAGAAAGTCGAAGCCATAAAATGTCTGTCGCCTGCTCATTTCTTCTTCTTCTTCTTCGCTTTGATGAACGGCTACTGTCAGAGTGAATCAGTGTCACGAGTCTTTTGTCTGTAGTCTCTACCATGTTGTCAGTTTTCATGTATGTGTGATGTAGTCAGTAATAACTAAAAGGCTGGGCTTTGGTTTGCTGGACTGCAGCACTTTTAGCTGTCAGAGAGGAATGCTGACATGTCAGTGAAACTGCCTTTCCCACATTTCTGTCTTTGTCTGTGCACTCCTCTTCCTGCAGGTCGACTTGAAAATAAAACACGCATTCTGTAGCTTTCGCTTAGTTAGTTTCTTCGTTTAACATGGTAGTCTGCTGTACTGCGTAAAAGAAGAAGTCCCATCCAGCCTCCAGCATAGCTACTGCCACTGCACTAAGCTGACCACAATTACGTGTGATTTTGTTAGGGCCATTGCTCCCTGCTCCGAGGACTCAGTGAAGCGCACATAGGCAGTGCAATCGACTCCCATTCCCCAATTCACAGACTTACTTTTGTTTTAAAGTAAAACAAAAGTAAGTAAAATAAAACATGCATTCTGTAGCTTTTGCTTAGTTAGCTTCTTAGTTTAACATGGTAGTCTACTGTACTGCGTAAAAGTCTTCAATTTTATATTTTGCTAGGAAAATGGGGAAACAGGTGTAGAAGTTTATTGAAATGTGCAAACATGCAAGCTTTCTTTATAAATTTTTAAAGTCGTCTTCATGAATAGTTCTCCGGGCTTCTCCAATCTCTTAGAATTTTTGTTGTTTTTTGTTCTGTTCTTTGTCAAGCTGCAACAATCTTGAGATCCGGTTTTTGGGGAGGCCGGTCCATGACTGATCGTGTTGCACTGTGTGTTTTGCTATCCCGTATGGTTTTACTTGCATTGGCAGTGTGTTTGGGATCATTATCACTCTTTGCCTTTCTTACACGTTCAAAATGGTGTTGCATAACTTGATCATTCCACCAATTTCGACAAAATCCACGACACCACTGGCCGAAATGCTGCAGACACATCTCTCCTGACCTCCTCTGTCTATTGCTGCTCACCTGGACCTGTTGTCTTTGGCAACTAAAGAAATACGTCTTTGCTAAGTTATCTGCTATGTGTAGGAACAACACCGCTGCATCCCTCGAGCTGGGTTCTTTTATAACAATTTAATGATTCAGAGATTCGTGTTAAGTTGCTTAACAACTAAACAAAACAAAAAGTTTCTCTGAAAATGCTCAGAAAATCAGAGAAATACCAAAGAAAAAATTTGAAGGACCTTTAGAAAGAATGAAGAACTTCGACTCAATGTAACTTCTAAAAATAAAAAGCAAGTCTGGCTTCTTGGAAGCAAAATATAAAGAAATCAGAACTGAATCTTTATTGTCATTACAGCAATGAAATTGAGGTGCAATTCTCTCAGTGCAAAAGAAGAATAAAAAATAAAATAAAGAATATATATATTTATACATCTATAACAACAAACACAGTTGTTTCTGTATTGCACCACTTGCCAGTGTTGATGTAAATGCCAACGTTATAAAGAGAGAAGCGGTGGCTCAAGATTTTTGCACATGACTATAGGAACAAATTCTTTTTTCTGTGGATTTGTGGTTTCTGTTCATCTCATGAAAAAATTACAAAAAGTAGATTTTATGGATTTGAATTATTAGTCAGATTGTTAAAAACACTGTTTAATGGTGTTGTAGACCAAATAATGAATCTATTAATTATTACAAAAACAACAAATTATTAAAAAAAGTAGCTGCAGTTCTAATTCTCAGTGTACAGTTTGAGTCATTTAGTTGAAGTTGCTATTTTTCTCTGAGCTAAGCTGTCTAAACCCAGTCACTTGTTCATTGTCACATTCGGTTTTAGACAACCCCCAAACATGTCTGTGTACGAGCTTTATAAAGGGCATCAGTAACGCTTTTATCTTCTCAGTCACAGCAAGTGCTTTTTTTCTTTGTCTGTCTTATTGACCACCCTGCATCTTTCACAGGTGGACAAGATGTCCTGTGGTATCTCCTACTGCTAAGGTCACAGCTGTCATCGCCTCTTTGCTTTCAATTATGATGATGTCCAGGTCTTGGCAGCTCCACCCAGTATCATATGAACTTTGAGTGAACTGAAGGCTAAACATTACTTTTCAGAGTTTAACCTTTTGGGTTTTTTTGTTTGTTTGTTTTTTATCAGGGGCATGTTGGACATTAGCGTTACTGTCTATTTTTTGCATTTCTCTGTCAGTCAGCCTCTCAGTGATCTAATGACCTAATAAGCACAGCACAACTGGGAGTAGCAATCACTCCGTGCTTTCCATGAAAGATGTTTAGCTTTGCGCAAACATTTTTTCAGGAGGTATAAACCATCACTGACATGCTACAATAAGGGTTCCAGGACATACAATGCACCTTTTTGTCTTTTGTTTCCCCAGCACTGCTCATTGAATTTTAATGATCTGTGCTACAGGTTTTATATTCAATTGTGTCTTTGTATTTCAGACCTCAAGAGCGTCGGCGCAGAGACCTTTCTGGTACAGCAAACAACACACTGTTTTATGAGGGCGGCAGAGGGAATACCACTCTCGGCGCAGGGGATAACAGTACAGATGGCATTCCTCCTAACGTAGAGTTCCCCTTCACTGAAGACAAGAGCACAACAGAGTATTTAGAGATCCCCAATCTGCGGCCCTTCACCGTCTACCGCATTGATATCCATGCGTGCAACGAGGTGGTGGGGAAGTGCAGCGCTGGAGCTTTCGTCTTCTCCAGGACCAAACCTGCAGGTTAGAAACATAGTAAAAAGCCTGCATTCAACTACCTGTTTTCAGTAATGCTGACAAATATAAAGAGAGTGCATTTCTTTTATTTACCTGAAAAAGTCACAAATATTACTTTTTCCAGTGTTTTTTGGATATCGGGCAAAAAACAGTGGAAAAGGTGTATAATGCTGAAAAACACTTGGTCAAACATCTCACACTTAGTTGGGTTAATTGGAAGGAGGTCGGTACCATGAGTGGGTATAAAACAAAGCTGAGCCTTTCGGAAATAAAGGTGGCGAGGGTTAAAATATAAATATAATATAAAAATATAAAATCTCTCAGTTTTCAAATAGATTGAGGATTTAAAATGACTCCAAGTGATTGTGTTGATTTTGTTTTCATTTACACAGCATCCCTGCTGTTTTTGGTAACATAGTGGTGTGGAAAATGGAAAATGAAATGTGCTGGCACCTTTTCTGAAATTAAATATCCTTGTTTATATTAACGTGGTTGTGCCTGTTCCCCCAGTCAAAGCGGATGACATCCCGGGCAAGGTGATTTTTGAGAGGTGTGACAAAATCGAGGGGTGTGTGGTGCTGCACTGGCCAGAGCCCGTTATGCCCAATGGACTCATCTTGATGTATGAGATCAAGTTCCGCCTGGGTAATGAGGTGAGCTGGACTGGGGTAATTATAGCTTATTATCATAGGTCATTTCCTTTTTCAACATTGAAAAGCCTGGAATCCATGACTATCCAAATATTGTAAACAACTGAAAAGGCTCTCAGTGTTTGCTCAGTGAAGGATTCACATGTTTAAAACGTGCACCAGACTCCAATCATGCTCATGCACGCAGGGCTTAAACACTGAGTAAAACCAAAAACAAATGACAAACTCTACACAATAGAAAGCTGATTGGAGGCCATCAAACCTTATTCACCTGAAATAAGAAACAAGAAATCATATTTTTGATTAGATGAGAACATTAACCCGATGGTATGTTTTCTTCCAAGCAGTAACCAGCGTGTGCTTGTTCTCTTCCAGCCTGAGAAGCACAAGTGTGTGTCGCGACAGGATTACCGCCGGTACAAAGGAGCTCGACTAACCAACCTTGGCTCGGGGAACTACTCCGCCCGAGTGCGTGCCACTTCCCCGGCAGGAAACGGCTCCTGGACAGAAAGTGTTTTCTTCTATGTGTCTCCACCTAAACGTAATGAACTTCTCCCTAATTACATGGAATGCAGAGGAATGAAAAATAAATAGGACTTGACACCATCGGTTTTTATCTTCTCTGACAGGTGATGACGGTGTTACGTTGTATGTGGTCATCATAATTCCCATCATTGTGACAATTTTTGTCGCCGGCCTCATCACCATCCTCTTCTATGTGAACAAAAAGAGGCAAGTATCTTTTTGCAGACGCGCTTTTAAAACTGCCTGACAAAAGTTCTTTGATTAAGCTGTTCTGCCTGGCTATGCTCACGAAGCTTAATGATCAGTGTAATGTTAATCAGCGCTAATAGGTGTTGTTTTCATTAACGTTCCCCTGTGGTAAAGAGTAGACTTCCTCTTGAAAATTGTACACAGCATCTGCAATCAGACTTGCCTGCAGGCTAACTGAGTTTGTGTTAACAGGAACAGTGACAGACTGGGGAACGGCGTCCTGTATGCATCAGTCAATCCAGAGTACCTCAGTGCTACTGAGAGTAAGACTGTTGGATATTTGGTCTATTTTTCATTGGGTTTTTTGGGTGGGGTGTTTAAACTCTGATGGTGACCCGCTGTCTCTTGTGCCACACCAGTGTATGTCCCAGATGAGTGGGAGGTAGCAAGGGAGAAGATCACTATGCACAGGGAACTGGGCCAGGGATCCTTCGGCATGGTGTACGAAGGCATCGCAAAGGGAGTAGTGAAGGACGAACCTGAAACGAGAGTGGCCATCAAGACGGTCAATGAGACGGCCAGCATGAGGGAGCGAATTGAGTTTTTGAACGAGGCCTCTGTCATGAAGGAGTTCAACTGTCACCATGTGGTAAGTTGGACGCGTCATCAAATCCTTACCATCTGGCTCATGTGGTTATTAATAATAAACCAGTGTATTGTCATAATGAATCCAGTCACGAGATGAAATTGATCCTCGCAGACGTAGACTCAAGTACGCTGTGGTTGTCTTTATTCCGACAGCTGCAGCATGACTTGCAGTTCAGACTCCAGGATATACTGTATATTCTCACTTCAGTGTGATCACAACATCAGAAACTGCATAACGTGGATGTGTTGTTAAAGCCTTTTTATTAGTCACTGTTTTGTTTTTTTTAAGGATAAAGATCTTTAACAATGCTCCAAGCAACAACAACAAAAAAAAAAAAACACATTTAAATTGCAAATGCAGGATGGAGCTGAACTGTAACCTAGTGTGCTTCTGAGTCAGACAACCTACCTTACTGCCTAGTAATTTATTGCTACTGAATGCACTATGTGGTGGTCTTTAATGTTATCTAGATTTAGTGGAAGCCAAACATTTTATTCTAACAAGAAATCACACAAAACCCAACAGTGAGAAAGTCTAGAGAGACTTTTCCTTTGTGGTTTGCTTTGTGGGAGAATGGTGTTGATCAGTGGAAAATACAAAGTGATTTGAGTCAGGACCACTGTAATAGGTGAATACTCACATGTGCAGTAATTTGGATTTGGTGGCATGGCTCTGTTCTGGGGTATTCTTGGCACGAGTTAGGGTGAACAGCAATATGATCCACCAAAGGCAGGCAGGCAGGTTAAAGGTGCCATAAGAGATTTGTAGAAGTGTAGAAGGGTATCATCAATCTGCTGGATCACAGCTGAACTTGACTTGCCTATTTGAATGAACTCTGTGCTGTTTTTTTTTTTTTATAAAAAAAAAAAAACTTTTTTCAGAGCTTAAAGTTTTGAGCATATTTCATATTTTCCTATGTGAACAAAACCTATTTTGAAGTTATATGTAGCATGTATTTTGGACACAGTTTTGTTTTATCAGAGCTGACCCCTCTGCACTGCTGTGATTAATGTAGGTGCGGCTGCTTGGCGTGGTCTCTCAGGGACAGCCAACCTTAGTGATTATGGAGCTGATGACTCGCGGAGATCTCAAGAGCCACCTGCGCTCCCTGCGCAAAGAAGTAAGCAACCTGTCCACGTGTGCACACACACACACCTCTGCTCTCTTTCTTAATTTTTACAATTTCTTCTGCCACCCTTATACATCATCCACGCTACGCTTTGTTTCGCTCAGCTGATTAAAGCAGAAAGGCGTGATATGTCGACTGACTGAATAGTGCTTTTCATGGAGTTTCTCTTCTCACCGCCTCTTGCTCTACCGCAGAACGCCACCAGCCAGGTCTTACCCCCACTCAAAAAGATGATCCAGATGGCTGGAGAAATCGCAGACGGTATGGCGTACCTAAACGCCAACAAATTTGTCCACAGAGATCTGGCAGCGAGGAACTGCATGGTAGCAGAGGACTTCACTGTGAAGATTGGAGGTAAGTCAAGTTAATATATTGCCTTCAGCCTCCCCCGCTCTGCCGGCCTTGACAAAAAACTGTTTGGATTTCAGTGTCGGACCCAAGCACGTTAATGTAGATGGACAGAGGGGAGGGAAGAGGTGAGAGGGATAGATGAGCTCTCTGGAGCTTCCTCTCCCACACATAATGAGTGATACTTAGTGGCTTCCTCAACTTCTGCTTTCATTTTTTTTTCTCCAGATTTTGGCATGACCAGAGATATTTATGAGACGGACTACTACCGAAAAGGAGGAAAGGGCCTGCTGCCTGTCCGCTGGATGTCTCCAGAGTCACTGAAAGATGGCGTGTTTACTACAATGTCTGATGTCTGGTATGGCAGCAAATCACTCTTACATATACACAAGCCTGCATTAGACTAGGGCTGCCACAAACGATTATTTTGATAGTCAAATAGTCACCGATTATTTTTGCAATTAGTCGACTAATCAGATCATGCATCCATTGGATGTACAGCTTATTGCACCAGCAGCATCTGCTCTTATATAACTATCATTAGCTTACAGTTTTAAGTGTTTAAGGTATGTGCTAACTAAAAATAAAGACAAGATGATAGTTTATTAAATTTTAATGAAATTTGCAGATTGTTTCGGTGAAGTTTAATAAACTCCTTGCTATCTAAAATATAACAGGACACCGGAGTATTTTCTCGAGCATCTCACATTTCTGATAATCAGTTGTCTGCTTGATGTTTATTCAGCTGTGTAAAAACTATAACTTTAAGCTCAGCCAAACCGATTTACTCAGGAACAAATAAAATACTAAAAAAAAAGCCAAACAATAACATTTTTAAGTTATCTAAGTCACTTATATATGTTTCACCTGAGTGGGTTTGAAAACGATTTCCGGTGTTCTCACCGGCTCTAGTGAGCCTGTAACCCCGGCTAGCTATCGAGCTAGTGGGTAACAGACGTCTCCGAAAACGTCGGAGCGCTTTTGAAAACATGTTGTGTCTTGATAAACTGAGCAGATATTTGAGGTTTACACAGCTACATTCTCACCTGAAAATATGCTACACGCTTATTTTGTGACCCAGAAAGAATAATAAGAGTAATATTAAAACTAACTAGCTGCTGCCATTGTTGGAAACTGAGCTGGGCTGCGCTATGAATTCTGGGACACAGCTTCTTCTTCTTCTTCTTCGGGGTTTAACGGCAGCTGGCATCCTTGTACATGCAGTGCTGCCATCTTCTGTTTCAGTCCGTTATTACACTCTTAAATCCTACTTATTCCTGCGTCTTTTGGGATCTTACAAAGCTTCAAACGACGCGTCGACTATTAAATCAGTCGTCGACGATTTTGATAGTCGATGTAATCGTGACTAGTCGACTAATTGTGGCAGCCCTACATTAGACATGTATGAACCTCCTTAAATCCAGAAAGATGCTAAGTTTTCCATAACCACCTCAATATTTTTTTTGCCTTTGTCCTTGTGTATACTCTAAAACAGTTCATGCTGTGGCAAAAAACTAGATAATATATTCTTATGATAATTTTCTACTTTAGTTTTTTTTTTTTTTTTAAATCATGACTACTGTTTCCAAAAGCATCCAAACCTTTGGTTTTCTGGCTGCCTCTTTGGAAATTCCTGGCAAAAAAGTACAGGCCAGGAGTATTCCTCTTCTTCTTTTTTTTCCATTTACTGACAACTCTATTATTCCACTGTTTCGTAGATTCCCAGCCTACAGCACTGCTACTTTTTTCCTGTGTTTTACTACTGTTTACTAGAACCCCCTGCATGTTTGTTTCCCCAAATGTCACGGGTTAGTCCCTAAGAGTGGGCTTAAACTGCTCCAGATGTCTTTAAATGAGAGGTTGCCGTGCCAGCACAAACACACCTCCACAATTTGTGTACTATATCCTCCCCTTTGATGTTGTAAAGAAGTTTAGTGTAAGATAACCCTGATGTCATCATGAGTAGGTGACTGTTTGAGATCCTGGTGTGCAGTATTGTAATAGGCCTATTTTATTTATTTTGTTTTTAAGTTAAGCATACCATTTGAAAATTTGGCTAGCCAAAGTAGTACAGTAAACAAATATTGTGGTCATCGCGAGGCAGTCTTGAAGTTAAACTGAAGAAATACTTCATGCTGAGGTTTTTCCTGCAGTATTGTAATCATGTAAGCTGTGTTACAACATACTGTGCCACACGTCATGAAGTTAAAATAAGAAGCAGGGTAAATGCTCAGTACCAGCTCTCCGACATCCTGCGCTCATTTTGGATTCTAGTGCAGATTATTTGGGGAACTTAAAGTTGCAATATTTAAAATAGCATTCATATTTTTGGGGAACTTGTGGACAGATATGAGCTAAGGATACATGACACACTCCAAAAAGAAAAGAAAAAAAATGAAGCCTGAAATAAAGTCAGCAGTGTCAGCTCAGCTTGTGCGCTGTTAGTACTGCGATCCATGGATGGCAGTGAGAGTATTTCAGTCCAACACGGACAGAACAAAAAGTCAGAAACTATCGGTTAGCCTTAGATTAAATTTGGTTCAGACATTCACTGCACCCAGGAGATGAATCCCACTTACTGCTTTACAGCCACTTTCTCTGCCTTTTCATCTTCCTTCATCACGAGATCAGAATTTTCAATCTTCTAATACATTTTTTAATGACTACATTCCAGTAAATCTCACCAACTTAACACAATAAACTAAGGCACAGAGCACGCCAAATCAGATACCTGCCTAGCATCAGCCTGTCACTGTGAGCGTGTTATCATGCTGACATCAGTTTTTTTCCCTCTTCTGTATATTAAAAGGCATTTATTACCTTTTCTGTATCAGTCAGTCAGGCTGTTTGACATTTACTCCCTCTAAAACCATTACTAGAATATTCCTCTCTGTTTAGGTTGGACATTTATGCACATCTCAAGCACAACAGCTCTCAAACAAGCACCATATGTGGCTCTTATTAAAAAAGGAATATATGAAAAATATGATTTGTACTTATTGTTTGTATGCAAACAGTGCAGCTCAATTTTGAGTGGAGGGAGTTTTATTTGCTTTTATTAGATGGTTACCAAGTATTACTGGTGAGGCATTTTCAGGTCACCCTGATAACAATTTAGTCACTAACATAATGGATGTCATTTCTTTCAAATTTAGAGCGATGATGTAGGATAGGCTCTTCAAAGTAAAGTTTATTCCTAAGCAATAGAAGAATATGTGTGCTTGATCGATGGTTAAAATAAACGTTTACTGTGGAAGCCGAAAGAGCATCACATAAAATACCACAATATATTACTTGAATATGTTGCCTAATTTTTCTCGCTGCAGGTCATTTGGTGTCGTGCTGTGGGAAATCGCCACCTTAGCTGAACAGCCTTACCAGGGGATGTCCAATGAACAAGTGCTGCGCTTTGTCATGGAAGGAGGACTCTTGGACAAACCTGACAACTGCCCTGACATGCTGTAAGTCTTTCTTTTTTCAAATCTGTGACCCTGCCCTTAAGAACAATAAAACTAAGTAACATCAGCTTGGATTTATGAAGGATATTTTATCCTCTACAGCCGCAGCCACCCATGTCTTCTGTCCTATTAATATTTTGCCCTGTTTTATTTTAAGTTGTGGCTCTGAGTGTGAAGGATATCGTGTGTATAAGTTAAGGTAGAGCCAGGACGAGGGCCGACATTAACGTCACAGGATAAATGTGGTCCGTTGACGACATAGCTTCAGTGGTCAGCTGGCAGTGAGAACCCTGCTCAGCCTTCAGCGCCGGCCCATAGAAGGGATGCCACAATCAGTGTGTGAAAGATGCCCCTCATTCCTACTACGGAGGGAGGTAGTGCCTGTCTGTCAGCGTGGTGGATGAGAAAGTTATCATTATTTAACTTTAAATTAATCAGTCAGTCAATCAATCAAACACTTTGGAAGTTAGAGGGGAAAGAAAAGCCCGAGCACAGCCTGCTCGTCGGCATGCAGCGCTGCATACATGCATTTCGATTCTCCGTCTCTGACCTCAATAAGAAGGCATTCTGCTCTCTCCCCTCCCACTCTCCACGGCTGACCTCACCTTAGAAAGAGTGTGAGTAGCAAAAAAAAAGAAAAAGAGGATCAAGTGTTGTGCAGACACAAACCTCGCGTTTCTATGGCAGTGTGGCTGTTTTGTCCTGATTACAGGAGTGTGTGGATTGTGTTACAGAGGTGGTGGAGTCGGGGCTTAGCAGCACACATGGAAGTCAGGCCACTGTCGATGGTCGCCTCTGCTGTAGTGACTTAATGGAGATTTCCAGAAGATTGCCCAAGTGCAGTGAAGCCAGAGAGTTCATACAAAGACTGAATAGAAAGATACAGAAGAAGTGGAAGTGGGCAGGTTAACACAAACAGGGATGAGTCATATTTCGAGAGCCTTAAATGTCTCCTACTTGTACTGTTTCCTTTGTTTCTCAGGTAGCTTTGGTCACTGATTGTTATTCTCATGTTTCTGTCTAGAGTTTCCCAGAGATAAAAGTTCTTTTCCTCCTTCAGAATTGGAAAATAAATGTGACTAAATTAAACATCATTATTTTTCTGTGGAATATCACTTACACGCTATTATCCGTCAAGGTTTTGCCACGCCGGGGAGGTTGCACGTGTGAAGTTTTTCAGATCTGGCAGGGATTCCTGTTCAGGTTTATTAAGCATTTAGCATAGATGTTTGGAGACTTTTTTGCACTCACACTTGGCCTGAAATTGCATCTGTTTCTGATTTTTATCAAGCTTTGTTGGCCCATCTCTTCTGTGAATATTTGGCTTTATCCAGGCCAGTGAAGATTTTCTTATAATTCTGACACCGACTATCTCATATTTGCTTGTAACCGTCCGTATACAGTATATCGGACAGTGAAGTCAGAATCGGTTTATTGGCCAAGTACGTTAACACACATGAGCTCTCACTATATTTTAATACCGTGCAGATGGCAAATTCGCAGGATAATACAGATACAGACATACAGCCAAGCAAAGATATCGAATCAGCCAGAGCAAATAAAGAAAAACAGAAACAAAAAAGCAGACCCTAGGCAAACCATCCGAGCCGCCATCTCAGTAACTTAATAGCTGCTGCTCAGCTGTATTTATACAGCACATTTGGTGCACTCAAATTTGAATGTGAAGTGATTCGGGGGGGGGGGGAAAAACACAGCTAAAGAACAAGTGGAGTTTTAATGCAGTGCAAGTAAAGCTCATGTAATCTGTTTTGTGTTGCTCACAGGTCCAATGTTAGTCAGTTTAGCCAAAGCATGTGGCCTGTGGGTCACGATTGGCAGGATGCTGACAAGAAGTCAGGATTTACAGTGTTTGTTTTCTAAATTTGCATCAAGAAGCCTCGTGCGAGACGGTGTCGGAAGTTTGCAGCAGACGGGTTACTCTGGTGCATCGGCCTTACTTCCAAGCGCCGTGCGCCTTTTTCACGGGAGGTCCTTGCTTGCCCGAGCTCGGACATCTGAACGTCAACTTTGAGACACTTCCTGCACATGTGCAAAACAAGTCTGAGCCGCCCCCTGCTGCTTCAGAGCATGAAGCGAGGCACGTGCTTAAGAAAGCTTTACCCATAATTCCTCTGGCGCGGAGAGGAGCTGGCACCCAGCTGCAGAGGTTATTCTAGATGGCAAAGAGACCACTAGGAAAAACAAGACAGAGGGAACAGCAAGAACGGAGCAGCGATGGCCAAGGTGTTTATGTCAGCGGGCCTTAGAGAGTATTCTGAGCTTGTTTGTGTATAATTGGAGCTGTGGTGTGCGGTCCAGCACCACACAAAACTGTAATAATTCTCCCGTTTATGATGTTGTTTTGACATTCCCAAAGCTCGGTTGCTGGCCTGGCACAGTAACCTTAAGTATGATTTACTGTTCTGCTGAGTGCATGCTACATTTCTGATCTTACTGTATTTGTTGTTAAAAAGAAAAAACAAACGGAACCCCCAAAATAGAAGAAAAAAAACAAAAACGTCAAAATTTCAAAACAATTGAACTGGCATAAAAATAGTTTGTGGATTTACTTACTATATTATTCCCACTGAAAGCCTTGTAGCTTGCAGCAACTTTGGAACGCGCGCACATATATTTAGTCTTTTGGCCACAGTCTTACAGGGTTTTAATTATATAATTTTACGGGACAGTACTTAAAGAGAAGGCATGCTCACCAAGATTACCTGCCAACAAACCTGCTTCGAATTAATGAGCAGCTACAAGTGGTAAGGACGGGTATTTACAATAACTACATCCTTTTTTCCCCTCTTTTTTTTTAAAGAAAAAACTGAAGCATAAAATCTAGTGTAGCACACTTTACCAACGCTGATATTACAGTCTCTGTTCTTTCTTCATGATCAGTGTTATGAACTGAGATGTAGTGCCAAAAAGCCCTAAAGGGGCCTTCAGTTTCTCCTGCCACCTGCTGGACAGAAACAAGACTTACAGGGCCACATACTGTTTTCATCCCTCCTGTCCTTACCGGTTGTAAAGTTTGCTGATATGTTGCAGTTTAAGAAGTTTCTGTTTGTCAGTTCAAGCTGGTGTGTGAGAAATGTTTACACAGAAATGACAAAAATGATGATTTTGTCATTTATCTTTCAGGTTTGAACTGATGCGAATGTGCTGGCAGTATAACCCTAAGATGCGTCCGTCCTTCTTGGAGATCATCAGCAGCATCAAAGACGAACTGGATCCTCCCTTCAGGGAAGTGAGCTTCTTCTACAGCGAGGAGAACAAGCCGCCGGACACAGAGGAGCTGGACATGGAGGTAGAAAACATGGAGAACATTCCACTGGACCCTTCATCCGTGAGGCAGCCGTCGACTGCTGTCATTTCCTCGTCTGGGTGTGCAGGAGGCATGTCTCCTCCTTCTACGCATCAGTTATCCCCCATGCAAGGCCCGAGTACGCCATTACTGGGACCTGTTTCTAACTCTCCTCCCGGCCCACTTGCTTCAGCCTTGGCGTCTCCAGGACTAGCCTTGGACAAGCACTCAGGACATGCTTCGGCCAACGGGCCTGTCGTGGTGCTGCGGCCCAGTTTTGATGAGATACAACCCTATGCACACATGAACGGGGTCAGAAAGAACGAACGGGCGCTACCACTGCCCCAGTCATCAGCCTGCTGATATCAGACCAGCCCTCTCCTCCTTCCCCTTTTACACAGGGTATCACAGACCTCTCATCTGTCTCTTAAGGAGGGATGGATGAGGTAAGAAATTGCTTTCTTCTACTGTTTGCCAGTAGATGGTCTCTCCACTCTTAAGGTCAAACATAAACTCGGAAGAAATGGAAAACAAGATAGCACAGAGCAATTGGTGGCTCAAGCTCAACACTGGGAAACTCCATCCTGCGCAGCCTGTATCTGAGTCTTTGTTATGTAAGAGTCCTTAAAGAAGGAAAACGATACAGGCATGTATCCTGACTTACAGATTTACACATGAACTTTAAGAAAATCTTCTTTTTTTTTTAAAGCATATCTGCCAGCAAAACCAACAGAAGAGCACTTTTTCCTCACGATTTCAGAGGTGATGTGATGGATATTCAAGTGTGTATTTATACACATAATACATAATACAGCATAGCTCCATTTCTAAAATTACTTTCCATCAAAATGACTGTATTCACATGAGCAGACTGCCTCATGTTGCGTGAGGATTAGAAAGGTTCCAACTTTTCTGATCCTCTAAGATCTTTTTTTTTTCCATTTTATTTTACTGTTGATGTTTCTATGGGATTTTGTCCTGTGTAGGTCAGAATGGTAGAGGAAGATCTATTTTCTGCCAGACTATTGCCAAATCATGCTTTCTCTTCAGTTTCCTAAAAGGTGTCCCTTCTTACTGACGATTGTGGTTCAGAGTTGTCTGTGTGAAAGATAATGCCAAGATTGCCTGGCTGTTTTCAGTCTTCATGTTTATCTGTCACTGCTCCTGGAGCAGCTGTGTGTAGGAGTTTGCTGCCTTCACCATTGGTTATCACTTATTTTCTATGTTTAACGCAGATTTTACTGGTTCCATCTCAAAACTGAGGACTGGCTGACTTGTTCTCAGCCCATGTAATAATTTTTCTCTTTTTCTGTGTGCACACCAATCACATGGCGGCACAGTGGTATAGTGGTAAGAGCTGTCGCCTCACAAAGTAGAAGGTTCTGTGTTCAAACGCTGGCTGCAGACACTGTGTGGAGTTGACATGTTTTCCCTGTGCCTCTGTGGGTTCTCTCCAGGTACTCTGGCTTCTTCCCACAGTCCAAAGACGTGCATGTTAGGTCAATTGGTGTTTCTAAATTGGCCACGGATGTCTGCTACAGCCTGCGTCCATGGCTATTTAAAATGTGACTGAGTGGTCAGCAAGACTAATAAAGCACTAAATATGTGAGAGCATTACAAACAGATTTTCAGAAAAAGAGAAAAGCCGTGGTGCTGATTGGCTAATCAAAAGTTTGCTTGCCCACCTACATGCCCTTCATTACTTTCATCTTTCAAACATCTGAGGGAAGAAGGCATGTGATTGAAGCACAGCCAACTCTGAGTCACAGCCTCTGTCTTTGTTTAATTTATTTAAAAAAAGAAAAAAGAAAAAAAAAAAGACTGAAAACATCAAAGCATCAGAAGGTCGCACTTCAAATGAGCAAATCACTGAACTTTATACTTTACGAATACAACTCTGGCTCCACTTTGACTTCTTCTAACCTTTTTTTTCTGAGATTTTCAATTGTGCATTTCACAGTGGGAGGTGAACATGGTTCGCCGGCACTGCTGTACCGAATACAACGCAAGAGACAGAAAATGAGGTGATTTTAGTAGCCTAGAGACAGCTTTCAAGTCACAGGTGGTCTCTTTTTAGAACAGTCAATAGTTTATCTACATTTCAAACACATATAAAGGTCTTACAGTTGTATTTTTGACTGCAGGATCGTTTTTATACACTCATTGGTTTTTGTCACTTTTTTAAAACCTTTTTACGGTTAAAAAATGTTTGCCTCTATGTCTGTACAGAACAAAGCTGCTATTTTATTCTTTTCCTCTTTTGGATTATATATATATATATATATATATATATATATATATATATATATATATATATATATATATATATATATCATCCAATATATATATAAAGAAATCCTTCAGGTTTGGTATTTTATGGTCTCCATAACAGTCCATTTCTAATACCCTTAAACTGTTCAGAAAATATCCAATTTAAATCACAAAACGTGACCCCCGAAAGGTTTTCTGCAACACTACATTTTGTTAATTGCCTTTTCTTTTTATGAAATGTTTCTTTCTCTATTTCTGGATGTCTATATTATTATTATTATTATTATTATTATTATTAATGTTATTATTATTTAGAACGGACACCTTGGCTCAGTCTGTGAGCAGAGCGTGTACTTTCTGCATCCCTTTTTTTGTACTTTATTGTCTAGCACTGCGCCTGGCATTGGCCACTAGGTGCGACTCGATCTCAGGTCAAAGTTAAGGCTTTGCTTTCTCCACACATTCTCACAACATCATCCTGTACTTGCTTCACCATTTCCTCCTCCTTTCCTGCTCCTGATCATCATGACCCCCCTTCTGAAGTCAGGATAAGTTCCAGTATACGAGATATTTACCAGATCTGGTATTTTAACCCATCCACGTCCTGCCTCGTTTTTTTCCGATTAGATAGGGCTAAATTAAGTTGTCTCGTTTGCCTTAATATATGCCAACCATCTTTTAACCGTTTCACTTCTACTCCCTCCTCTAGCTCAGTGTTCCCTCTGCTGATTTCCTTTCTTCAGACTTATTGTTTAATCTTCACGACGACTGCTTCTTAAAACCAAATAAAGGATGGGTTAAAATCCAGGGAAGGGAACGCATTTCAATGTCACGAATGGCTGAATACTGAAAGTGTTTTGAAGGATTTCTGCTCATGTTACCTGGTGATTCCCCTTCCCCTTCTTTTATTTTATTTTTTTCTGTAGAAATGTTATTTATTTCTTCTTCTTTTTTTTTTTCCTTTTGTGATATCAGTTTAAATCACTGTATAAATGCCCCATGATTCAGTATAAAGTTGGATTTTTTTGTATGCATTTTCTTTGGTGTCATGACTGGGGGACTTAAAACCTTTTCTTTTTTTCCCCCCTTTAAGTATATCTACCTCACTCTTTTTAAATATATGTATGCGTATGGAAAACAAATACATCTCACTCTTTCTCGTTTTTTTTTTAAACCCCCACAGGGATCTAGATAAACCTCACGAAGCGGACTAACACAGGAGATGGAATGGAAGTGTTGTTAAGTTACCCCGGCCATTTCTGGCCCAGCGGGTTAAAGCTTTTAGAAAAAAAAAGGCCCGCGCGTTTGCTCAAATTGAACAGCAGCCGTTAGTACGGTGTAGTTTTGCTCTCAGTGTTAAATGTAAATGAGTATTTATGTGAGGACATCGATCTACACTGTATTTTAACCGAGGCAGGTGCAGTACGTGATAAGACAGGAGGCCAGGGCTCAACACCACACATTCCATCTCCAGACATAAATGTCACAACCTCAAATCCTCAAAAGACAAAAACTTTTAATTTTTCCTCTTCTAAAATGCTTTTATATAAAAGTCTAAAATAAAAAATGTATATACATACATATATATATAGATAGATATAAAACGGGAAATATTTAAAAAGGGAAACTTTTTCATCGCCTCCAATAAAACAATTTGACCTGCAGCCTGTGATGCTGCGAGCATACGGTGCAACTCCACCTCTCACTTTATTCCAAGCAAACAGATGGCATTCACTTTTTCAGAACAACAACAACAAAAACTAGATAGTTGTGAACTTTCCATAATATGGGGAAAGCAGCCTCCTACGTATTTCTAACTTCTGTAGGAACCCCTAAATCAATGATTTCCACGTTGGAATCACAAGAGCAGTAAAACAGTGTCATTTTCTACCCTTATAAACTCTTCGTGGTTATGTGAATGTCATCATCCCCCTTCCCCTTCCTTCCCAGTCTGAATGCCAAGACATTCTGACCCCAGCGTTCATTTCCACTCTCGTTATCGGTGCCACTCCCTCACTGTCCGTTCAGAGTTGTTTTGCTCTATCAAAAGTCAAGTCTGCAACCCCCGTTTTTTTTGTCTGGCCCGTTGTAACTGATACTTACAGTAATGCTGCTGGTTCAGTCACCTCAGTAGATCTTATTTTGTCACCACAAAATAGGAGGGAAAAAAAAGAGAGAGAACAAGCGTGAAAAGGTGGCAAAGTAGCTTTTACATCTCAAAGCGTCTCATTAAAAAACAAAAACAAAAGAAACCTCAGTGCTACTTTTTAACTCGCAGTGGCTACTTGGCGAGCGTTAACTCAGTGCAAGGGCTGATGGGCTGGGAACATTAGATAATTTGCATTTATATGAATACCCAAAAGCAATAAGAAAAGAAAATGGGATCACAGATAGGCAACCAGGTAACTTCTAATGTGAAATTTGGGTGCTCAATTAAAGTTCTTGGTAAATAAAAAAAATAGATAAAACTGTCTGATTGCTGTTTAATATCACAACGGTTTAAAAATCACCACTGACAAGCAAACAGCTTAGGTAGTTACTTAACATATCTATGCATTTCTGTTTTTGTTTTTTTGCTGTATTATGGTATATGTCAACTTTCCAGTTCTGAGAGTAGACACTGATCTGTTCTGAGGTGAATAGCTGTTGAATAACTAGTTACCATTAGATCACGAACCTGTCAAAGCTTACAACATTTACAATGAACTCGTGGACATGTATAGGACAGGGATGTTGCGTAGATTTACGGGTAGTCACGGTGAAGAGTAATCATGGTTAGAAAAAGCTTCACGCGATACTTTTTTTTTTTGCGTTACCTTAGGCTTAAACAGCATAAATATACACTACAGTTTAGTCGTCTGTCAACATTTCAATTCTTCAGAATGTTCTTCATGCAAATGTCAGGTTTATGGAGAATGCATCAGTGCATTTAAACTGCAATAATAAGTTTGAGGTTCATCATCATCCTGCGCCTCTGTTTTTAATGATTTGCATTCCTGTACCTTCTGAGGGGCCTTGGTCTACTACTACTATTATTTTATTATGATGCTTTCACAAAATCTGTGTGTTCATTAGATTGGGGAAAGAAATAATCAAAACGAAAAATCACTAGACTGTCTTCTTTCAAGCTCTATATCTGAGGCCTCAAAGTTTTTCACACCTATAGCTGAGATGGTGTATTTTTTAAAACACCTTCTCTGAATATGTATCTGAGAATTTCTTGTATTTTCTTTCTCTTTTTTTTTTTTGCTGAAATTTTGAATAAATAAATGAATGAGAACTACGAATGCCTGCTATATTTAATTTTTCATTCACACCAATCAGTGGGTATCTGCTATGGATCACGATCTACCTCATTGACACAAAAGGGGGAACTCCTGTTTTTGAATGCTCCTCCAGCTGTTCCAGGATCTTCTGAATGAGGGCTTGCAGCAGAGGCACCAGTCTGTCAGCTGAGGCCAAGGTACCAGATGTGGGTATATGGATGAGGGCTGCTCTCCCCTGACCATGATACAGTGAGCAGTAATATGCAAAATCGCACAGGTACCTAAAAAGAAGAAATCAGCCATTATCTCATATTCAAGAGTGACTCTTGATCGTGCTGGAACACTTGCCTACCTGCCAGCATCTCTTGAATAAACTACATTCATCCCTGCTTGTCTGAAGTGCTTTGAGACTGCCCTCATGTTAATGACTGACTCCAGCTTCTGTGCCCCCCCTTCGACGCAGCAGCGAGTCTCTGGACAGTAGCCGCAGACATCTCGGTCTCTGTAGCCAGTGTTCTTCCCCGTTTGCTCCAAAATCACCACACTGGAGCCTCTGGCCAAACCCAGATGTACAGCAAACTGAAGTAAATGCACACAAACACAAGAGTGAGTTATTCACCTTGTGGTGGGATTTCTTTATTATTTATTTTTCATATTTGGAAGAAGCACAATAAACATTTTGGAAATCTATTGACAGAATTAAGTTTTAAACTAATAAGGTGATCAGTCTACAAGTCACATTTCGCTTTATTTTTACCTTTGGGTTAAGAGTGTGCCAGAGCTCACCAATAACTTTCTGGGTTTTCAAGTAACTCACTGGTAACTCCCTCACATGGACGTCAACATTCTCCCCCAGTCCGATCAGTTTCAACCCCTGCAATCATTTTTCAAATGAGTTATTTTCAGACTCAGTCAGCCGGTGGCGTTGATCGTTATTACCTTGGCGGCTTCCCAGCTGGTGTTGGTCAAGAACTGTCGAAAAGGTCCAAAACCTTAAAAGTAAATCGAATTTGCCAATTCAAAATAAAAGTCGGTCCGGTGCGATTATGGAGGACATGAACATTTACAGTTTACCTGTAACGACCACAGTTTCGCTTTTATTCATAGCCGAACCGAGATTGCAGCGCCTGTAACGGCAGTTCAGGGATTTCATGCAAGGATACTAAAACGTAGATAGATTTTCTTTAGCTTTCGCTATTCGTTTACTGTCCGCTTGGGGGCGCTCATCTCTGATAAATGTGATGCCCCTGTGAGGGTGATGCATTCAGGTGTCTCAGGAAAGTTATGCCATCCACAAATCATATTGAACTTAAAACAGCGAGACAGACTAGCATTTGTACTCTCAATAACACTTGCAGGCAATTTAGAATCACCAAAAGTCACCAACCCCACTAAGTGCATGTCTTTGGACTATGGGAGGAATCTGGAGAGAACATGAACAAGACCTTCTTGCTGTGAGGAAACAGAGCTACCCACTGCGCCACTGTGTGTACGTTGTATTTATCCATATTAACTACTTTCTTGCACAATCTCAGTTTACCTTTTACGTTCCTTCAACTTAACCTTAAATCGCTGTTGGATATATTTAAAGTTCTTGCACTCTCACAGAATCAAGCCATCACTATGTTCTGCCTCTGGCACATTTACTTTAACTTGTGTTTATTTATTGTAGGATGTTCTATTTTTAAATATTTACCCTGGTGCTGTAACACAATAACTTCCCATGCAGGGTGAAGAATCTATCGGTCTATTATGGCAAGTAAACAACAAAGGCAAGCACTTCATTGAAAGAGTAAATCTTCTGAATTAAAAAGTATTAGGGTAAAAAAGATTCAATTAAAATTAAAAAAGCAAAATGAAAAAGCAAATTTACCAAATCTGCAAACTAGACGCTTACGACATCAGTGGGAATATATTTTAAGTGTAACACACATTCTAAATAATATATATTTATACATTCTAATATGGAGCTATATTATAGCTGCAGTTAAATGTAGACTGGCTTTTACATGTGGGAGAAAAAGCCAAAAGGTAAATGTAGCCAAAACCAATATACTGTGTTTAAACCTCAATTATTATCATTTTTTTTAACTCGTGTACGTTTCTTTTTAGCTTGTCCTTTCTTTTATTTATAGTTGCGGTGAGTTTAGCATTATAGTATTTCAGAGAGCACTTAAACGCAACATAACAACGGAGAGGGACGGAGGGACACGCTCGGGACGCTGCTATGATGCAGCAAAGGACCCGCCCTCCTCCTCCTGCACTTGTCAAAGGCCACCGATCACAAATTACATCACAGTCGCGCCCACGGACGAAGACGCAAATTGATGCCGGGAGAATCCGTCTCCTAAATAATAAATAAAATCACCGGACATTTTTCTCCATCTAACTTAACAGAGATAATTAGTTACCACAATGCTCCCTTTCAAGAGAACTTTTGAGAGCGAGAAGCACCAGCTGCAGGAGCTCAACAGCAGACTTACCCAGTATCTATCCAGAACCAAGCAGCTGGAGCAAGAAAACGCGCATCTCATTGCTGAAATAAATAAACTGAGACAGGTGAGGACTACCGGATGGGAAACTAAGTACAGGGCTGAGATGCAGGACCTGCGGAGAATGGTGGGGCAGCTGTCGTTTGAAAAGTCCCAGGCTGAGATGGAGAGGGAGAAGCTATGGCGGGAGTTGCAGATGATCCAGAGTCTGTGCAGCGAGCAGACCGATGTGTGCCGGGACGTCAGCGGCGAACTAAAGAACTGCGAGCAGGAGCTTCATCACGCTCACAAAACCAACAGCGAACTCCAGCAGCGGCTGCTGCAACTAGAGAACGAGTATAAACGCTTAGAGGATGCACACAGGGAAGAAGTGAGCCGCCTTTGCAGTCAGGTGGAGTCCCGAGTGGCACCCATCATCAGGCAAACTTATCGTGGGCCTCCGGTGGTCTCCGTGGAAGAGGTGCAGGAGTATGCCCACGGTATGTCCGAAGGATGGATTCAGACCTTCGAAATGTACCAGAAGACGGTAGAAGACATGGAGCAGTCAATTAAAGCGGACCAGGCAATGCTGAACGACATGCAGAGGGAAAAGATGCTGTATGCGTCCGAGTTGGACAAATTACGCACGGAAGCGGAAAAACAAGGGCAGATTCAAATGCGACTTGAGGAGCAACTGATGCACATGCAGGAAAAATTCCGTGTGGACTACAGTCAGTATCAGGTAAGGACGAATTAATTGTGCTACAGTAGAAGAAATGTTTAATTTGGCATTGTTTGATTCGTTTTTATCAACAAACAAACAAACGAAAAACCACTTTCAGTAAACCCCGCAAAATAAGCTCTAATTTTGGAGACGGGGGAGCGGCTTGTCCCTTGCTGCCCTGCCACACCCACTGTCCTTAAAGGTACTCATGCAGCTGCAGCTCACAGTGGCTGCTACAAATGTTTTCGATCTTTCTAATAATGTGAAATTTACATTCACATTTACATTCACATTCCAATAATGTGAAATTTATATATATATACACACGCTGCACCATTCTGGCGTCTGTACCAAAACGCTACACAATAAATAAGGAGGGGTCATTATTCAACAGTGAGCAAGGCCTGTCAAGTTTATGTACCCATAACTAAAAAATATGGATTGTGCACAACATTTGACGTCAGTATACCAGGACAGCATAGCTCCATTAGCTGGACAAACGCTATACTTCCGCCCTAGTACCGTCCAACTGCTAGATTACACCAGCCACTTAAACCAATTAGCTGTCAGACTGACAAATCCTTATTAGCCTGAAGATGCAGTCTAAAGCAGGCCAGTCAGTTACATACCACTTCTCTTTCCACCCACTGCAGGGCTGTCTTCAGTAAAGTCACACCAAATACATTCCTCTGTTTATCTGTATGTAAGGAAGGCAAATGTTAACATTACTGGAGAGGGTTTATGCACAATACACAAAGCACTACTTGAGAGGACACGCCTAAAAACTTCAAATCTGTTAAGAGCACTAAAAGCTGCCTTGAGATGAATTATGGTTTCCTGTTTTTGCTTTTCCCCCCCCTACCATCAGATGACTATTGAACAGCTGGAGCATGAGAGGAATGTGATGGCTGATGTTATAGCACAAAAAATGAGAGAGCATCAGCAGCTTCTCCAGGTGAAGATGGATCTAGGAATGGAGGTTGCTACTTACAGGTGATGAAACCATTTAGTTTGTTCATTTTTTGTCTAAATAAATGAAATGGATATTTTATGTCACGTCAAGTTTAAGTCTTTTCCCAGAAGCCATTTTTACTTGTGTTAAAATGAAAAGCACAGATGGCACGAATAAAAACACTATGAGAGACAATCAGCAGTCAGCGTTATGCAACTCTTCAGTAAGCCTTTATTATGTGATATGAACCATACCTGGGTGCTAGAACCACATAGGAGTATGTGTTTCACTGCTTCCCTTACTGTGAGGGGAAATGTCTTCCATAGAAGAAGTACATGTGGCGTCTTAAATGTTTTAGAGACACGTTTAATACAAGGAAAAGCTGTCAGATGCTTTTTGCAAAGGTGTTGCTAACAGTCAGTCTACTTTAAAAAGTGTAAGCTACAACAATTTTGAACGATTTTTGTGTTGTTCATGAAGAACTCCTTTGGGGAATGAGCGCATGTGAAAACAGAGACAGTAATGGTTATTTGTTTGGAATCATTATTTTTTTTCTTTTCTTAAGAAACAATTGTAGAAAACATTGTAGAAACAATGGCTAAAATGCAGAAGCTTTCTTTATTCTGAGATATTTCTATGGTTTTGAAATCAGATTACTGATTAAACCAGCCCAAATACCTCTTCAAGTTAATCTTAACTCAATTAACTTCATAATTTACATAAGGAGACATACTTTGCTTGCTCATCCCTGGTTTTGGCACTAATTGCTCAAATCTAAGATCTCAAACAAAAGTCACATTAAGCTAATATAGCTTGGATTCATATTTTTCATTGTTCACTCACACCCCACCTGCAGTGGCTCCATGCACCAACAGTGGAGACTGCTGTACAGTTTAAAAAACCCCGAGCTGCTTAACTGAAAATTAGTGTCTGACAAGGTTACATAAATACTACACATACTATAGATGATTCTTAAGTAAAGCTGTTAGAGCATATTGTGTGAAGGAGGACTGATTTTATAAGCAATAACTTGTCTTGTTATAGCACTCAGTGTGTTGGCTTCATGTTCATGACACAGGGAGATGCTAAGATCTCAAAGCTCTTTATAAAACAGTGGGTAAACACTGTACTGGAATGTTATATCAATGTACCCTTGACATATTATAACCTCTTGCCTCATATTGACCTACATTTAAACAGACTTATATCAAAGATGGTGATAGATATTAGCATTTTAGCTTTAGCTTGCCTCTATATGGCAGGCTCTCCACAGGCACAACTGGTTTGTTTTGAACTTTTGGAATAGACAGAATACCTTATTAGAGACGTGGCAGCGGCATTTGTTTTTGTATGTGTCACGTGTCCGTTTTTGCTCTGGGATTCACAGGGAAGCATAGACAGCCATGCTTTGTGGGCGTTATTTTTAGGCCAGTCTTTCGGAAGGCACTCTCCAGAGAAGTTGCTCGTTTCATTTGCTATTGTATGTCTGTTGAAGCATGGCCAAGGAAAGGTGAGCTGTTTCAAATACTAGTAATGCATCGATATTAAATGACGGTGGCTTATTTGAATTTTTAAGACTACTACCCTATATGGTCAGGTACAGCATTCATGCCTTCTCGTAAGCCAGTTGTGTTTAGTTTGAGAGGGTTGAAATGGCAGAGCTGAAGGATGTACACGATCCCATGAGGTACTTGTCTTTGATGTTTTGAAAATATTTGAGAAATTAACTTGAGTTAGGACCTTTTTGCCCCTGTCTTCATATGTAATTTGCCTTGTCTCTGTTTAGGGCTCTTCTGGAGGGTGAGCGAATCAGTCTGCAAGATGCTCATAAGCGAGTGAATCAACATCAAAGAGAAAGAATAATAGGTATGTTTCTCAGTTATTTTTATTGATGTGATAATGATGGGAAAACACTGCAAGACTGGTTTCTACTTGGATAAATCATTTACACATTTATTAAGCAAAACTGAAAACAAAATGTCAATTCATCAAATAATTATTACTAATTACTTCTTTACTAATTACTTTTGACTCAGATATCAAAATGCCTGCCCGACGCTATACTCCAAGAGCTTCCACCTTAACCACCAAACAGCACATGGATGTAAGGTACATGCCATCGACTTCAAGCTTGAGAAGAGCCCCCATCCCTTCCTCTGGGTCCATAAGTCCGTCTAGGGTCATCCCTATTTCAGTTACAGGAAGAGCTCGCCATCAGAGTCCGGCATCCAGAAGGGATATGATCTCATTTAACAAAGCTCGGGCAGCTGCTTCTGCCTCTGCTACTACCATTACCACCACCAGTACTACAACCAAAGATAAGCAAGCAGGCCATAGTGAAAACCAAGTCAGTCGGAGTGTACCAAAAAGAACAGCAGAAGAGCAAACTGTGAAACTCATCTGGCTCCCACACACAGAGGGCCAGATGAGTCCTGACAAGTCTTCTACTCCTGATACCAAATCAGTAAGAGTGGTGTCACCATCAATGAAGAGCCTAGTTACGGAAACCGAGACCGAAAGCAAGAAGTATGTGTCAGATGAAAAAGAAAAAGGCCCCGTTGTCGACGGCAAGGTCAAAGACAAAGGAAGAACAGAGTTTACAATAGGCCCAGCTGAGAAAAAGATATTAGACTCTGTGTCTGTAGAAGAAATAATTGAGAAAGTGATAAAACCAGCAGGTTTGGAAGCCAAGGTCTGTTCAGCAGGAGATTCAAAAGTCAGATATCACGTGGAGAAAACTGAGCAGGAGGATGGCACGACTAAAACACAAATCGTGCTGGAGTCCAAAGTGGAGGAAGAGCTGGATGTTTCTCAGGACAATGCCCTGGAAGAACTGTTGAAACAAGGTGTGAAGAAAGTGTCACTAGAGGACATCAAGGACACAGCAACAGGAAGCATGGTCAAGAACCTGCTGAGTGGCTTGCAAGGAGGAGGGGACTTACAAAATAAGTCAGTCAATGTGGAAATCATCGAGGAACCAGTGGAGTCTTACAGTGATGAAGAACTTGAGGCTGAGCAGAAGTCCGGGTTGACTTTTCATGAGCCTTCTGCATATTTTGAAGTTGAGGAGCCAGAAAATATCCCTCATGGCATTCAAGGTAGCAGGGGGGATGATAATGTCATGAAATCCAACACAGATGAGTCAAAGTTTGGATCTGTACAAGTCCAAGAGGTCTCTAGAGAGAGTGAATATCCACATTTCTCCCATGATCAAGAGTCTCATGAGTATTTTGTCTCCACACCAGATGAAAATCTTTCTGAATCTGAGGAGGGTGGCGGGATAACCTCATATGGCCATTATGGAATTGTAGATGACCTGTCGGATGAGAGGTATTATCAAGATGATGGCCTTCCCCAGAAAAAAGTGACTGTAAAAGAAAGTGATGAATATGAGTTTATGTCAGGTGACCGGTTGTTTGCCAAAGAGAGTTTTCCAGAGTGCATAATAGAAGAAGAGGTTCGGGTCTCACCTGTAGTGCAAGAGTCAGTGCTTGAGTACCTGAGAGAAGACTCTTTGGAGCCCAAAGAGCAGCTGAAAGGAGCTCTTGAGAAGCTACAAAGTTCAGTGTCGGGACCACTGAAAGAGGAGTTAGCTTTCATCACCAGAGTGAGTAGTGAAAGTCCAGAGAATGTAGCCGTCGGTGTCAAAAGAGTGGAACAGTCCACTGACAATGGAACCATGACTATAGTTGCAGAGCTAAATGTTTCTCAAACCCTGGAAGAATCTGGGCTGCTGGAAGGAGATGACCTATCTGAAGATCAGATCATGGCAGCGCTCAAGTCTTCTAACATAGGGATCGAGAAAGCCTTCCAGAGTGGGGCGGGAGGAGGATACAGCATTAGAGTTTCCAGAGAAGATAATGTTGCTCATAGCGTGGAGTATGGCGACTTCAGCGACAAAGGAGAATCTGCATCTGAAATCAGTGAGAAACATTTTAAACTGGGGCCATCAGACAAGTCATTTTCCTTCCAGATGGATGTACACGGTGGCCATGACGAGGCTGCCTCAGAGCAAGAGCTGCAGCCTCCAGTCCTGGAGATGCCAGTGAAGATTTCACAGGAGAAAAGAATCGCAACAGTTTACCTTGAAAGCCCTTCTAATGACTAAGAACTAAATCTGATTACTTTTTTCAAATTGAATAATTGCCAGTGCATTACGGTATGTTTACTTAAACATACAAAGCATATACTAATGGTGATTGCAGGAACTGTATTCATGCTATTTTTCAAGTAAACAAGCGTACTTATAATCCATAAGACTAGATTACCTAAAACAGAGTACTAGCTATTTAGTTAAAAGTATCTGATTTTCATATATGAATTTTTCTTTTTGCCATTGACTGCAGAGATCCCTGTGGGCTAGATTGTGTAAGGACTGAAACATCTACATATTGTAGCCATATTTAATGGTAGGCAATGCTGTGTGCTGTACTAGTATGTTTGGCTTTTCATAAGGTGCAGTTTGAATATCCTTGATTATTCTCTTTATAGTGCTTCATTTTGTACTAACCTACACTTAACATCTTAAACAGCTCATTCTACAGTTTACAGCATATAATCCACCCAACCATCATGTCGTGGCTGTACTTGCCATGATGTTAAGTCTCCTTGGTCAGCATTTATTGCTCTCTGGGTTACAAGGTGCTGTGCACTGTTTGCAGAATAGGGCTTTAATTTTTTATGTTTTGAGCACCTCTAGAAAATGGAATGATGTTAGTACACAGCACATGCTGGAACACAGTGGTTTATATTAACAAGTCATTGCTAACATGTGTTCAAGACTGTTGACCTTGTGACTGAGGATAATATCATGAGAGTTAAAAAAAAAAAGAAGATCTATTTGCTTTAGAATTTGTCTTAACAAAGCTCTTGTGAAGCTTAAAAGTGATTTCTTGGGGTTTCTAGGGACGGCGCAGTGGTTAGCACTGTTGCCTCACAGCAAGAAGGTCCAGATTTCAACTCCACCATCTGGCTGGGGACTGTCTATGTGGAGTTGGTTAGGTTAACTGATGATTCTAAATTGCCCATAGGTGTAAATGTGTAACTGTCCAATGTGTATCCTGCCACTCGCCCTATGACAGCAGGGATAGGCTCCAGCACCCCCAAGGGAGAAGCATGTTTTTAAAAAATAAAACAAAAAGTCTATTTTAACATGTGCCAAACATTTGTAAATTGCAAACAGTTAAGATTTTGTTTTGAGCATATAATTGGGGGTAACACTGCATTTGGAATTCTAAATGGGACCATTTAGAATTCCAAACATGGCTGTCAAGTTGAAAACAATATCCAGATAAAACGATTAAAGTAGCAGCAGAGGTGTTTTGCATTAAAAGGATGTTGCAGTGATGAAAAAGTAATCACACATAGGTTTGATCTTTGTCATGTATAGCACTTATGGCTTGTCCACAGCTGTTGGCTTGAAGGATTCAACTTTGCTCTGACCTACGAGTGTGTTTATAACCGCACCTATTTTTGGATCATCAGCTTAGCATTGAGTGTTGACTAGAGTTTGTTGTGTTGTGTATGCGTTACAGAGACAGAAATGAAATAGCATGTGTACCGTCTGGTTATTTTTTTTGCTTATTTTCTCTAACAGCGGCTGTATAATTTACTTCTAACTACTGAAAAGTCTTTGCAAGTCAACTTTCTGGTATGATGGTAAAGCAATCCAAAAATACAACATCTGGCATGAATGCCATGCTTTTACAAATAAAATAAATTAGCAATCTACAAAAAGAACCCTTCATTTCATGATTTGTTGTGATTTACTCTTTAAACTCAAACACTCCTATATCAGTGCACCTAAAGTGTTTGTTATTAATCTTTATGCGGTTATTATCTCATTAGTGAATGAGTGACTAATACAGTGTTTAATAAAGGTCAAATGGAGAGACTGAAATCATTGATTTATTCTGAATTCTTTTGAGACCATTGCTTATATTGGTACTAATTCCAGTCCTTAGATGAAAATTGCCCCAATATTATAACATCATTAAAAAATATTATGTGTATGTTTTGTTTGAGTATTTATTTAGACTTTACTTTCTTCACCTAAAGTGCAAATTGACAAAAAATCAAGTACTGCCAGATGACAAAAACCATTTAGTTACAAAAACCATCATGACGGAATATCAACCGTTGGCTTAAACTTTAAACCACACTGAAAACAAACAAAACAAGTGTGTTCAGTTATGAAGTTTTAATTATTACCACTGGATGGTACAAGTGGAAAGATTAGAGGTCGTTTTCCTTTTACCTTTCTTCTCAGCCACCTCTGGTGCCCTGAGAAACATAGAGGACACAGTTGCTTTACTAAAACATGAAACATGAGCTGCATTCTTATAAGTGTCTGTTAGGTTTACCCTAATGTAATCATATTATCAAAAAGAAATAAATGGTAAGTGTTGACTGGTGAGGCCTGTCAGATTTCTTAACATAAGAACACTGTGATTATTTCACAAATTTACCTAGCCAGCATGTCCACAGCTTTTTTTTTACTGCTTTGGTCTTCTTGTGCTGACGCCCATACAAGGATCTCTGGATTTCAGGCACTACATACGGGGAAAAAAGATAGCCGAGAGAGTGGTCAATGGAAGATAAGTGTTGAAACTCAAGCTCGGAGGGGAAGCGCCACTTCCTAGCAACATGTGAACGCACTAAACATACCAAAATAACCACTGTAGCTGCCCAAGGTTTAGATAACACCTGTGCCAACTGCCCAGAGTGTCAGATCAACAAGCAGGATTTGATTTATTATGAAGACCCATCAGCAATCTGCTGTAAAATAAAGACTCGGTATGAGGCAGTTGTTGTGAGAGAGAGAGTGAGAGAGAGAGAGAGAGAGCGAGAGAGAAATAAGCAACTTCATAAGAAACTGTTATGTAAGTCCCCCACGCTTTATTAAAGCAGGGAAAAGAAGAGTGAAAAGTTACCGTCCTCACCGGGGAAAGTGAAACACTGCTAATATGGAACAGATCCATTTGGCCTCCTGAATGTTTTCACTGTTGCTAAGGTTGATGTAATGGAAGGCCTTTTTTTCAGCTGCACTTCAGAGGAAGGGGGGAAATGTCAAAAGCGTAGCTGTATGTGGGCTATTGTTCTCTTTGTTTTTAAAACTTCTCATGCATTGTATCTGCTACACAAGCCGGCTTAACTTCGGAAAAGAAAAAGTTACTCATTTTGAGTGATGTCATGAGGAAAGCAGTGAAAAATAAACACTCCGGGCATATCTGCTCTCTGTCAGAAAGTTTACCACTTGAACGGCGAACAGAGAAGAGTGAGCCCTGGTGTTCCATGTCATACTTGGACCCCGACTCTGCACTTTAACAGCAATAACACAGCAACATAGCAACCAGGCTCCTTCACTTAGAGGCATGTCATTACTAGTGTGGAGCAATCCCCCCTTTCCTGGTATATTTTAGTACCAGTGTTCTGTTGCTGGTAGAACTGAGCTCATGTGGCAAATAATATACAGCATGTTAAAAAAAACCTCATTACATAAGGAATAAAGAAAACCTGTAAGAGCTATGAAAAGACAAATTGAATTAAATGAACTAAAGAGCTGCTGTTTATTCAGTGCTTGTGTGGTGATTGACACAGAAATGCCACTTTTGTTTCAAAGGACATAAAGACATACCGCAGTAATTGGGGTCAGCCTCCTATTAATTGAAAACAGCAAACTGTAATTTCCTTCCCAAAAGTGTTGCCCATCTGTCAGACTCCATCCAAACCAAAGAAGCACAAAGTCACTCTTCAGGATATTTTACACCAGAGAGAGGCCTTCCAAGATTAGCATGCAACTCTGATAACGTTGAGCTCTAGAGGGATGGTGGAAATAGCTCAACTCAAAATGACTAGATATTCTGAAATGACCTCTCGCCTTCTTACTGTCAGAGGTGACGACAACTACTGACCTTTTATTAAAATTCTATGATGTCATGTTCAATGACAGTAAGTAGTCCTCTGTCAGCATTACACCTACACAGGTGTTAACCAAGACAAATATGTGCTCTGTAACACATGATTATTGTTAGTGTCCTGTAAGCCTGGCTTATTCTGCCCTTGGTCATCTCCACTCATCCAATCAGCTGAAGGGTATCGGCTACCTCAGCACCCAAGTCATACAAATCTTTTAAAATCAAGAGAGGTTCTCTGGATCTCTGCACATTTCTACAGTGGTACAACAGGTAAATAACTTCTTATTTCCTACTTTATCTCCAGATAAAGCAAGTAAATAATGAAACTTTAAGGGGATTCATCCTTTTAAACTTTTGTATGACGTTCTGTGCCTCAAAATAATCTTATGGAAATCTGGCTGTCTTATAGAGATCGTAGTTTGTGAGTGGACGTAACCTGTTTTTGTCTATTCTTTAGGAGAAAGTGACAGAAGTCATCCTGGGCAACAATAAAAGCAGGATCCTGTGGACCTACAGAGTTCTTCTATGCTTTTAAAGTTTGATCAAATTAGTGACTTGCAGAATCTAAAACAGCAAAGGGGAAAACACACAGGCACACATAACACACACACATTTGACAATAACTGATTCTGAAAACTTGGCAGCACTAGCTAATACCTTCAATATGAGCACCTTAATAGTGAGATCAGTTGTTTGGGGTTGTAACTAAGAAATCCTTGTATTCTCTTTACAGTTTCCAGACGTTATGCTTTATATGACTACAGTAGAGAATAGATTGCCCATTGTTGACATTAGTGATACTGAGGTCTTCAAAAAGGCTACCATAAAGCTGGATTCTGTATTACACCATTTGACATATAGACAGTGGAATATTTAAGTCCCAATTAACTTCTCTGGCCCAGCCTGTATCTGTGAATAGACTTACCATTGTGATGGGGTTCTGCTGCAACAGAAAGGATGAGGGCCAGGCTGTGGGAGATCTGAGCCCCCTCCAGCTCCTCTAGGCCATGACTCACAGCTATGGCATGAGCCTAACGGAAACATGCACATGAAAAAATGAGAAATCGCATACTACCAAGTAAGAGCTGAAGGAAGACTGGCAAATGACATCAGTATCTCAGGAAGCCGTTGTGTTTGTATATGTTGTGCAGAAGAATTGTATATAATGTGCAAGTTGTGTTAACTTGAATCTGCTTGTCTTGGAAAGATGCTCTGTGGCCTTGGTCCTGTTTAATAGTGGCCATATCCCTATAGACAGAGCAGGTCCTCTCTGGATTACTACAGTCCATCAGCAGTTGCAGGGACTTCTGACACTGGCTTAAAGCTTTCTTTGGTTTGTTCTGTCTCTTATAGATTCTACAGAGAAAGACATGCAAATACTCAGATTGACAGGAAGTTACTCAATGTTCTCCTGAGTCTAAGTTTCATATGCATGCAGTCCTTGATCATTTTGATTGCCCATACCATAAACCAACTATGTTAGGATATAATTAGGATGTTGAATTATATCCACAAGAAATCTGTGGTATGTCTTTCCATTATGGAACAATGATCTTCCTGGTATAGAACTGTGCAGGTGATAGGAGTACACTGAAGCCATTGCATCTTTGTGTCTGTATATTCTGTGTCTGGCATTGTACTTTGATTTCCATCTAGAAGATCATCAAAGAAAAGACTATTAGTAATAGTGCAATTATTAAACTGCCAGAAAATTAGTGTCTAGTATATAACCACAAACATTTTACTTTAATACTATGAGCCTGTTTAATAAGACTAAAGTACAGTGGGGCAAAAAAGTATTTAGTCAGCCACCGATTGTGCAAGTTCCCCCACCTAAAATGATGACAGAGGTCAGTAATTTGCACCAGAGGTACACTTCAACTGTGAGAGACAGAATGTGAAAAAAAAATCCATGAATCCACATGGTAGGATTTGTAAAGAATTTATTCGTAAATCAGGGTGGAAAATAAGTATTTGGTCAATAACAAAAATACAACTCAATACTTTGTAACATAACCTTTGTTGGCAATAACAGAGGTCAAACGTTTACTATAGGTCTTTACCAGGTTTGCACACACAGTAGCTGGTATTTTGGCCCATTCCTCCATGCAGATCTTCTCGAGAGCAGTGATGTTTTGGGGCTGTCGCCGAGCAACACGGACTTTCAACTCCCACCACAGATTTTCTATGGGGTTGAGGTCTGGAGACTGGCTAGGCCACTCCAGGACTTTCAAATGCTTCTTACGGAGCCACTCCTTCGTTGCCCGGGCGGTGTGTTTTGGACCATTGTCATGTTGGAAGACCCAGCCTCGTTTCATCTTCAAAGTTCTCACTGATGGAAGGAGGTTTTGGCTCAAAATCTCACGATACATGGCCCCATTCATTCTGTCCTTAACACGGATCAGTCGTCCTGTCCCCTTGGCAGAAAAACAGCCCCATAGCATGATGTTTCCACCCCCATGCTTCACAGTAGGTATGGTGTTCTTGGGATGCAACTCAGTATTCTTCTTCCTCCAAACACGACAAGTTGAGTTTATACCAAAAAGTTCTACTTTGGTTTCATCTGACCACATGACATTCTCCCAATCCTCTGCTGTATCATCCATGTGCTCTCTGGCAAACTTCAGACGGGCCTGGACATGCACTGGCTTCAGCAGCGGAACACGTCTGGCACTGCGGGATTTGATTCCCTGCCGTTGTAGTGTGTTACTGATGGTGACCTTTGTTACTTTGGTCCCAGCTCTCTGCAGGTCATTCACCAGGTCCCCCCGTGTGGTTCTGGGATCTTTGCTCACCGTTCTCATGATCATTTTGACCCCACGGGATGAGATCTTGCGTGGAGCCCCAGATCGAGGGAGATTATCAGTGGTCTTGTATGTCTTCCATTTTCTGATGATTGCTCCCACAGTTGATTTTTTCACACCAAGCTGCTTGCCTATTGTAGATTCACTCTTCCCAGTCTGGTGCAGGTCTACAATACTTTTCCTGGTGTCCTTCGAAAGCTCTTTGGTCTTGGCCATGGCGGAGTTTGGAGTCTGACTGTTTGAGGCTGTGGACAGGTGTCTTTTATACAGATGATGAGTTCAAACAGGTGCCATTCATACAGGTAACGAGTGGGGGACAGAAAAGCTTCTTACAGAAGACGTTACAGGTCTGTGAGAGCCGGAGATTTTCCTTGTTTGAGGTGACCAAATACTTATTTTCCACCCTGATTTATGAATAAATTCTTTACAAATCCTACCATGTGAATTCATGGATTTTTTTTTCACATTCTGTCTCTCACAGTTGAAGTGTACCTCTGGTGCAAATTACTGACCTCTGTCATCATTTTAAGTGGGGGAACTTGCACAATCGGTGGCTGACTAAATACTTTTTTGCCCCACTGTACCTACAGGTTGTCTAGCCTGGTTGAGGCCTTGTAGAGAGAAAAAAGAGCTTTGGCTGATGGTTCCAGTTGAGGCTTGGTGCAGTGCAGACAATAATAGGGAAATGTGCCTTTCCGACTCTTTTTGTTGCATCTATTCACAAGTTAAATGCAACACTGTTGGTAGCAATGCTAATTAAACTCTCATTTTAAGGATGTCTAAATAAGTGGAGATTCTTATAGCCTCAGTGGAAACTACACTTTCAGAACTGACAGAACAGGGTAGCTTGGAGGTTTAATATGTCTGTGAAGGTTCTCACAGGTTTAATGTGCGTATATACCATTGCAATGGTATATACCAATTTGTAACCCATTTGTTATTGTGTGCTTTTTTATTTTGCATGTTTGTTTGTTTGTTTTTTATTGACATGTGGTCAGAAGTTATATACACTCACCACTGGCATGGATTTCATCGTAATTTTGGATTTTCAATTATTTCTTTGAGTTTTCAGGATGGAATAATTGCACAGCATACATCTTTCAATTACTTACAAAAAACAAGAATTGGATGCACAAGTCTGAAATAATTTTTGATTTTTTCTAATTCACACAGAGTCAAAAGCATACATACAGGCTCAAATACAGGCTCTTCCTTCTCTCGCCCCAACCAGTAGCGGCAGATGGCTGCCCCCTCCCTAAGCCTCATTCTGCCAGAGGTTTCTTCCTGTTAAAAGGGAGTGTTTCCTTCCCACTGTTGCCAAAGTGCTTGCTCATAGGGTTTCATATTTCCCAAAAACCTGACGTCAACCTGTTGGGTACCAAAAGTGTCCAATCAAGGTGAAATTGTAGCCACAGCCGCCCTGGGGCGCGGCTGCTGGACACTGGCATCACCGGGCCCTCTGACCACCACCAGTAGGCAACAGGTGAAGTGTCTTGCCCAAGGACACAATAACCAAGACTGTCCGAGCTGGGGCTCGAACCGGCAACCTTCTGATTACAAGACAAACTGCCAACTCTTGAGCTACGATCGCCCCATAGTGGGGGGTGTATGTATAGATTTAATCCTGAATGTATACTTTTGACAATGTGCGGATGAATAAATTCAAACTTGTGTACCCATTTCTTGTTTTTAAAGTCGTGTCATTCCACCCTGTAAAAAGAACTGTTCAAAAATAATTAAAAGACCCAAAAAACCATGTCATTCATGACGAGTGTATGTAAACTTCTGACCACAACTGTGTGTCATTTCCTGTCATACTGAGTTTCTCTGACTGATACAGAACTAGGGAGTTGGAGAGGAAGGAGACAGCATGATATGATGGCAGCATTACCCACTTCGAGGACACTGGATCCATCAGGCTACTGTGCCAACAGCTTTAAACAACTAAGGGACTCTAAATTTAATTCAGCTCTCCAGTCAAGGGCCTGGCCTTTATAGGAGGGCAAATACTCACTTCTATACACTCTCTAGATATGAACACAATATCAGCCTTTAAAAGAATTTCATTTGATTTAAAGCCACACAGTTTATCATAATATCAAAATTGTATTTTTTCTTGTTTTACTAGGAGCAGAGTATATGGGAACCAAAAGTCTAAGCCTAACAGTGTTATGTTCCCATCGTTGCACTGCTTGGATTTAGGTATTTATGGCTTACTGGCTATGTACCAGCAGCACAGGTTACAAAAACAGCGTGAGTGCTCATTTCTTTGAATTTTCCCATGAATCTAAGATTATGGTAACAGACTTTGATGGATAGAAGAAGTGCCCCACCCATATATCCAGGCACATTAGACCCTTTTAGGGCAGCAGTTACGGCTGAACCCATCACTACATTCCAGCATGGCTCAAGCCCCACCGCTTTGCCTGCATGGACAGACAGACAGATACAATGCCTCTCTATCCTTTTAATTCACCCTACCTCCTTACGCACATCCTGGCAGAAGGATAATATGTCACATCCCACTGAAATATACCAAAAGCCCACAGGGCAGGAAAATTAATATAATTAGGGATCTGTAGATGTGTTGCCAAGCAAGCCACACAGTTCACTATTGTAAACGTTTCCAGTACATGACTGACGCAAGGTTGTTGGGCTTTCATTTGGAAAATGATATAGTAAGGGCAAACCAAAGTAAAAACAGAGAGACTAAAAAACAGCTATCTGATCCAGCATACTGGTATGGTGCTTCAAACTAATAGCATTTAGACTCAGCATCACAGAGAAACAAATTCCCGTTTTGTCTTCGGTATTGACTGGCAACCATGGCCTACAACAAATCAGATAAACCAGTAAAGGTTGGTTTATTTCAGCAAGCTAATTGAACAAAAGTAAACTGAGAGAAAGGGGTTCTTTTTGAAAAGAAAAAAAAAACTTCATTCCAAGCAAGAGAATACTACTGACATCTGACCTATAATACTTACACTGCAAAAACTATGCAATCAATAGCCTAAGACAATTTAATAACTACAGCTGCAAAGTGTTACAGTTCAGACTTTGGAAACTTTTTGCACAAAGCTGGTAAACAGAGACTAAATGTCAGTGAATACGGACCATAAACACGAGTTGTCAATTAAGGTTGGAGGGAATATCTATGACTCATAAAATATGAATTCATTATCTAACTAGAGATAAGTTTGGAAATACTATTTCCAAATGTTTAATGTAATAAAGTCTTTCAAAATCTCTAGATTTACGAAACTAAAGATAAAGAACAAGAAAAAAAAACATGTCATCTTATTTGGCTATGCCCTGCCAATATAAGAACAACACAGCAAATTTGAAACTTCAGCAATAAAGGTTTGGCACAAAAATATCCCATCTACTGATTATATTGTTAGTGCACACCTTGTGTGTTAATCAAAAATGGACCTAAATATTTGGACCAGGATCCATAGCTAGAGCTGAGCTTATTGTTCCAGGCTTTGGTGGGAACATTCCCCTCCATCACAACAGTGGTGACCGATAGAGCTTTAGAGGCATGCCAAAATCTTACTCATCACCTAACAAAAGAGATTTAGTAAGCTTACACACCAGCCAGAGTCTGCACATTTTTTCAATTACACACATCATGTCAACAAACTCTGGCTCTCTGAAACAGAACAAAATTGGATCATTTACAAATTCCTCTGAGTCTACATCACCTTGCCTCAGTGCTCTTAGTTATAAGTGGCTTAAGATGCATGCATTGAAAAGCAAGCAACAGGATCAAAATAAATACAAAGGCATTCGTATGTTGGCCTAAACCCAGGCAACACTATATTTTCTCTCCCAGTTGTGCTTCTAATTTCACCCCATGATTTAAACTATGCAAGTGCCTGCTATTTCTTATGTTGCCAGGCCACGAAGTTCCTGTAACAGTGCATACAGGACTTGATATCTGTGGAAGGTGTTGTCACCGTGATCCTTTAATTCTTTAATCTTATCCTGAGCATGCAGTAGTGCCCTTGGGACTTCTGTTGTCAATACGACCATATGGTGGTAATGTATTTTCTAAAGTGATGTAAACATATCAGTTATATAAAAATGCTAGCCTGTTTAGAGGAAACAAACAAAGGAAGTGACATTTAATAGAGTAACTTCAAGCTTTACACTATCTCTATGAGCCAAGGAGGAAGCCAAACTAAACAAAAAGAGAAAAAATAATGAAGCTAGTTTCTCTAGGCTGGGGCCTGCAGTCCACAGCCTAGAGAAATGCTTAAAAATATGTGCTTCTTTCCCATCTGTGCCTCTGCTTCATTAATGATTAACTGGGTTGCCATGCAGCAGTCCTACATTCCATGTCTATAAACACCATTACAAAACACCCCTGCTTACTGCCGAGCAGACTGGACAGTCATAGGGGAAATTCTGGTTTGAAAGGCTGTTGTTTACAAGTGGTCAGCAAAAATTCCCCTTTCCAAAAACATCCTAAAAGGTAGTTTTGTGCAAATCTGCAGAAATCTATCGCCATCTTGTGGCCAATCTTAAAACATAATGTACCATACTTAAGCATAAGTGTTTCAGTTATTTTTAATGAGCATGACAGTTTAAGGAAATAGAGGAAATTATCAGATCATCAGAAAACTGAGTAGCAGCTAATATAACACACTAATGGCTGCAAATTTGGAATTCTATTTTATGTTTACAGCTGTTTATCTGTTGACTAAAATACCTGTATACCCAGAAGATATTTCCAGCTCAGTCTTTATCTTTTCTTCCTGGGTGATAACACTGCACTTACGAAGCTGCTTCAGGATATGTTCTGCCTTCAGAAAAGATAATTTTGCCCCAGGCAAAGTTCACAAGTCAAGGACTTTTTCAGCTTATCTGAGTTCAAATTCAAATTCAAATTCAAATTTTATTTGTCACGTACACAGTCATACACAGTACGATATGTAGTGAAATGCTTGGACAACTGCTCGTGACCTAAAGAGAACAAAAAAGGAAAAGGCTATGAATAAGATGGGAAATAAATATGAAAAATTAAAAAGGGTAAATTTAACTAGGAAGGAATAAAATATAAATTAAGGTTAAAAATGAAATAACTGTACAACACAAATTAGAATGAAGGGTAAATTTAACTGGGAAGAATAAGATAAAATATATAAATTAAAGTTGAAAATAAAATAACTGTACAACAAAATACACAATACACAATATAGAACTATATAAGAATGTATGAAGAAATCTAAATATAAATAAATATATACACAATAACAGCAGCTGTACAAGTATTAACTGGAAATGAAGAATATAGTGACCAGTGTTGTGCAAAAACAATGTCCAGAAAGTCCAGTGTGTGTGTAAGAACCATATGTGTGGGTCAGTACTGTGTGGTGGTGTGATTGAGAGACCGTATCGCCTGCGGGAAGAAGCTCCTCCTCAGTCTCTCTGTGTTGGTCTTCAGTGAGTGGAATCGCTTTCCTGACCTCAACAGAGAGAACAGTCCATTGTTGGGATGGCTGAGGTCCTTCACGATCTTCCTGGCCTTGGTCCGGCACCGCCTGCTGTAGATTGAGTGCAGGTCAGGGAGCTCAGAGCGGATGGTGCGCTCAGCTGACCGCACAACCCTCTGTAGAGCTCGTCTGTCCTGCATGGTGCTGTTCCCGAACCAGGTTAAGATGTTTCCCGCCAGGATGCTCTCTATGGTGCACGAGTAAAAGCACTTGGAGGGCAGTTGGAAGTCTCTCAAGCGTCTGAGGTGGTAGAGACGCTGTCAGGCCTTTTTCACCACGGTGTTGATGTGACAGGACCATGACAGGTCCTGCGTGATGTGAACTCCGAGGTATTTGAAGCTGTCCACTCTCTCCACTGGGCACTCGTTGATGACGGGGGTCTGGTAGTTCCTCTCCTGCTTAGTGCTGAAGTCCACTATCAGCTCCTTTGTCTTACTGACGTTTAGAAGGAGGTTGTTCCTCTGGCACCAGTTCTCCAGATTCCTAATCTCCTTCACGTAGGCCGTCTCGTTGTTATCAGAGATCAGGCCCACCACGACGGTGTCGTCAGCAAACTTGATGATGGTGGTGGAGCTGGTAGTGGCCACACAGTCATATGTGTACAAAGAGTACAGCAGGGGGCTCAGAACACACCCCTGGGGGGCTCCAGTGCTGAGAGTGGTGGAGGCTGAGACATGTCCGCCCATCCTTACTGCCTGTGGTCTGCCAGTTAGGAAGTTGGAGATCCACTGACACATAGATGAGCTGAGTCCCAGATGCTCCAGCTTGGTGGTGAGTGTGGAGGGAATTATGGTATTAAATGCAGAGCTGTAGTCTATGAAGAGCATTTTAACATAATTCCCCCTTCTAGTGTCCAAGTGAGTGAGTGATGTGTGGAGGAGATGAGAGATGGCATCGTCTGTGGAACGATTTGGACGGTAAGCGAACTGTAGTGGGTCCAGTGTGTCTGGTAGTGAAGAAATGATGAAGTCTCTGACCAGGCGTTCAAAGCACTTCATCACTACTGAGGTGAGGGCTACAGGGCGATAGTCATTGAGAGAAGCAGAGTTGAACTGATTGCTATATATAATACTATATCAGCAACTGTGGTAACGATGTTTGACCGTGAGAGGGAACGCACCACCTTGTGTGAGGTTTACATTTAGAAGACATGTGAAAATCGTAACCTTTTCACCTGTGATTGGAGAGGTGGACAGAGAAAATTTAGCACCTCTCTTGCAAGAGCCGAGTGCGTCTGGGCCTGCAGTCCCCAGCCTAGAGGAAAACACACACACACACACACACACACACACACACACACACACACACACACACACACACACACACACACACACACACACAGAGAGAGAGAGATCATAGGGCAGAGTTTAAAACTGATACAAAGCGGATCTGAACATTCTCCTTACACCATTTACAAAAAGAAACCCAAACAGCAACATGTAAAAAAATGGCTAATCACTGTCATAACTACGTCTGTGTAAAGGTCGACCAGACCAGAATTACATATTGAGACTGAGATTCGCAATGTACTCACAGCATCTATGTAAAATTACCTTTTAACTTGAAATATGCTTTAGCAAATCTAGCATGGGCCTCTGCTAGTTTCAGGTGTCGCTCCCCATATACTAGCACTGTCATTCACCTTGCCCAACTTAATGGATTTATTTAGGATTTATATTATTATATATAATCCAAACTTTGTGTTCTGTCTGACTAACAAAGCACAAAAGCTAATGTTGGAAACTTGGTTTTTTAATCTTCTGCAGATATACTGTACATAAACCACTCTCTTTCTCTCTCTCTTTCCTCCAGACCTTTTAGATTTGCTTGCTTTGGTTTTTGATTTACTAAATACAGCACATCTCCGCACAAGACATTATTGATGAGTGCAATGCAATTATTTAGGGTTCGATTTTTTTCCCCTTTTTGTTTCTAGATAAAATTAAGTTTCACGCAAATAATGTGTGGTCTCCATATTGTATCCTTCCATTTGAGCCTGCGCCTTGACAACAGTGAGCACTTTATCGAGCATCTGGGTGTGCTGCACATAGGCTACTGTAAAGTGTAGTTTGTGAACTATTGGAAAAGCCTACTGTTTCCTATTAATAACATAGAGCAAGATTTCTCTGCCTTCCCCTTTAAATTAGAAAAAGAAACGTTTAAATATTTGGGAATAAATATAACCCGCACAATGAAAGAGTTGCGGATTCATAATTTTGACACTTTGTTAGAACAAACATCATAAGATTTTAAAAAATGGGCAATACTTCCAATCTCATTAGCAGGCAGAATAAATATAGTTAAAATGGCGGTCTTACCAAAGTTTCTCTATGTTTTCCAAATGGTTCCTGTTTTCATAACCAAATCAAGTTTCAAAGATTTAGATAGATTAATAGCAACATTTATTTGGAAAAATTCAAATCTCAGAATGGAAAAAACATATTTGGAAGTACCAAAAGAGGCTGGTGGGCTAGGGTTGCCAAAATCTATCTTTATCTTTTTCACCAAATTATTGCATTGGAAATATGTTTATGAAAATAGCGAGGGTGAAGCTTGGGTAAAAATGGAACTGATGTCTAATCCACTTCCCCTCTTAACCTCATCCCTAGCTCTAATTCAAAAACAGAAAATAACAAATCCAGTTGTAAGAACATCTATTAAAATATGGCTTCAATTCAGAAGGCATTTCTGTTTGCAACAGGTTAGTAATTTTTTCCCTGTTGCTTTTAACCCTTTTTTTGCCATCCATTTCAGATAAAGCATTCCAAATTTGGCATAATATTGGTTTGAAGTTTTTTTTTACAATTTATTTTCAGGAGAAACTTTTAACACCTTTGACGCTTAGATGAGAGATTACAATATACCAACCTCACATATGTTTAGATATTTGCAAATACAAAGTTTTGCAAAAACATTGTTTCCTTCTTTTCCTTACCTACCTCCTAAAAATCAAGTGGATACTATTTTGGAAATGGATTCTTTTGGCAAAAGGCGAATCTCCGTCATATACAAACTGATACAGAGCTTAAGGCCTATTACTTGGAAAAAACTAAAAATAATTGGGAAAAAGACATTGAGGTGGTTTTATCTGATGATGAGTGGAGATCTTGTTTGAATCGTATACATACTTCCTCAGGAAAATGCCATTGCATTTGCTACATTGCTTGCCCGTAGACTTATTCTATTCTACTGGAAGTCTAATAAGGCTCCTTCATACATACAATGGTTAAAGGAGGTGCTTTTTTTACCACTGGAAAAACTTAGATATAGAGTTCTCTCATCACAAAAAAACAACCATTTATTGACTATATAAAAACGTATTTTCCTGATGTGTATTATACTTTTTTTTTTTGTTTTGATTTGTTCTGTTTCTCTTTACATGAGCCTTGGGTGGGGAGGGAAGGCAGGGTGGTTCTCTTGGGGGTTTTTTTGTTTTGTTTTGTTTTTGTTTAAAAAAAAAAAAGGGAATGCTCTTGAAACAGGTTGCCTTGTTTGGGGAGATTAGGTCTCTTGTTTAATATTTTGTTCTGTCAAAATGCTCGAGAATGAAAAACTCAAAGCCAAAAAAACAACACAAAAAACAAAACAAAACTTCCTGTTAATCTGTCAGCTGGTGTCACACGTTAACTGATTGTGTCCTCAGATTAATTAAGAGTTGCTTTATCTGTCTGTGTTGGGCTGTGGCTACGTCCAGGAGTTCAGAGTGTGAAATGTCACAGGTACTCTGTGCAGCTATTTTGCATCCCAGCCTTTATTTATTGCTTTTTATAGGCTTTGGGATGCAAAATGGTCTCCCGTGTGTTTCAGCGCCTGACACCAGAACAGTCAAATTCATCAGGGATGGCTTTTATTCAAAATAACATCTCAGAGAAATAAAAACTGAAACGCTAAAATATTAAAACACCAGATTTGGTGATCATGTTTCCCTTTGTTTTAGTCAGGTTATTTTGGATAAAACCTGGTTTAAAAACATCATTGATGACAAAAAGCAATCAGTAATAGCTGGACAATGAAAAATCTGCACAGCTTTAATTAGCGTGAGATCCACAATGGTTCGACAAAAGCTAAATGACTGCCTTGGTGTGGTCTGTGTCTATATCCTGGAAAGAACTCGTAACATTTCTTGCACTATTATCAGTTTGTGAATACTTCCATCTTTACCGGAGTCACCAAATGGCACACAAGAAAGACAGTTTTTAGGGGTTTTTTTTGCTTTTCTGCAGGGTGGGTCTATTTCCTGCTCTATAATGTTCACTGACTTTGACTGTATCGTTGCATTTATTTCTGTTTCGTGAAATCTGACAGGAAGTGACAGACACTTCCTTTTTGCTTTGCCTTTGTTTCTTCTGGACTCTGGATCATGGGCCCTGACTACGCCCTGGATTATACTCTGCCCCAGGCTAGCTCCATCTAACTGGGCTGTGACTATATTCTGGACATTATACTTGTAACAGATTTCGTGTTTTATGTTATAACTGCCTGTTTATCACTGCTTTTTTTTTTTTTTGGTGTACACTGCAGCACATATCCAGCGCTGTCTGATGTTAGGAGTTTAAAATGTCAACATGTGGGAGGAAAACTCGAGCTGTTTTTGGTGCAGCTTTAAGGATTTTCAAATCTTAAGCTCAAGGGTGTTTAAACCAAACATTAAACAACTGAAATTTTCCCCAAAATGATCACTTAGCAGTTGAGCTGCACCACAATCAGATCTCTTTCCCCCCCACTTTTGCTTCAAAGATGGCACTAACCTGATCGACTGGGATTGGTCTATGTGCTGGACAGGGACTCGGCTGGAGCTTTTTGTTTTTGTTTGTAATGTTTAAATCTGTACATAAACGCTGCAATATGACTTCTAAAGAAAAAAAGGGGTAGTTTGTGTCACTACAGCCTATACCGTATACTCACCTCTCAATGATCCTCATGGGCTCGAGCGTGCCTCTAAAAGTGTTGGAGCTTTTCTTCAGGAGGAATCATTATATAAATTTCTTCTTAGCACTGTTTATTTGTGAAGGTTTCCCTACATCTGAGCCGCCATGTTTTCATGGGAACATCCATAGGTTTAATCGAATACGTCATGTTAACACTTTTTTTTTCCTGGAAGGAAACATATGTAAATCCTTGCGTTTATTTAACCTACCACTTAAACTACCAACACCTTACAGAAACGCTTAATTTTTTTTAACTGTAAATAAAATGATCAACATTTACCTAGCGGAGCTAATTAAACGAATTAAACAAATAAAGGTAAACATAAAGGATACTCACTTGATGACTCACTTGGTTGTCATCACTAAATTGCTTAATTTTATTAATTCATTTGTTTATTTGCCATCAGCAGAATGGTTTCCTTGGTTACACACGGCGCGTGCGATAGTAGCAAGTTAATATGACCAACAATGGATCCTCGTCCACGTTATTCACCGGAAACATTTAGCGGTCTAGCAATTAATAGCTAAAAAAAACATCTTCTTACAAGCTAAACCAAAGCCAGGCTCTGTTCAGCGATGCCGTTAGGGTCCGCTGCTGAAAAATATTCACCGCTGAAGCGCTTCCTGAAGGCGCAAACTGGCATATCATGGAGCGGGCAGCATTCAAGAACTACACTGTTCGTGGACGAACACGTCGTTTTTAAGTGTAGTACGATTTTTTATGTGACCACAAACATCATCAAAACGACTTAGTTTAATGAAATACATCAAACCGGATATAATCGTTAATGGTTAAACTGCGCCTGCATGTTTCAGTCTTCTTGTTAACGCTCTTTCAGTGTGCTTTTTGAACTAGCCTGGGTAGAAAGTCACTAAATCAAAGAATAGCCACATCCACGTTTTCTTTTTCTTGTGATTCATTTATCATTAAGGCGGTTGACTTAATGCAATTCTACACATTTTGGATCCGATACCAAGTAAATACAGGGTCAGTATTGCTGATACCAATATCGATACCAGTACTTATAACCTACAAAGGCAGCCTATGTAGGGGAGAGAGCAGTGTGTCATGATTTATGAGATGAATTATTATTAGCAAATTATTCCAAACACATTATAATGACCATTAAATCACTCTGATTTTACTTTCGACAACTAAACTCACTTTTCAGCTTCTCATGTATTTTGAAACAATTTTTTTTGAGACCTGGAATGTAAATGTGTGTGTCTCTAAAGCACTTTGGGTCTTCTGCTGTTGTTTGAAAATAGGCTTCATCAGGGCTGGACTGGGACAAAAGAAATCGGCCCTGGCATTTTTGGTCCACGCAGCCCATCATGATCACTCAAACAAACAAACAACAAAAAATAAACAGCAACATGTTTTATGTTGTTGGGTTAGTTCTTAGCTGCAGTGCACTATGTGATAATTAAAAGCCACACTTTAGCTAATGGTCAATGTAGCCATTCACTTTACTTCCTAATTATGTTCCTTCATCTGTTTTCATACCACATTAATTTCCCTTCCTCTGTCTCTTCCTCACTCTCTTGTTGTGACTGTAGTTCCTCCTGCTGCACGTCTCTACGGCTTGTTACTTGTTGCTGGTGTTGACGGTGCAGCAGCAATAGAGACAGCTAACATGTCGGTTAATCTGACACATTTTTCTGCATTTATTTTTAGTTTTTTGCCACTCCTTCCACACTAAACTCTGTTTTACAAGCCTCATGAGTGCACATCAAAGGTGGGGGAGGGTCTGATTGTGTTAAGAGATTTGATTGGGCAATACATTGTCTGCAATGAAAATGAACAAATGGACTGTTGTGAGTGCTTGTAGGGTTGGTGCACAGCGCTCCTTCAGTTGACCCGCATCGGCCCACTGGGCAAACCCTTAGTATGCCAGATTATCCTGGTGAAGTATTAATCCTATTCCACTAGTATCGATTCAATACCAATACCAGGGTTGGTAATGATAATATTAATATTTGGATCATCTGTCCACCTCTAGGCAGGGTTTGTATCTACCCCCTATCTCTGGTCTTCTCCAATGCTGCTTTAATGAACGAACAAACCGCTTAAGTGAACTGCTGTGCAGCTTTGTGTAATGTCGCATGTCATTTTTAGTCCTTGTCCCGCTGTTCTACATACTGAGATGGTGTCCCACATTTTAATTTGCTCTAGTATTCAAAGCCCAACACATTAGTACAGACCATTTTCAAAAACCTGAAATATATTTTTGGCTGTGAACAGGGGACAGCTGAGACTGAGGCAGCAATTTACAGGATGGAATACATCAGCTTCCTTACACCTGACAGTCCTAGCTACGGAGTTTTTTTTTTAAAAGTGCGCATTGAAAGATGGATTTTAAGGGCCTGAAAATCAATGAAAAACCTGACTGTTCCTAGCAGGCAAAAACAAACTTCAAGCCACCATAAAACCTCCCAGTGGCCGTTTAGCCCCTGGCTTGAAGAAAACAGACAAGGTTTTTGACATACAAAATTTGCAAAATCTGCTTTCTGTGAGAAGTCGACATGTTCTCCCTGTGCCTGCTTGGGTTATCCCCAGGTGCTTTAATCTCCCGATAACATACCAAAGACATGCTTGTTAAGTTTATAGGTGCAAAGGTGCATAGGTGTGTCATTGTCTGTATTCTTGTGATAGCCCCTTTGATGCACTGGTGAATTGTCCATTGTGCACCCTGTCTCTAATTCCCTATGACCCGAGGTAAGAGAGGGGTCAAGACAGTCAATGACAAAGGAACTGTCTCATTAAAATCAGGGTTTGTTTTTTTATCGTCTTAATAAGGCCACAAGATGTCAGTGTAGCAACACAAGAGCTGTGGACTCAGACAAACCGTGGGTTTTACTGTTGAGCTCAAGGGAGTATTATAATATTGTTTTGCTGTTTTAAGAAGTGATGGCTGAGGTTTTGGCCATCCCTGAGGGCATGCGCACTTCAAACTAAAGTGCAAATATGTATACCTCAGGGCCTTTGTTTTTTTTTTTTTTTTCTGTGTCATCCAGGCTTCATCCTCTGGATTAAGTTTTCTTAAAGCTCTTAGGAAGATACTTATGATTTATAAAAATCGCCATTTAGTCATCTGCACATTTCAGCAGTCACACAAATGGCAAAAACTTATGACTTCACAACGCCTTCACAAGTATTTTATGATGACAACAACCTGCGTAGACCACAGAATTAAAAAAAAACAAAAATCTCTGTATGCTTATTGGTTAATGTACCTATGGGTGGGAGGCAACATTGACCTTTAAGTTGTTCAATGTCATCTGTAAGCTCATTAGTTTTAATGGGTGGGTGTTAAATGGGCTGAAGTCGCAGTGGTGCGCAGGTTGAGAGGTGCCACTTTGATGAGATGGTAAACAATGAACCTGAAAGACATTCTTCCATGGCTTCTAATTTTACTGCTTAAAGGAGTTTTTTTCTTGTGTTCTCTAATTGTTTGTACTTTGCTGAAGTTACACATCCAGAGATTAAAGTATGCTGTTTGCACACAAGCTCTGTCGTTTGTCCAAATCTCGTGCAAATAAGTGTGATTCAGTGTTCTACACAGCAACATGCTTTCCCCTTGATTAAGTTAATTTATTATTTGTCACTGGGTATGCAGTCTGTTTCGATGCTGTGCAACATTCTTCCTTTTTATAAAGGGTATGATAGTACAGTTGTATGGCTTTAAATTGTTAGTACAGGTGTATTCGAAGAACTAAAAGGCCTTCAAATTAAAATGTTGCTGTAAAAGTGCCGATAACCTGTGTTTCCCATCATTTTGTGCTTTAATATAAAAGCTATATACCCATAGCAGGAGGAGGAAATGTACATTTCCTTGTGAAAATATACTTTCTTACATCAGTACCCAATATTCATGCCAAATAAACAAGAAATAACGTCTCTGTGGCTGCTTTGAGAAATTGGTCTCCAGAGACAGCTTTCTAGGTTAATTTATTCTGTATCGTGCTGCTGGGAGTGTGTGTATACTGTCACCACTTTTAAACTCGGGGCAGGGCACATTTTGTGTCCAAGACTGCCTAAGATAACTTCTAATGGCTCCTTGGGATGGCTGCTGCCGGTTGATTCTGGCAGGCCATGAGACAACTCGTTTATTTGTTTGTTTGTCCCGTGAGTTTTTGGCTGGCCATTCAGGGCTCTGTTTGGCCCCAGTCCCTGTTGGGCTTCTATTTCTGAAACCCAAGTGGCTCTTAATGAAGCTGGTAGGGTTGGCATGGGCCCTCAACAAACCCAGGCCTGATCAGACCCTTCTTCTTCTGCCTTGGCAGCTACACACCATTTGCTCCCTCTGGCTTCCTAATTTAGTAACGGTGGGTAAAAATATGCGCTAACGAACAAGGTCTGGTATGTCAGGCTGGCGTCCAGAAAAGAGGGAGGGGGCTTTGGGCTGGGGGAGGGAGAGGGAGAGGGAGAGAGGGGGGAGTGTTTTCACAGTAGGCACCCAGTGACAGGGCTAGAGTCACTCAGGCTTCTCTGACATCTGTGTGTGTGTTTGTGTGTATGTGTAGATATTCAAGAGAGTGTGTGGGGGTAATGAGAGGTGGAGAGTGAGTACTTAAAATTGCTCACCACTGCCAAACGCCATTCAAACGCACATTCTTCTATTTTATTCTTACTGCACCGTGCACAAACGTATGGTATACACACAGTACAAACGGGAAGGATTTCCAAAAGAGTAGTCTCTTCTTCTTTAGCTTTGTTTTACTGTAGTATTGGGTTTTAAGTGGACTTTCGCATCCGCAACTCTTGGTCAAGTTTTCTAACAAAATGTTCTTACGCTAATATTAGCTCCAAAGAGTGTCATGTAGCGAGATAACGCGTTAACAAAAGAGCATTTCTATCTACAGAGCATTTTAAAGCTTAAGCAGTATTTTGTACTCAGCAAAACTGATCTTCCCTTAATCTTAATTCAAATATAAACCGTGAGATTTAAAAACTATCACACCTCATTGAACATTTAGTGTTTTCTTCATGTAGTTTTGAGATGTTGCATTGCACACAGACTCCTATGTCTGCACTGCTTAGTAGGAACAGAAGATATAAGATAACCCTTCAGAGCTTCCAGGCCAGATCTTTGCCAGCTACAGCCCATATAAACTGCGGAAGAAAAACAGTTTTTAATGTATGTTTACCCTATACACCTCTGACTTTCCATGTTCTTAATTTTCCATGGAATCGTTCCAAAAACATTAGCGGTGAATAACTTTATTTTAGGTCGTTTCTCTGACAGACAAAGGAGAAGGCAAGCCAAGCTTCCTGCAAGGATTTAAAGATTATAACTATTTGATGATGAATGTTTTCTTTCTCAAGTGCTGCTTTGAAATCATACATGTTAGCTCTTTAAATAATAATCAATACAAAAGCAATGCTTTTATTTAGTATTGAATTTACTTCGGACAAACCCCTACCTGGGTTTAGCTTGCAATTACTCAATTTTCATCTGTCAAGTCACCATAGAAACCTGCCTTCAGGCACTATAGCACTTGCCCTTCTGTTCACAGTTCAAGGGGCTCATGGCAACCTTGTCAACATCACTAGCAAAGCCAAAGCTTTAGATGAAAACTGAAAACTTCCTTGTCTGTTGGGTTTTTCTTCAGCAGAAAAAATAAAACATGCAGGCAGCAGGGCAACTGCTCCTCAATGTGCTGCTAACATAGATGTTCCACTGTTTTTACAGAAACCAAACTTGGGATCTTAAAAAGTCACATAATTAGTCAGAAAACCTGCGTCTTGCATGCAGTTGCACAGGAAGCATGGGTGAATTCTCTGCGCTTGTATGGTAAACCTTTGCCACACAACTTTGCGGTCACAAACAGGCAAAGTAACAAACCACACCGTCCCCGGCTTGTGAAGGGATGGCGTTATGAACATGCAGAAATATAATATACTCCACAATGAGCTGAATCAAAAGGGGAAATGAATGCAAAGTTAATGGCGTTGTCATGAATTGTTAGTAATTTTAAGGTCTTGCGGTTTTAGTTTGACACGAGTCATTCTACTCAATAAAACAACATCATGCATTTTTTTCAAAAGATCCTTTTGTCTTTTTTACAAGCAGTTTAATGCAAAATGTATATATTTTTGTAATAATTTACAATGTACGTTTTATTATTCGCATACCCAGCTTTAACTTTCCACACAGGAATGTGCCAGTCCTGCATAACAAGAAATCAATTTATGGGTCCAATTCACAGATAAATGAAGCCTATAAACTCAGCTCTTATTGCAGTCGTATTCAATCAGCAAGACTCATCAATCATATTGTGCTCATGCTTGTCAAATATGTCACAGTTATTTGTCGAAGCCACAAAGTAGAACCTGTCTTTTAGACAGCTGTCCCCACTTCCTGTGTTAGTTTACCCACAGACACCCACCCCTCAGCGATAAACTCGAGTCCCTGTTGTCAGAGATGGTTTGTAGCGTGGGGCCAAATAAAGCAGACAACATTTAATGTGACATAGCTTTCAGGAATGCCTTAAATCATTAATAATTCTATAGGAGCTCTGATATTCCTGTTTCATCTTTGACGACTCTATTGTTTATTACATTTGAATTTAAATCAGTCTGAATTTAGGGACACGATTCGACAAATCATAATTTTAACTGTTAAACCACACAACTGGTTTCCCCCTTCAACAAATGTATCATATTCTGACTCACAGCAAATATGCAAATGCCTTGACAGCTGCTACACTTTAGATAAAGCGAGGTTTTTGGAGGAACATATCCAGTGGCACAGTATTTGTGAAAGTAATGCCATTGTTAAGAAGTAGAAACAAAGGCGGACACTTAAGCCAGGAACCCTTTCCTTTGAACCGACTTAAGCCATCTATAGCAAAGACGTGATAGTTACACTGCGATAAGCTCTCTCTGCATCCAGCAGCATCCTTCCATTCCAGTGCTTTGTTAAACAATAGTGTTTTTTATTCATATGCATACAATTCTCTGCTGTGGTAAACACTTGGAATGGCTTAAACTAGTGTTTATCCTTACCTAAACCATGGCCTAATTTGAAACATACGCAGAAAACAAATCTACTATTGTTTCTCCCCTAAAGCTTATTCTTCTCTTTCTGTTCAGTGTCAAAATCAAAGATTATGGCGCTTTGGAGTTGATATTGCTATTCTTTATTTAGACAATAGCGGTCTAAACCAATAGACTAGCCATTTTGTGTGCTGACAGCATGTATATTCCTTCGTAAACACAGTTTTAGCAGCACTGTGACAGCAAGATATGTGTATTGGAGGGTTTTGGCTCGTTCCACAACCGGCAATCGAGCTTTAGGTGCTAAAACACAGATCAGCAACTGCTCTCAAGACATTTCCAAAATGATGTAAAGGACTTTTTCTATATCCCTCCAAGCTAACACCAAAAGAGGCACACACATACACACAAACAACTGCCAAGGATGTCCCTCAGAGAGATGAGAGGAAGGTGCAGCTCCTTGGTGAATAGTGCTCGAGCCTTGTACACATTTTCACCTTGATACCAACCAGGAAAGAAATCTGAAATTTATAGTAATTTAATTGTGTTTGTACTCTATCAAAAGATCTTACTTTTAATATCCAAACAGTTACAGCTAGTAATGTTTGCAGTTGACTTTTGGTAAAACCTTAATAATTTAATAGGTAACCATCTAACTCCTCTTGATGCATTAATAAAGCTGGAAAAGATAAGATAAGATGATAAGATGACCTTTATTAGTCCCACAGGTGGGAAATTTGTTTTGTTACAGCAAAAGTGCAAAGTTATGTAGCAGAAATTAGAAAACACTGGAATGCAATGCAATAAAATAAAATAAAATACTATGTACAATGGAATGAAATAGAATACAAATGCTATATACAACTGAGTAAGAAAATACAAAAGTACAACTTTGTCAGAAAAAGAATTGCACATATAGCAGTCTTAGACTGCTGAGGGTACCAGCATTATCACCATCTTTAAAACTTTGTGTGCGTGTCTGTGTAGTAGCTGATATCAAAACTAATGGCGATGTGTACAGTACGTGTATATCTGTGTACGTTACATACCGTACCATACAATACTATCATAAAGTGCTTTAAAAACAGCCACAGCAGATACAAAGTGCTGTACACAAACACGGATAAATAGCATGTATGTTTTTGTTTTCAAATACATTTAGCTAAACAACTTTTAGTCCAGTGGCACGTTTGGGCTCTCTGGAATGTGTGTAAGGAGTGAATATATATATAGATCCACTACACAACTGTTGTGAACAGTAGATGACTCAGCTAAAGGCCCAGATGCAGTCCCCAGGTCCCCTGTATTTCTTGAGGACGTGACTTTCAGATATGTCATGATCAGCTATAGACAGTTTTATTTAGACTTGTCTCTCCTTCTTTTTTTTTTCCCGAACAAGAAACTTGTTCAGTTTCTTCAAATACTTTAAGCACACCTTGTCACGACACGGCATGTTTTCAGCTAATAGCACTTTGCGAAGCACCTTGTTAGTGTAGAAATACTATTTTCAGCCTGTCGGATTCTGTGTTTTTTGGCATTTTTTTGTAGATTTAGATAAAAAAATTTGGAACGAATTATATGTTCATGCAACAGTCTGCTGGCACCAAAGAGCCGAAAGTTAGAATCTAAAATAGCTTCTTTGCAAAGTGGTCTTGAGTTTACACAAGAAAAAAGAAAAAAAGGTACAAAGACTGGACTGAAAATGAATGAAAAAGTAAACAATTTCCAAAGAAGACATTTGAAATATTTCCAGAAAGCCTGGAGAACTATTGCTCAAGAAGAATGTCTGCTTCCTTGGAAGCAAAATATAAAGATATGTGGAGTGACCCAAGACTTCTGCACAGTACTGTACTGTAGTTAGTGCTCTTTTGGCATACCTTCTCTTCTTGCTTAAGACCACTCAGTTAACACCCCCATCTTCAAGAATACACTTCCAAACCGAGTGTTTAGTTTACAGTAGGCATATCAAAAAAGGGGGTTCAGTCACCTACCTTTGACTGTGAATGTGAATGAGAGGCTAAATGTCTGCCTGTGGTTCTCTGACCTTTTGTGCCTCCTCTGCTGACTTGGTTCATATAAGTTCAGGTTGTGTGATGCAGTGATATCAATAATGGAAGAAAGGCAACCCCCCTCCCCCTGGCTGGTATGTGGGTCAGAGGAGGCTCTTGGTGGATGGGAGAGATTGATGAAGAGCACCAGGGATTGTCGGAGCGACTACCTCACAGCGGTGCAAACCTAGCCGCTCCCCTTGCACTTGTTCTGAGGCCCCCCTCCTGAGCTGCAACGCCTGGCGCTCTTTAAATGACCTTCAAATTAGCCTTATTTTTCAGGGCCCCAAACCCTGCAGGGTCCTTCCTGAAAGGATGGTGGGTCTTGTTCTCACTCTCTTTGTCTGCTTTTTTCCCTTCTTTCTTCTTTTGTTATCTTCCTGTTGATGAAAGAACGAGTCAAAAACAGGAGAGGTAGAACTGTTTTTTCTACCCCTCTGATGTAACCAGACCAAGTGAACGGTTATGTTTGTGTGTTACACGAAAACATACATATGCATAAACACCAATTTTATACACTTTCATTACACACCTTAAATCAGTGGTCACACATCACCATCTCAGCATCTGTAAATAAAGGTACATGTGGTGTTTAAATATGTTTGTGTGTGTGATGGTGGATGGAAGTCACAGTGGGATTCTTCTTCAACTGCACCGTAGAACAACACTCTGCCAAGTAGCCATCCATCATTACAGCTGGGATTTATGTACACACAGCAGGTCATGCTGGTCCTTTGTTCAGACCTGATGCAGAGCCTTTGATTATCTATCTGCCTTAAGAGAAATACATCTTTCTGCTGCGATTGATTAACAAATGGCTGTAGTTGATGACTTTGCTTAACCTGCCTTTTTTTTCAGTGATTTTCATGACGATTTGCACTTGTAATCTAAAGTTGTGGGTTGTTGCTTACCAGGTGTTTTAACTGTACCTCTTAGCTGTGTAGCACAGCAGTCTTAAAGGTGACCTTATATAGTACAGGCATATGTTGCACCCTTTTGGGAAATGCTTTGACTTTTTTTTTCATTTTTTTTGTTAAACTGGAGTGAAGACTTAACCCCCCAAGAAGACAACACACATCCACATGATCCTGGTGTTATAAATTTTATTTTTACAAGGAGCAATTTGTCATGGAAAGCCTTTTTACATCCTATACTTTTTAACTGACCTTGTGCAAAACATAGAAGCTTTACACACACCAACTGAAGACACTTGACTGTAGATATTAAAAGGATATTTTTTCCTTCTGTCCCCCCCTGCTTTCTTGAATCTGCCAAACATTTGAAGATGGGATTGTAACTCATGGGCAGAAAGAGAGCAGAAGAGAGCAACATCAAGGGGAATCAAGTTGGATAACATAATAAGTCACTGTGTTAGGTGTGGAGTGAAAGAGATGGTGTGAAAATAGGCAAGAGGACAAGCAGAGGTGGTGCATGACTGATGGTGGGGTAGAATGGCGCCTTGTTTCTCCAGAAGGGCAAACCTGACCTGATTGATTGCTTGTATTCCCATTTGCTTATAAAGTTGGAATACTTTGTAGCATTTTGTAGAATGACTAAAATGCTCATATGGCAGTATTTTATTTATCAGTTTAAAAAAAATGCAGATGAGAAAATTTAGTATTTTTTTCTGGAGCATTTGGACTTAACTCATATGTGGCAAATAAATTATATGAATGACATTCTAGTTTATAACACTAGAAATGGTGTTTAAAAATGACAAATCTGAATGCATCTGTGTCAATATCACTTACATCAAACCTCACAACATAATCTATAACAGGCGTGTCAAACATAAGGCTCGGGGGCCAGAATTGGCCTGACAAAGACTCCAATCTGGCCTGCTGAACAGTTTTGGAAAATATGAAGGAGGGCATACAGTTTTGGACTTTTAACTGTAATTTTTTGCAGCTTTTCATGCTAGTTTTTCAGTTTTACTAACCCGCCCCAGTTAAGATCGAAGTGAGCTGTATGTGGCCTTCGGTGTAAAATAACTTTGACATCTCTTGTCTGCAAACTGCACCTTCTCTAATGGCCACTTGAGGATGGTGCCAAGGGTTAGCCAATCCCACAGACGGTGTAAAGGACTTTTCTGGGCCTCAAGCCAACATGAAGTGTCTAAAATCTGCTTTCTTTACAATGACCAGCAAGGCATGATAGCTGTGGTTGCACTAGAAGTTTGAAGAAATGGGCACTCATTTGAGGTCATACTGAATAAAAGAACCATTTTGTTCATTTGATCTTTCTGTGTTTCAAAAAGGACAATTATCCAGGGTATGCTCATTGGCTAAAGATTGGCAATTTGTTAGCTCAAGACTTGGAATTAAGAAAACAAGTAGTGGTGTCCATTTTTTTGTACTGTACATGATATGATAAACAGTATAAAACAAGGCGGTGTGGCAATGTGGTAATGTAGTGTTTTTAGAGCATTTTTGAGGTAGTTATCTGCTAAAGAAAATATCCTGCAGTAAGTTACAGCCTTGCTTCAGTTTTTGGTGAATAACTTTGTTATGCTTGTTTGTTTTTTACTTAGCACTAACTAGCAACATAGCAACTTGCTAACCACCAGCTAAGCATTCTGCCCTCTTGTACAAATATTGGCTCCAAAGCACCACTATGGTGGTGGCTGAAATGCTAATGTTGAGATTACAACATTGTCCATGATTTCTAATGACTCAGTGTTTCAGAGTTGTGCATTGACGTGTACATGGAATCTGGTAAGCAAACCATCATATGGAACTCAATACTTCTTTGCCCAACAAATTTCTAAGCTAGCAAGCCCATCCCATTTCCATCACCACCAAATGTTAAAGGTTGTGCACTATGATCCTTTAACAACAAATGTTATTCCCATGATATTGCCAGTTGGAAAATATAACATATGCCCCACGTCTGAATAGACCATCCAAACACACAGACAGCTCAAAAGTGATATAGAAAGCTGTGGCACTACGGTTCAAGACCAAAACTTTTGATTTTTAAGCTTAATGTCTCTTGCCTTTTTAATTTTCTTGAGCAGCACTTCTTTATTAAAACATTAAAATGAGAGGCTCAGTGTGCTTTGAGGATTTTATTGCATTAAACCTTATATTTAATCTCCATGGTCCCTCTGAAGTAGCGTATGGCTCTGTTCCATCAACTACAACCAAAAGAAACACTTACTTCTGGAATGTGCTTCACTGAAGAGCTTTACTTCATCTAGACAGTGGGATTGCTGTTTCCTGATTGTCTAATGTCTGCCCTGAGAGGTTATTACAGAGAGAGGGATATCATGGTGCATTATCCACAGACACGGTATAAAAACAATCATGGAAATGTACTGAGCGCTTTGTAAGAACACGACCAGCTGTTTGACTGTTTTAAAGGAGGAACGAGGATACATGCTGCATCCACGTTGCACTTTTCCTCTGCTGTTACCTCTTTGAACCTACTTCAGACATTAGTCAGTGTGTGTTTAGTGTCATGCCAGCCATGTGGATGGCATATGCTAACTCTGTAAATGGGCGGGCTAGGTATAAGTGTGTGTGGTGACCAGTAGCTCTCAGTTATGTCCTTGAACTGTAACTTTGATGTGAGTTGGAGAACGGCAGTGGTGGAAAGGTGATGGCTAAGGTGAACATGTGTATGGAAACAATTCAGTTCAGTTGCAAGCAGTGTTCAACAGTAGCCACATGAAAGGCCCCTTTGTGGGGCTCTTCTACCTTACAGATGGTCAGCTTCCCTCGTCCATTAAATAATAACAGTGCTCTGTGTCTCCCTGGGCCAGATGTGCTGAACGGGTATGATGCGAAATGGAAACAAATCAGCCGGGCTTTACTCTTTAATTGAGCACTGAGTGTTTACTTTCTTGAGACTGTCATAATAGACTCCAAAATTCCCATAAAACTCAACTCCGAGGGCAGATTATCCCATTTAGCACCTCTTGACAGTGTTTTCCACATGAGACGAGTCTTAAGTGCAGTTCTGCTGGTGGCCAGACTTCCACACGGGACTGGCCACATCTTTAGTCACTCCTTATTTCTGCTCTGTGATCTTGCACTTAGAGGCACCCCTTGTAAAAGCAGCAATCGCAGGGAGGTCGCCTTGACATCTTTATCATAATTGCCCTAAATACCCCCATTAGAGAGGCTAGCCAGTATCCTCAATAACACTAGTCATCCCTGGTAGCACTGGTGCATCTAATTGCCTGGGCCTTTTTTGAAAGATTGCCTGACATCAGCACGGTTCCCTATGGGCTGGCCCTCTTCATTCTCTGCCCAGCAAAGCATATCGTTATCGCAGCCAGCAAAGAGACCTGGCCTCCCCTGCTCCTGGATAATTAACTGTCTGGCTTAACTGCATAATGGAAAAACGAACATTGGAGGTATGGTAGTTATTCAAGCAGGCCTTGGAGAGGAGAGCTATAAGACAATACAGGGGTCATTCATGCTCACCATTTTTCAGTGGGATGGGCGATAATTTAGAAAGATAGAAAGTCATATTGGAGGCAGAAGCTAGTTATGGAGGATCGGTTTCATATGATAATTAGACCCATATGCTAATTGCTGGAAAAGCTTGATGAATTCTTCCAGCCTAGCTCTCCACTCCAATGTTGGCTCTGCTGTCAGCTGTCCCCAACGTCCCCCACTTCAAAGACTTGAACCATCTTTACATAGCATTACATTCACTCCATCTTTTCCTGCATTGGAACAACAGTTCTCCCCAACTGCACCCAGCGCAAACAAGAAAAGATGAAAAACAGGAGGGGGAGTAAAGGGGCGTCTGCCATTGTTTGACAATTACAAGTCTCTTAGTAAAATGTATGATGCACATCCTCATGAGTGTGTGCGCGCAAGTGTAATTAGAACACGGCAGGCATGTGTTTGTCTTTGTGTTGTTGTACGGTGGAGGTATCAAGGACAAGTGCATTAATGAGCACCTGGAGAGGAACAGCTTGTGTCTCCTGGTTAGTGTGACCGCGAGCAGGGCACAGACTCCTTCACTGACTCAGATGACGTGACTGATGGAGGGCGAGGTTTCTGTCAGATCTGGGGCACTCCCAGGAGCTGCAGTTTGTCTCGGCTGACAACAACGCTCACCAAAGGGACCCTCATCCCACACATCAGCTGGAAAGGCAAGAGAGGGTGCTGTCCTTCCCTCTGTACTTTTGCTAAATTCTCAAAATTTTCATGTGTTCTTTTATTGCTGTTTTATGACCACGCACACTAATATTTGAAGTTCAAGTTGTATTTGAGCGTGCGGTGTGATTTGGCAATACAAAAAGAAAATACACATGATAACTTTGGTCAGAAAAGGATGAAATAAATTATCCACAAATGCCGTCTTGATAGTTGTGAATGGCAAAAGAACAAAGAAGCAGAATCATATCCTCACTTACATATGGATTGAACAGGATACATATGGGACTAGAGAAATGAAAGACCGACAGGATTTTGGAGTTTGGAATAACTTGAAAGTGTGCTGAGATACTGAGTTAACCATATAATGGGGGAAAAAGAGCACACAGAATCACCCCTGCCACATAACAAACATAATGCCGTGTCTGTGTTATACCACTGACAACAAATTTATTACTAGATACGCTGTTTGGTGTCCTCATCTGTACAAAACCCAGCAATGGCCTGTCATATTCCTTCCAGTTGTTATGACACGAAAGACAAAGCTGTACAAACAAACTGAGCAATATGTCCCAAACTGATGACTTTATACTGGACTTAATGGGATGCAAACATTTTAGAGCTCCCGGTAGTGCAACAGCTGTCTGTCATTCAACTGAGGTGTCTTTTGGAGTGTAAAACATTTACCAGGTAAACAGTAGATGACTAACGGTGCTCTGGACCTTTCAGTCACATCACATGGGTATCTCAATCAGCAGACTGGGGTTTTGCCAGTTACGTACAGATGATTACCTTCATCTTATTCCCATCAATGTAGAAAATGCTTAGAAAAAAGGGGAAATTCAAGTATCTGCTAGTGCAGGACGACTGGGCAAATTCAATCTGCCAATGATGACCATGTGATCTTACTTAAATTCCCAGAACAAGTATTTTTTGTCCTTGTAGGGACATTATATTCTCAACAACTGCAATGTTTGCTTTAATTAGATGGGAGGTTGCATGACAGAAGCGACAGGTTTTGAATTAACTGTGCTGATTTTGTCTGTTTATCACATTTACCTGTACTTACCTTTGAGGTTTAGCCAGTGATGACTTTTCAAGGTTTCAAGACAGAGCTGTTGGTTTTATAGGTACAATGACTTTCTACAGCAGAGTTAAACACATGATACTCATTACAGTAGGGCATCTAGGGAGAAAGGAGCACGGAAATCTGGAAGGGCATATCACAATGTCCTTTCCTTCTCTGTCACTTTGTATTGCTTGGATTTATTATTATAAACCAAAGTTTATAATAATAATAAAAAAATGAACAAGGTGTTTTGTTTAACCTTAAGCTATTTAAAAGTTTAATGGACTTTAAACAGGTAGTGTTGCTGATAAAATCTGCGAGCAGTATGCTGAATGCTAAGTATAACCACGGAATTAATAAAGTTATTGATACATTCATTCCTCTTAGCAGTTTTTTCTAAACTCTCCATCAAGCATATGGGTGGATTTGTGCTTGTGCTACAGCTGCCCATGTTTACCATCCTCCACCTCAGGCTCTTTCCACTGAGAGAAAGATGCTGGCTAGGGTGCAACTCTGCAAATCCCACCTGGATGTGGCATTTGTAATAAACAACCTAGGGGCATGGCTGCTATCCTTTCTCTTCACTCCCAGTGCTCTTCCTGAAGATCCTTCAATGCTGTTTATAGGCTCCTGAACAGCCTCTAATTTGTATCTTGATCACTGGCTTATAAACTGTTCTTATCCCAAGTAAGACTATGGGTAATATGTGAGACGGCTGTTTCCTGCATGCTCTCTTTTTCCTTGCCTTTCACACGCACATGCACTACACTCTTATTCACTGTGATAGCACATGAGGGGGAAGATATAGTTATTCAGGGAATTATCTGCCTCATTGGTGCCATATCTCATCCCATGCGTTTGTGCCAAATGGCCATGTTTCCATGGAGCCTGCCTGTGTTTACTGTGACGTGCCATGGCAGGGCCCTTTCTGGTACAGAGGGACTTAGTGCACAGCAGTGGAGGGTATTTCAGTCCCCGTCTGGAGTTTTGGGGCTTACTTTTCCAGCTCTCCCCTCTTCTCCCACCTGCTCTCCTTGCTGTTCCTTCACTGGGTGCCTGTGTGGCAGTATGCTGGTGCTCCTGGCCCTGTTCTTAGACAGACAAGGCTAATTGAAAGGGAAGGCTGCTCTCTGCTGATCAGCTCTGACAGCAGTGTCTTGCCAGAGGTGGGTGTGCCACCCCATGCTGAGTTTTCACAGCAAAATAACAGTGCTGTCGTGAAAAAACATAGACCATGCCACAACTACCCGGGCAACTTGCCAGGGGAGCCAGATGAATTTTGCGGACATAAGAAAGAGGGGAAGCCCACTTTTTCTGCTTTACGACTTCAGGGAGGAGAGCTGTGCCAGCATTTAGTGGAAATCTAACAGGCATTTCTGTCATTTCTTCCAGGGCTACAAACAGATAACGTCGTGTCTTCTTTTTTTTTAAAAGACTGCAACAGCTAATGATCATGTTTGATCACAGATGTACAGTCTCATTTGCACTGCGTTCCACTGTTACGGAATAAAGGGCTCACTCAAATTTAAATATTCATTAATAACTTCAAGACCTCATCCCTGAAATTCCCCTGAGGTTAGAACAAAAAATATAAATTGAAGAGATATCAAATACTCATTTGCCACAAAAAGCTGAAGCTTAGCAGCATAACTACAGCTCTTTAGAAACTGGTCTTCATGTGTTTTGACTGGTTGTCATGTGCAAGTAATCAAATCTTTTAAGTCAAAGCGAGATAGTCTCAACAAAGCATTTCTTTTCCATTTGCTTCAGGTTCTTCTTAACACCTCTTCTTAACTTTTGTGATGTGTCTTAGGCCGCTTGCAGGTCCAACCCACTGCCAATATCGGAGGTGCCACTTTTCAGTGTGACTTAATGCACCAGGACAGGCTGGGACCCCTCAGCAGGCCCATCATGGACAGCTGTGATTACTGCTGACAATAATTTATGGTCCCCTCTGATTGAAAACATGAGAGCTGGAGATTGAAAGACTGGTGTGGAGTCAAGGCACCACCTTAAGATATAAAACTGAGGCCGCAGCTGCTGTCAGAAGCAGGACTCCTGCCAAGCTCTGCAGGCCTTCTGCCCATACAGACAAACACAAGCTCTCATTTCTCTTTGTTTTCTCTTCCTTTCTATTTTCATTCCTTCATCTCTTGGCCTAGTCTCAGCCCTCCTCTGCTTTGTTTCATGTGTAATACTCATATGCTACAGGCATATTTTAGGCACTACTTTTCACTTTATCTATATCATAGTGAATGTTCATTTTATCATAAGAAATATTTGATCAAATAAGATTTACTTTGCCAAGGTAAAAACTACAAACTCTTGCCAGTCTTGTAGTACAGGTTGTACAAATATGTAAGGCATGGCACAAAATAATAGACATTTCATGAAGGGAGGTAAAAATGTATATTGTGATAATATGACTAATGTTGAGGAATGCTGTTTGCAATAACTGCAAAATGAAAGAGGAACAAGCACCCTGGCTGATCAGGTGTCTGTAGTATGAGATTTTCCAGCCATGAGATTACCCCTCTAATCCTAACAATAGCACTGTGCAGCTGGTTTGAACAACTTTCTGCACCATTGTTTATGTTGTCATCCCTTCTCGATTGTACTCGTGAGAAGTAACCAATTTAGTGGATTTACATTTACTATTTCAATGCCATGCCCAGGGATAAGGAAAGCATGTGTGTTTGTACCATTGTGGGTTTTTATTTTTCTAAAGGAAGCCTTAAACCAAATAGAAGGAGTAGCAAAGCTTCTAAGGATATAATGCTGAAATTAAACAATTCCTGGATTCCTTAGAAAAAGATTCAGATTATGCAGAATCAAATCAGATCTAAACACCACTAAGTAAAAAGAGGAAACTGTTTTAATTTTCCAAAGTGCGGTATGCTAATTAGAGAAATGTGTGTTTGCTCAATACAGTGTGTGCACAATGTAAGATAATAATGATAGAAAATAAAGTGATACATGTTTTGTGGTCATGTTTAAAGGTCTCAAAATCTACCACTTTTGCCTCTTGGCAGCTAGAATATGTTTTGGCCCCCCAGAGTTCATGAATTGGATAAGCAGCAGAAAATGGATGGATGGATGGATGGATGGAAATACCTACACAAACAACCTGTTTCCATTTGAAACATATTGTCATTAACATATTTTAAAATGTTTGCATTCAGTCATATAGAAGCTGTGTAAAAAGTATACATTCACCAGCCATTTCATTCGGTACAGGTGTTTAACTGCATGTTGATGTAAATATGAAATCAGCCATGGCCGACATCTCTGTTAAGACCAGAGATCTGAGAACTCTTGCCTTTCTAAGTTTATAGAAAGGCAACAGTCACTCAAATAACAACTTGCTACAACCAACATATGCAGCAGAATATCTCTAAATGCACAAGTAGATGGGCATGGATTTACAGCAGAAATATGTGTCAATAACAAAAAAATAAAAATAAGCACCTTGTGAATCTATGCCATGAAGAATTAAGGCAGTTCTGGAGTCAAACCTTTTAACAAGATGTGCCTACGAAAGCAGCTGGCTAGTTTATATATTTACAATATGATGTAATTTTCTACCACTGACTCATTTTGCCACTCTGCTACCTGTTTGTGTAAAAATAGCACCTCAATCTAAGGATGAAATATGTTTCCTCTCAGAGCACAATGGGTTACAAAAAACTCAGAGTTAAGTGAACAAGAGAGGGAATGGAATCTCCCCAAAATTTAAGACACGCTGCTTTGTTGTAATTTTTAGACGTCTCCGTTCACATGGCTACTGGATTTAAAAGGGAAAAAAAAACACACACAAACATGTACTGACTGCACTGAGCTATCCACTGATACAACAACGTGACAAATGAAAGAGATGAAAACAGTACAAAGTTAATGATATAACTTGAATCTGCCTGGTATGCTATGCTCTGTTCATTTACTCCAGTATGTGTTGAGACAGGCTTTAGTATCCCATGACAGGCATTAGAAAAAATGGTGGAAAATCAACTTTGTTTTGGGCAGGGAAAAATTGTGTGGAATTTGCTGTACAAATACAAAATGTTTCTTTAAGGACTAGTTTGTGGGTGTGTTTGGAATTAACACCAGTACAGCAATAACCGTGCACAAACAGTACATGAATATGACTGATGATAAATCATTTCAAGAGTAGGAAAAGTATCTATTATGTGCTGTGCGAGGAAATTTCTTGTATAGTATAGTAAGTACTTTAAAAAAAAATCAAATTTAGGTTGTGGTCATGAATCCTTCCTGTAATAATGATGGACAGTTTAACAATTGGAATAAAATGGATTATGTATGTGTATGTATGTGTATTCATATATTTCTGCCTCCTTTGCTATGTCTCACAAACGGAGGACAAAAGGAAATGAAAAACTCTGTTAAATGGTGCCAGATGACTTATTAATGATTTTTAAAAATACACATTATAGTATTAGAGAGAAAAAAAGAGAGATTCAGAAAGTGGAACTGACATTATGGCAGAGTTGCAGTTTTTTTGTTGCAGTGTTTGTTGCTGGTTGCTTGATGTTGTACAGCTCACAGAAGGCTGATACTATCAGACTTGCTATATCCTTTTCTCTCTCATCTCTCTCCCTCTCTCCCCCTCCGCCTTCCTTGCTCACATTCACTCTCTGCCACCTGCACACACTCGCATACGCACACAACGATGGCATAAAAAAGACTGCTTTCTGATGAATAAATTTGTATATTTTAGAACCTATCCCTGTTTCAGCACATATTCTCCAGAGGCCCTGCCTTCTTCTCTCCTGAGTTCCCCTGCAACCCAGTGGAGTCATTAGTCTGCTTGCTGTGTTGAACTCTTTAATCATCTGTGTGTTACATAAAAAGAGGACTATTCCTCAGTGACACACAACGGCATGCTCAGCTTGGTTGGGGTTTGCTTTGATGTGTATAGGCTGTTGTGTTGTGTCTGCTATAGGCTTCTTCAGACTCAGTTTTTCCATTTCTCTGTGGAGGTGAGATAAGATGTCAGTCTTCCTCTTGTTGCTGTAAAGATGTGACTGCGGCTGTATAGTTTGCTGCTAAATAAGAGCATCAAGCCTGTGTAGACATACATACCACTGCAGTGTAGTCTAAGGTTTGCCCCTGTTCTTATGGTTCCTTGAATATGTAAACATTTTTTCCATGTGATGAACGTATAAGTGATTTGCTTGCACGCTGATCGCTCACATCTTCGACAGATAAGACTAAAGCAGTGAACAGTTACTCCACCATAGTTTTATATAGAAATAATTTTTTTCTCTCCTGAAACTTAATGTACATACTCAAACACACCCACATGCTCATATACAGTGCATGATGAAGCATCAGTGTTCCATGGGGATGTAGGCAGGCGCCTGCTGCTGTGGTATCAGGTTGCAGGTCTGTCCGACACAATGTTGAGGAGTTGCCCGGGGGCTCGACCTGAAAGGGCAGAACAATGGAGCCGCAGTGCAGACGGAGCAGCAGAGGGCACGGCAAGCCGATCTGTCAGCCTGGCAGAGCTGCGCTCTCTTCTCCGGCCTCAGACCTTCTCCTTGCACATACAATGGAGGGTGGGAGGTCAAGAGCAAGAGGAAATGGTGGGGAATTCCCAGCATTCTATAATAAAATGGAGTCCTCTATTTTGGTGACTATAGGAATAGGACATAGGCTACACCCAGAATTTGTAACAACTTTCAACGATTACAGTGAAGTCATTTCTGTGGCTCAGCGTTGCAGCTGGAGACAATTTATGGGTCAGTGGTCACTGCTCATAACTTTTGTGCAAAATTGTCTGGCTTGTCTTTGTGACAGCTGAACTTGCAACACGAGGCTAATACTGCACTGTCGCCATGGTTATCACAACAAGTTACTAGACAATCTGGTTATAAATGACATTTTCAAAGAGTCGAATGTTTTTTTCAGTATTGGTCACTTTTTGTATGTTTTGGAATGCTGTAAAGGTTGTCGTGAGGCACATCTAAATAGACACTAAATCTAATCACCTCAAGCCATGACATCCAGGAAAGCTGAATATATGTGATCTCCTTAAAGGATATCAGTTTAAACCAGTTTCCCCGTGAATATATTCAGAACATCTATGATATCTCCACTCTCTGCTTTTATCTATCATCCACATGCACTGCCCCCAATCTTTTCAGGGAGGAAAAAGCATTTAGTCAGGGTTGTGTACAAACCAAGGTCCTGAAGTCCGCTACCCTCACAGTGGTGACTAAGGGGGGCTAGTGAAAGCCAGATTTTGTAAAAGCTCTTAATAAGACACAGTGTGATATATAAGCCCGCAGGCGGCAAAGCTCTGTGTGCAAACACTTCAACCACTCGTGTGATAGGGCATGTGTGTATGGAACAGTGAATGGCCTAACAACTCTGTTATTTCACACGCGACCCTATTTGGCCTCTCTGATATCCTTAATTTGGTAGCTGAATTTGATATAGTGCTGCAAATATTTGCCTAGGCACATTTACTCTGTTTGCCTGGTATGTTACGATAAACAAACCGCAATGGTGTACTGAATGTAATAAATGTTAAACAGTGCATGCAATTATATACTTCACATATCTGGCTCTCCACACTGAAAGCAGGCTTTGTGGACCTGAGCTCTATTTTGACAGATCGTTATTCCCCTTCCTGACCACCAAGGGTCACATTCAGAAATTAACCGTTTATGAGATGCTCAGGGTAGATTACAAATTTTAGCCTGTATTTAAGTGCAGCCTGTATTTAAGTGCAGCCTGTACTCTGTCTAAGATACCTTAGACAGAGTACAGTCATGAAAAAAGGAAGTTTTTTGCAAGAGTCCAGTTTTTTGCAGTACTGTTAAAAAACAAACAAAAAAAGCAACAACAACAAAAAAAAAAAAAACTGTGCATAGGAATTAGGGGGTAAGTAGCGGCCAGGTGCTGCTAATCAACTGCACTTGATTAATTAATTATCAGCCAGTGTGAGTACCTCGATAAAAGCAGACATTCTGGCAGTTTGCTGGTCTGGAGCCCACAAATGTGCGTTAACACAGTGTCACAATCTTCTCTGGAGTGGACGTCACAGCAATTTACCCAAAGGTCAGACCATACAACGCTCAGAGTAACTGCAGGAAAACCCCAAGAGCTCTTAGACTCTACAGGCCTCCCTTATCATGTTAAATATTAAAGATCATGAAAGTACAATTTGAAAAAGATTGGACAAGTATGGCTTGTGTGAAAGGGTTGCCAGGAGAAAGGCTCCTCTCTCTAAAAAGAACATGGCAGCACAGTTTAGGTTTTCAAAGTTGCATCTGAGCAAACCACAAGACTTCTGAAACAACGTCCTTTGGACACACAAGATCAAAGTGCACCACAACACAGCATATCAGTACCTCATACCAATTGAAAAGCGTGGTGGTCGAGGGGTGACGATTTGGGCTTTTAAGGGTTTTTTTTGTAGCCACAGGACCTGAGTACCTTGAAGTTACCGAGTCAATCATGAACTCTGTATACCAAAGTCTTCTAAAGTCAAATGTGAGGCCATCTGTCTGACAGCTAATGGCTGAAACTAGGTCATGGACAATGATCTCAACCACCGCAGCAACTCTACAAGCCAAAAGGTTGAAGAAGAAAAGAATCACTGTGCTACAATGACCTAGTCAAAGACCCCAGCCCGACTGAAACACTGTGGCAGGACCTTAAGAGACCAGTGCATTAATGGATGTCGATTAACTGTAGCAAAACTGAACAGAAACTTTAGCCAAAATTCCTTTGCAGCGACGTGAGACACTGATAAAGTCATACAGAAAATGATTACTACAAGTTATTGCTCCTAAAGGTCTTTTCCACAAGCTATCAAATGTCCTGCGTGCTTATGTGTAGTTTGTTTTTAACAGGACTGCATAGAGTCATACAAAATCTTTCTTCTTCACGTGACCGAACGTACTGCATAACCAATCCAACGATCTAGAACCAAACGCAGATTTAAACACAGACTAGTGAGGGCACAGATTAAAGTCCCAAATTTGAATGAACTCAGCAGAGGGCATGCACACGAAGGCGGTCTGCACTGTAACTAAAGCAGTCAGGTAGCAAAAACACTCCAAGGTTCCAAAAACACACAATGCATAAAGATCCTGCAAGATACTAGCAAATGCACTCGTCAAGGTGCAAGCAGAAATCACAAAAGAGAGACTCAGGGTAAAGATTAAAAAAACACACACACACAGGACTTTCTAACAACCAAAAAAAACTAGCAGAAAAACTAATCAAAGTGCAGACGTAAAACCATCTGAAACAAGTCAGATGCTTTGATCTCTTTTCTAAATATTGGATTTAGACCTGAGCTTCAGAGCCATGCGTGGTCTTTTCTTCTGCCTTTTTAAACTAAAACTATTTGTTGTTTGCGCTTTTTCCTTTTGCTCACCTTAACTGAACAAACTGGGCAATGGCAAGTTAAGGCCTATATGTTACTCAACAAGTTTTATCATATCGGCTTACTTTCGCCTCTCCCTTTATATAAACGCCCTTCCTCCTCTGCTATTATTCCTATTATGAACATGATGCTGCAGTAAAATCCAGATGAGAGATTTTTTGTGTCAGGGTTCGATAGACTTTTGCTGCAAGAGATCAAACAGGAAACTGCACAAAATATCACATGGCACTCACAACTAATGCAAATATAGCTTTGAGGACTAACTCTCGCCTCACCGACGCAGAATGGCCCTTCCTGCGTGATGTTTTAAACTGAAGCACTATTGCGCAATACATTGTTACTGTCGGGAGTGTTTTTCTCTTGATGTTAAGCTTCAAGTCAAAATCAACTGATCGTACTGTGAGAAGATTCTGGGCGTAATAGCCTGCTACTCTGCTACCACTGTGATTAATTACCTCAAATTCAGCCTCAGAATGGAAGGAGTCAGTGTGCGTGATCGGTGGAAAGTGGGGCATCAGCAGTCAGCTGTATTTGGATTATAAGTCAACATGGTTTGTGCTACCTGCTGAATCAGCCGTTTCTGCGTGAGGACAGTGAATGATCTTAATCCTGTATGTCTAGGTAACCTTCTCTGCACGAGGACGAATGCAAGAGTAGCACAGTTTATGGTCTTGCAGTAAGGCTGCCATACTGCATAAACAGCAAAGAAAGTCGTGTTTTAGTGCTGCAACTTTGTACCATTTTCTGTGAGTATACAATCTGCAGTTTCAGGGGGCACAGGTAGTTTCTTTTACTTCTTGATAGTTGTTCTGAAGTAAGCTTTTCTCGGGACGGTGACAGCTTGCAGCACTGGTGTGTGAGGAGGAGAAGACAAAGCACTCTGTTCTCTGAGGCTGTGTGTGATTAATGACAGAGGTGTGTGTTGCAGTGGGCACCCTCGGAGCAGCTACAGATCAGTCTTCCTGTAAGACAAATCTGACAACCCACCGCCCCACCTGCTACCCCCTCGTACCATCAAACCCTCAGCTTCTTGCAGCCAAGTGCACCCAGTGCGACATTGCACTCATAAATCATCCTAAACAAAGCATGTTTAATCTGTGACGCGCAGGCCTGACACGCAAATTTATTACCTGTTGTAGGAAAACTGCACATGTCCCAGTGAGTCAAGCCTCTATTTACCTTTGAGAAACCAGTAAAATACTGGAAAGACAAAGTCCGCAACAAAGGAAGATGATGATGGCAATGTCTTTCGGGCTGAATTCGGGAGACAAAGCCTCGCTTTGCTCAACCATCGAGCTGCCTTTTCATGGTGGATGACATGCTTGCACGACTTTCTCGACTGCACATGCCAAAAAGATTTAGGGATTTTTCTCAAGCACATTTGTAAAACATGAATACCAAATTATCTCTTGTGGATTAGAGTTGGATAGCTGCTGTATGCCTGGTGTGAGTCATAATGCTTAGTGAGAACTGGGCACCTACTACCTTCAAATGCATGTTAGGGTAGCTTTTTAGGAACTCTGCAGTAATAGAGCATTGTGAAGGAAAATGTAATTGTGCTTAAAGAAAGCAGTTTAGCAGCAACATATGTAAACAAACCAGTAAACACAAGTTAGTAATGGCATTTCAAATTATATGCTAAATTAGAGTCTGCTGTTAAACAGCATTTGGATCAGAATGGAGGACACTGTCTTCTTTAAATCCTGCCTACAGGTACTGTACACTGAGAGTAGATTTAGATATCTTTTGGCTTTCCTGCTATACAGTCTGACAAATTCAATTACAGTAGCATTAGCTTGATGTGCAATCGTAACTAAAATGCCAAGGAGAACTGGCTGAAAGGCAGGAATTAAAGTGGTTTCTCCCACACATTCCCTTCCGCAGACTCCCCTGATCCGTCTCGTTCTCAACATGTCTTTTCACTGGAAATGGTGGGAATGAGAAGTGATGGCACCTGCTCACTGGCTTTGGCAATGTCAGAAACTCACACGTACACAGACACGCTCGCACACGTTTTTGCTTATGATGCAATCATCGAGTCAGAAAATCTGTGAAATTAGCCAACAGTGAACTGCCCGAGTACAAAATCATCATTTGCACTCATAGAAAATTAAAGATTTATTAAAAAAACAAACCCTGAAAGTACTTCGAATGTTTTCTTCTACTAATAAGTGAGATCCTTAGGTGGATGTTAAGAAAAAACCCCACAATATGTTTGTGAAATCACTCAGTAGTACGTGGCACTGTTAATCATTTGAGTCATTCCAGGTGATTAATTAAATTGATATTGGAGACAAAATGAATAATGGCAAGAGCAGATTAATTCCTGACCTTGTTCAATTTTTAATGAGCTCAGTACAATTGAGACTAAATTTCAGAAATGGAACTATAGACTTGTGTGAATATTGCAGATAATTAAAGAACTTGCATTATTATCCAAATCTCTGCACATCTGCTGGAAAAAGGGGGTCTATCAAGCAAACAAGACAGAATGGATGTTTGAGCTACTCCCTCTTGCAGCTGATAAGCATTCAGTAGTGCGATAAACAGAGACGAATACATTAAGAAACCCAAGAGACTGATAATCTCAAGAGGGATCATCAGCTCATCATAAGGACCTTTGTATGCTGTCGTTCTCTGCCTCAGGAACTGCTCAACAAAACTACTGCAGAGTGTCAAAGTTGTACAGAAGTGAGACATAACAAGCGAGAAACATCACAGAACTCTTGCAAAGTTATACCTGTCATTATTTCTATAGAGCAAATAAACCGAAACCGCAGCGTCTTGCTTTGCGCAGAAAACATTTGATTGCTAGCTGACCATTAAGCCTAAGCGGGCACCTTTCTCCAGACCCACATTCACTGGAGTGCACGTATATCGTGTTAGCTACTCCGCTCTCCTCAGCAAACTTGTATCCTAAGGAATTTAGTTTCAAGTGTCACCTCTTCACATTAACAGTTGTCTGCTATTTGGAGCTTGAATGCCTTGGTTACTTTTAATTACAGTGGGTAATGAGAGAAGACTTTCAAACTGTGAGACACGGAGTATTTTTAGATCTCGATCTTGATTATCTAACACATTGCTGCGGTCGACTCAGATATGACTTTGTTGGAAGACTTTCTGTACCATTAATATGATTAAAATCAGCCTGGAGGAAAAGCTGTAGCACTTTGAAAAAAATATAATTTCAATCAATCGACACTTTTCTATGATGCTGTTAAATCTCTTCCGAGACTGAAAGTATTTTCATCTTATGCAACTCTGTTACTTTCACATTTAATAAATAAACTTATTTGGTGGTTATTTAAGAAGGTATACTACTGTTTTTCTAATGGTTGACTTATATATCAGAGTCATTATAAGTGTAGTTATTCAGTTATATCAGTGATATTCAGCATGACAGTTTTTAGCAGTGCATGTCCCATGACTAAGGTGTAATGCGCAGCGAGGAGAGAACCGGTGATTGGTGAGGAGTGTTGAGGGGTTTTAGAACTGTTGTTTTAATGAGCCTCAGATAATGAAATGTTATTTTAGATCCTTGTAGTCTGACTGCTGTCTTAGGAAATTGTGTGACTTTGAGTTCTGTTTGTGTTTTTCTCATTTACAACACAAGCATCTATTTCTTTCCTCGCGATCATAAGATAGATCAGACTTGACTTGTACGGCTTAATAAAGCTAGCTGCATGCATTTTTTAATTGGAGAGTGTCTGGGTCTATTTGTGGTCTGGCGCAATGTAAGTTGGAAATGCCAGCTGTCGGCATCAAAACCCTGCTGGAACAAACCATTATTTGGCATGTCCGTTCAGCTGGTTGAAATGCATCACTTGCTGTGTCATATGTGTAAAAAAAAAAAGCTGCTTAATTGATAAAGGCAAACAAACGTTTGATATATGAGAAAAATATTGTGACTTGTGACTTGTTTCACTCAAAAAAAACAAACTCTCTCATGAACTACATTAGCATTCACTCTTTAAAAAACTGTTTGTGTTAGAAAAAAATAGTTTTTTATTCTTATGATCCTTTTCACAGAGTAGGGGGGTTAAAAAAAAGTCCTCAACACCTTCATCTGTGAAGCTATGACTGACAGCTGTGGCTGGTCTAGAGAGCCGTGAGCCAAGCCCCATCACATAATGCATGCCCGACATGTCTATGTCCATCTGGGGTCCTACCCTTCAAACCACTGCCCCTTGCTCTGTGCCGGCAGAGAGACCAAGGGACAAGAGAAAGAACAGGGTGTGAAGACGGGCCTCGTAGGGCTCTGAGGGAAGCATCCAAAGCCAGCTGGTCTGGCTTTGAGGTAAATCAGTGGGTAGAGTGACACAAAGCAGCAGAAAGAAGACTTGTGGGCAGAACGGAAAGAAGAAAAAAGGAAAGTCAATGCTTGCAGAAGGAAAGGTGGAGATTGGAACAGCAGGTTCTGTGAAGGCGCATGTAGAACAACAGGTAAGACACAGGTGTCACAAAGGGCTTGAAGTCCTCACTCAGGATGTGAAGCGAAATGTGATGCTAATGTCATTTTAAGTTTTATCTCCCATCCAGGATAATATGGGTTGCACATAGCTTTTCATATATTAGTCTACTGCTTTTTATTGGATTAAACTGACACAGGTAATGCAGATCACTACAATGATGTTCTTCTGTATTCTTAATAGCAGAAGATTTTGTTGTTGTTTGTTCTTTTTTGCTAGCCTCAGTTTGAGATGATGGTAACACACGTTAACGCAAAAGTGCTGCTAAGGTGATATCTTAGAACTTAGATATATAAGAACTAGGGGTGCAATGATACTTGTATCAATATTGAACCGTTCGATACAGTGCTTTTGGTTCGGTACGCATATGTATCGAACAATACAACATTTTTTATTTGTTTTATCAACTTTTCTTCTGACGATGCTGTCTGTGTTGAGCGCTCAGTGGATCTGCGCCTACTCCGCCTAGGCTGCACTGTCGAGTGCAGATCCACTGAGCGCAGCACAAGCTAGCAAGACAGAAGCTAAGCTCGTCGCAACATGGCAACTGCCTCAACGCTACCCGAAACTGAACCTCCCCCACCCTCATTCAGATCTGGCGTTTGGAACTATCTTGGTTTTCATGTGAAGCATGACCCTGGTGCATCATGGACAAAAGTAAAACAGTATATCGGATGTGTCACGCAATGCTCAAGCTGTGGGAACTAGTGCGTTAGCGCAGTTAGCTTGTTAACCTGTTGACGCTGTCCAGCCCCAAGCACGGGGTGATCCGTGGCAACTTGTTAACGGAGATTTGCCGCATTATGGCGTTAATGTCATTTTAACGAGATTAACGCTGACAGCGCTAGTGGGAACACAACGAATATGACAGCACATTTACACCGACATCATCCTAGTGCAAAGTGGAAGTAGACAAAAACAACAAGCACACATGCTACAAACTTTACCCGAGTCATTTAGACAGCAGTTAGCACATGAGTCTCCTTATGGGGACCTGATATGTTTAATATGCTGCTGAGAATATACCCCAGAAGAAGCGTATAGTATAGCTTTTATTTTGGAAAGAGTCATTTCTCTGTAATAAACTCTCTTTTCCCAAGATGAGTGATTTCTCGATCAGATCGATTAATTTTTTTTATTTTGTTGTTTCAGCAACATTAAATTTAAAAACTGTACTTTTGAGTTAAAATATATATTTATAATTTTAATAAATGATAATTTAAAAAGGCATGAACATTTTGTTTGTATCGAAAAAATATCGAACCGTGACACCAAAGTATCAAACCGAACCATGAATTTTGTGTATCGTTGCACCCCTAATAAGAACCAGCTGGAACTCATAAAGGATCACGACAAAGCTGAAACAATGCTGATTTTTGTTTTGGTTATGAGATGTAATATTGTTGTACTAACAATGTAGTAGTACTAATCTTCTAATAACAGAATACCACACATGAGTCGCTAACAGATTCAGTCACTTTGAAAACATACATCATATATTATGTAATATATTATACCACTTTTATATGCTACAATATATCAAAGAGGGTTGAACTTTTACCACACAGACAACATAATAATACTTATTAAAGTACACAAAGTATATGTTCTTCTCTGTCTGGATAAAGAAAAGAAAAATCTTTTCAAAGATAGATCTCGCACCAGCATTGTTATAATATAAGCACTGCTGGGTGCAAAATATTCATTTTTTGCTATTGACTACAATTTTCAGCCATCCAGAAATTACAGGAAAGGCTTCAATGACTTCATCAAAGTGTAACAACTGCATGAATTGCTCATTAGACTAAAAGTACTTCAATATTTAACAATCAAAACAGAACAAAACAAAACTTGCTAACCCTGTCATGTGGTGCTTATAAATACATAGTAAATTTGGGAAACACACAAAAAATAATAATTAAATGGCCTCCCACGAAAGAACAACCAGAAATGTACGTTACCTGGCAATATGATGTTATGATTTAAAATGCTAGCATGATTTTCAGAATCAAATGGTAGGGCAGTGTAAATCAACAGCTGTAGATAGAATGGAAACATTATTACTCCCTTTTTGTTTAAGGACTTATTCTAAAATTTAATTTCATCACTTTGGCTTTTTTTTTTTTTTGGTTTTTTGGCACGGAGGGAGAAGTCTTGAGAAAAGTCTTGAGAAAGACAGGGTTTCTTTAGTGCTGATCCAATTCAGTTTAATAAGGTGGTGGGGGGTGGGGGATGTTGGAGCATATTCCAGGATACAGTGTGGACAGGTCACAAGTCCATGATAGAATGAAACTAACTGATTTGCCATTTAATCTGTTAGTTTGCTGTTTCTTGGCCTAATTATTCCAAGGCTGTGACATTTTGTGTTTTAATAGTTTTTTTTAAAGGTATGTTGACTTCTTGCTTTAGACTTATGAGGAGTCAGGAGGTCCCAGGAACACTAAACACAGCCTTTCTTTTTACAGCTCAAACTAACTGGTGACTTAGATAACACAATGCACCACAGACGAAACAAACACTAATCAACTTTGTACAAAACCCTCTCCGTCATTCCTGAATAAGTATAAAATGTTTCATCATAGCACCATCAAACCATACAGTGTGTTTGCAGAGATACAAAATTGCTGCTCTGACTACCATTTCTAAAGTATTTAGAGGAAGTGAAAACATTCAGACACTGAAAGTTTGGTTACTCCTTGTGATCTAAAATTGATTTTATCAGCTGTATATTAATAAAAATGTGCTACCCAAAAAGCTATTGTATATGAAAGAGTGATTCTATTCCTTCACAAATAGATAATGTAGTTTAATGTGTAAAACTTTTGTGAGACTTCTGGGTTTCACTCTTAGAAAGACTGAGGATTCAGGAAGTGGATCCTTTAATAAAGCAGCAAAACCACAAAAGGATATCAAGGACATTCTTTCATTTATGTTTTTAATCTTGGAGGGGAAAAGGGTTATTATGCTAACAAATGTAATTATTTTAAAATGAATAATTAACTTGTGTGAGGCGTAACCTGGCGTACCTTGTTAAGACAGAGTTTATGTTAACCTGCTGTTGGGTAGTAAGACATCAAGAAATAAATCTTATGCGATAAATCTATAAAGTAAATTGTAGCTAGAATAGTTTCTTGGTAAATACAGTCCAAGTTCGTATTTAAAATAGAAGAAAAGGGTCCTTCTATTCAGGCTCCATTTCAAACCAGAAAGCCCTGTTAGCTTCAAACAGCTTTAAACTGCCACATTTAATCGTAATAGCCACTCATTTGTAAATTTGCTCCAGAATCAAGTCTATCAAATCTATAATAAACGCATAATTGCAAGAGAAAATGACACCTGCCTCCAAACGCCAGTATAAACAGCGGGGCGGGCCACTCGCCACTACAGCCCCTGCTAGCCACACCTCCTGTGACGATGACCCCCGCAAATACACGTGACATGCCCGTATGGGAGTCACGAAGGTCCCGCCTTCCCGCTCCGATTAGCTGCTCACGGGGCGCTGCGAGTTTTCATCGGCCGACGGAACTGCCCTTCAAACCGAATTCCATCGCTGTTGTCTTAGAGATATGACGTCAAATGTAGTTTGTAATGAGGCCGAGGCCAGTGAGTTCGGAAAAGTAGCTTTTTAAATAAAAATGCGCCTTAAAGGAAGAGGAATTGAGGACATGCTTCTATAATTGTTTTCTTTGATTTTGTACAATTTTTTGAGGGGGTAGTTCCATGTCTGAAAATGAGCACAAAATGGATTAATGTTCACCTCACATGAATGTTGAAGTTTAAAAACAAAACACTGTTTAGACAGCTTGTTCTCTACATGTTTTGACGCTGTGTGTGAGAGAGATAGTGGAGAGAGAGAGAGAGGGAGAGAGAAAGGAGGGAGTGGGGGGCAGAGGCAGTTCGTCAGATGAGGGGAGGAGTCTCACTGACAAGAGGGAGACTGGCTTTTCTGAGTTTGTCAGCTCCCCCTAAAATAGCAGTCAGCGTGTAAATGTGAACTGAAATTACGTTTATCCACTGGAGTCACCGATATAGAGTGTCTATATACAGCGACTGACTTGGGAGTAAAGGTGAGTAACGGAAATAGAAACAATGTTGCGGAGTGTGGCAGCGATACTGTAGCTACAGTGAGAGTGAGTGTAGAAAAGCGCAAGAGGGAGACGTAGAGTGTGGATTTGGGAGACATTAGGAGACATCTATCTATCGTATCCTAATAACATGTAGCTTTTGCGAGAAGAGAGCGTAAAAAGTGGCGTCATTTAATATAAGTCACACTTGGTAATTAGTCGCTTTCCGTGTCGTAAAATACCCAAGTGTCGTATTTTGGGAGGGTGTAGCTAGACGCGCGCGCTGTTGATATCTGTCAATTGTTAAAAACTTTTATAGGACTCATCTCTAAGCCGGTAATAAGTTGTACTAGAAGCTCGACTACATGGTCGGTTTGTCAATTGTGAGTCTTAAAACTCACACAGATTCTGACTTGTTGTCCAGAGTGTGAAATGATTAGCCATACTTTGTAAAACGGGCGAGTCTCCTGGGGGAAAATAGTAATCAGTGTGTATATAATAACACTGTTGAGCCATCACACTGACAACATCAGGCGAGCTCACACGGTGACAGTGGTAATAAAAAAGTTGTCTGGCGTGAGTTTACTGCAGATTGTATGTTTTCCTTAAACACCTAACCTCCTTTAATAAAAAAAAAAAAAAAGTAAAATAAAATACATTTTATGTATGCAGGTATTTTTTAATTTGTAGATGTACAGCATTATAACGTGAATAAACAAACTTTTTCTTTCATTAGAGCAATTGGCATGATAAAAGTCAAAGCTGAGGTAGTTGCCTATATTGTATATGTATACATATATGTACTATATATTTTCATAGTTAGTTGAAATAGATGAAGGGATATGCGACTGGTTAAAACTGAAATATGCTCAGCCAAAGCGTGCCCAATCAAGTGAATTGATGTGAGATATTTTAGATGATCTTTGACCTTAAAGATTTCTCCCTGGTTAATAAGTTCACTTGAAGGTGACACATTTTATGCATTTAAGTGACAGGCATAGTGACAGGGGCATCGCACCTTTAAGTTAAGCTGCATAAGGATCTTTGGCCAGCGGAGATTGTGCGAGAGAACCTTTGCTGCCTGGTGTTTCTTTGAATCTCTGGCACTCTGGTGACCTTAACCCCTGGCCAGAGTGGGAAATGGCCAACGGTAACCTGACCTTCTCAAATGTTTCTAGTGTATGCTACACCCTGCATAGCTCATTAATATTGCACAGAAGGAGTAGTTTTTATTCAGTTGAAACTGAAAATAAGACTTGAAATTGTCCTGATTTTATAAGCTCATTCATGAGTGGATCTACTGTGTGGAAAATATTTGGTTGTGCTTCACATTTGAACGTATAAACTGCCTTTTGTGTGGATAAAACCCAGCAAAATCAAACTTATGTTTTGCCGTGTTGAAAAAAACCCCCCTCTGTATGTTGCATGCATATATAAAACGTGACTTTGTCTTTACCACAGTTGTAACTATTTTACTGCTTACAGTATATTACCCCCTTATCAGGTTGAACTAATGACAAATTTCATTGTTTTTCTAGGGGCACGAGTTGTTACAGCAGCATTAAAGGGTACTTGCATTTTCTCACTGTCCTTTTTGTGCTACCGCTACTCTGAAAGCATGCACGTTACCGTACCAGCTGGTTGCCAGTGATTTCTAAAGCAAAGCATTAAAGCACCCTCCAATCTGCAGTCATTAGCTTCTGTGCTGCCCCAGGCCTCGCCAGTAATGGGCCTTGTTGCTCATGATCTACATCACGTGACCTCCTGTGTCTAATGTGTGGATGAGGGATTTTTTCATCGTGCTGAAATGAATATCATTTTAACAATTTATGTCATGTATTAGTCAAAGGAATGAGTATGAAGGCACAGATAGGGCTGCCGTAAATGTCTTTCTCACGTGCGCTGTGAACTGTTGCACTAACCTCAGAGACCTCAAATGTTCTATAGCGTCCATTAGACAAGCACACAGAAAGCTTTGATAATATGAGAGTTTTGTCCTGTATTTATTTAATCGTTATGGCTGGTATTGCACAATGACTACCAGTGTTTAGTAACTGTTTTAGCCTTGTTATATGGGATGTTTGTGTGCCCCTGCATGCCTGTGTAAATGTGCGTAAGCGCTTGTTTGCGTCTCAGCACAAGTTCTCAGTGGAAAGGGAGAAATGAGAGGTGGTGACGGTGCGAGGAATGGGCAGCTGCAGCATCTTTTACTGCACTCCTCATCCCACTTCAATCTCAGTGTCTCAGCTTCTCCTTCCAGGAGAAATGTGGAGTGTGTGGGCGAGTCGGATCTGCAATTAACGCCGGTTGTCAGAAGGAGAATGCTGGCGTTTACACGATGCCTCTGAATCACTGAGTGAAAGTCTTTTCTCCTTCACTCTCCTCCTCCCAGGACATTTTTTTTTCAAGGAGGACAAAACAGCAGAGAGCTGAAAGCCAAGGATGCATTGAATAAAAAATAAGAGATAGAAGCTGAACATTCTTGGCCCGTTAAAGAGGATAGTGTTTCTCTGGTTGTTTGGTAAGCCAAGCTGTTCTTTTATGCTGCAGATTTCTTAAGAAAATTAAGGCCCTTATGGCTATTATAGTATTATACAGTGTAGTTTGATTGCTATATTTATTTGAAATTTCTTGCATGGTTATTTACCTGTCTGTGTTTTGAATCCCTAGTTTTATTTTGTGAATCCTTGAAGTTGTGTCTATACCAGGCTAGTTATTAACTTTAAACTCATTATACTGTGTTCTCTAGCACCCCCAACACCGCTCCAGCTGTGTGAGTTGGTTTGGTCCGTTAAACTTGCTACAAGATACTGAGTCTGTTCACTGACGGCAATTAGCTTGAGGCGACACTTTTTTTAACGCACAGTTGTCTTTTCTCTGTTTTTCTTCTTTGCACGGCTATCGTTCTTTTAAATTTGTGGTATGCTTTTTTTTCTTTGCAAGAACTTGAATTAATATCTATGTTTAAAAGAGTCAGATGCATAACAATAATCAGTCTTCCTAACTAAAACATCTTAGCGTGATTCATTGTTTGTTGGAACTCCTTACTGGAGCTGTATCATCAGCATGGAGATTCCAGCGTTCCTCTGTGAGACCTGGAGGTTGGATGCAGAATCTTGAGCCTGGGAGATAATGTTTTAGGCTACAGCTAACTGTAGACTGCTCCCAATGGACTATTAATTGTTATTATAAATATATACATATAATTACTCATGTTTAGTTACATGTTTTCTTTTAATTTTGTTAATGCTAATCAGATCAGATGTCTGATAAATTCTGGACTGTGGGAGTCACTATGGGTCTTTGGTTAGTGCCGGTGCCTTACTTTAAAGACAGAACATTCATGTGTTGTGACCGTGAACCACTGATATGGGCATGAACTAGCACTGGGTGACTGACAACAGCAACTTGCGTGAAGTATCTGACTGATTAAAATACACAAAATAAACCGAAATTTAATTAAGACATCACAAAGCCCACTGGCAAAACTTGTGCTAAGGCGCTGATAAACAATATAAAATAATTTAGAAAAATTATTTTAAAAAAATCATAGCTCTTTGATTGAATGCTTACATTTAATTGACAGTTATAAACTATGCTCATCATCTCAAGTATTTTTTAAGGCTCTATAACAGCTCAGAGGGTGAAGGCATTACTCACTGAGGTACTGTTTGTATAGCAAGACAGCTAGCAGTGACCTTTCAACTGTCCTGCCCTTGACTGAGACCTCTGGTGGTAAGCCACCCTTTTGGCTCACTCAGCACATGTGCTGCTGAGCAGGGCAGAGCAGCTTAAGGCCGCACCGTCTTTTCCTGTCTCTCCTGCTCTTTCAAACAAGGCCTGGCTGGAGGTCTCTTCACCTCTGCAACCTGGACCACACAGGAGACTCAGCAGGAAGATCCTCACACAGAGCCACACTGTAATGCTGTCAGCCTGCTTTTGCCACTGTACCCTGTCAGTTTATTTGTATCCATAATGCAAGCAGACTATAATGGTGAAGAATCAAGTCTTAATGTTTTTTTTTTAAATTATGCTATTGCTTTTTTTTAAACTCAGAATTTCTTGGTTTCTTGGGTTGTGGCTACTGTGTTAAGCATAAACTGGCCTTCCACAGTTGGTGTGGTTTGGGAGGGTAGACTGTGGAAGCATGTGCTAGAGCAAAGGTGATGACTTTAACAAGTCAAATCATTTAACACCTTTAAGATGCCTCCTCGCCTCTTTGACTTTCTGGACTGCACGAAAAACCACAGAATCACACTGTGCTTCATTTCTGAAGTGAGTGAGCCAAACTCAAAAGACGTAGAGCGAAAACATGCGCGTCCCGTGCTTTCAGTCAGTATTTTTCACCTTGTTTTCATCTTGTTGTCCTGCATGGAGACCTAATATTAGTCAATGATGTAGCTAAACAATATCACGTACAAAACTAAGCTGAAGTTAAGAAAGACATGTCTTTGCTGAGTTGCATTTTAGCCGCATCTTAATGACTTTTTGAAAAACACATAAATCAAAGGAATATATTATAATATAATTTACTAGATCAAAAGATCTCCCATGATTGCTAATATACCCCACTGTATTGAATTACTCATGCTCTACTGTAGATCTTAAAAAGCCTCTCTCGCTGGAGATTTAACTTCTCTGTCTTTGTATAGAGGCGATGAAGTAGAAGCCTCATCAACAGACAAACAATTGAACTGTGTGCAAAGTAAAACTCTCTTCAAAGTCTGCTGTTGTCTAAGTGATGGAGGTGTTTACTGTGCTGTTAGAGAGGGCTAATATAGGCTCTTTGATTCATCAGTTACAGCCACTTAATCTAGCCGTCCATTAGGTTACCAAAAATAAAAGTCGAATGCATTAAAAAGTGTTTATCAATGGCTGGTGTATTCATTACAGCTGTGAGACTTAGGTGTCACAGCTCATACACAAAGCCCATTGACTAAAAGTTCAGTAGCTTCTGGGAAGGAACAGTTGGATCTCCTGCAGCTGGACCGGCCCTGTGGCCAATTCATCTGCAGGAAGAAGGCCTTGTCTGTAATATCCTTGTTTTTCTGTCTGTCTGAGAAGCTTTGTGAACTAGAACAGCTGGGGGGATGTGATTCCTCCTATTATTCTCCAGCACACATCAGCCATATGAACAGGGAAAGGAAGTGACCCCAGCCCCCTCTGCTCTGTGGAAGCTGCTCCGGTTCACCGCAGGGCTCTGACTTACAGTTTAAAGTTGTCTTCCTCTCTACTGTTTGAGCACAGCTATAGCACCATGAACATTGCAGTGAGTTATGCATTTGAGTTTCCAAACCATTGTGCACTGAGTATGTTTTTCTGTAGATTCAGGATGATGAGATTGTCTTTTTTATGTTGCCCACTTAAGTTAAAGTGCAAGTCTGGCCGAGTTCAATAGTTACATATCATTTTACTTCTGAAATCATCCAGAAAATTAAATATTACTTTTTCTTTCTTGTACATAGTCAGGCCATGTTTTCTTCTTTTCTTTCTTTTTTTGCATTTTAATTCAGTCAAAACTTGTCCCTTTAAATCCAGGGCATTCAGAAATGATTGTCTTTGCATCTCCAGTCTCCAAATCCCAGCTCTTCATAGTGTGACTGTGATTGCAAGTGAGGTGTTGAGTCTGCCCGCTGTTTGTGCGTCTGCCCGTCTGTCCTCTTCCTTTCTCCCAGTCCACTTTCCATCTGTGTGCTGTGGGCTGCCGATCTAGGTGAAAATAGTGTAGTGTTTCCACTGGCTGTTGCCATCCTGGATTCATGTCAGACTGGGTTGTTCTTTACTTTGTTTCAATCCTCCTCTGAACCTCTGTCACTGGTCCAGCTTACAGAGGTGTTCACAGCGGGTATTGCGATTAGGGAGGTCGGGATTCATCATGAGCCGCTGGCCCTGGGATAGAGGGCCTGAGGCAATTAGCTATTTGAAGCTGGGACACAGGGCCAGAGCCTCTCCAGGAATCTTTCTGTTTCCTGGAGAGACAAGTTGTGCGAAGGCCTTTGGGGTCTTTCTGTCTTCCCCTTCTCTGTCTCTCTCTGTGCATGTTTGCACACAGTGTTCATGTGACAGCTAACACATATCATCTGATCTGGGAGAAACTGTAGGCTATAGCTCGTGAAATACCCATTTCATTATTTGCTCAGTGAATGATAATCATTCATGTCAATACATATCAGACTAGAATGGGCAGATCTGCCTTGCACATTTTCAGGAAAAGCCTCATTAAAACTGATGTTTACTGTCATTCACAAAAGCAAAGTGATAACGTGAGTGATTATTAAAAATGAAAACTGTCACCCACTGTGACCTGAAGGAGCCTTAACAACATGAAGCACTATGACAAAATGATTTAGCAAAACCTACTTTTTTCTCTCACACTTCCATCATCTCTCAGCCATGTGGTACGGAGAGATGAGTGAGCAGTTTCATTATTTTAAATGTAATATAAATGAAATGAAATGCATGAATCACAGGTCTGCATGCGATCATTAAAAGACCAATTCTATAACATAAAATTCTAAGAAAAAAAAAATCAGTGCTACTTTAGCTAGCATTTTCACTGTTGTTATGACTCATGGCCATCCTCACTGCTCAGATTGCATAAACCTTTTATGTAATGGAACACTGTGGGAAAGAGGCATTGAGTGGAAGATAAAAATGGGAAGAGAAAATCAAATATTTATTCTGAGCTTTTTAATTTTTTTCCCCATTAAAAGCAGACATTCTCCGAAGACACCCAGTCACCATACCCCTAAACAATATGGACCCCATGTATGTGTTCCAAAACATGCTTTTTATTTAGTAAAATCTTCATGTGGATTTCCAAATGCTGGTGGAGAATTGGATATCTAGAAGTTCTGTGTCTAATCTCGGTTCCCAGTGTTTAAAAAAGACATGTTGGGATTGGGTAAATGCGCTGCTGCTGAGACGCATTATGCATAACGTCCCTAATATCCTTACACTGTGGATTCCCCCTGGAGGAAGATCTTGGTTCATCTTTGCTGTTTACCATTTCTGAGTTGCGGTCTGTGCAACATCAAAAGGCTGCCATGACACTTAACACAGCTCACAGGCTTACTGGTAGGTTTGGGGGGGGGGGGGGGGGGGGGGGGGGGGGGGAACTATTGCTCCCTATGGGTTTGGCATTATTATTGTTCCCTGGTGAGAAGTCCATCTTATGATAGACAACCGTGCAAATGGACACATGCCATCATACCAAATCAGACCACAGAGCCACACTGTAATTCTATGCAAATTTATAAACCTCTAGGAGCATGCATGCATTAATTTTTATTATTCCATGTGTGTTTGTGTGTAACACAGTGAACAGAGCAATAAGCAACAAAAATAATGAAATACTGAAAATAGGGAAATACTGAAAATACTTCATCAGTTAGAGCAAAGGGGTAACACAGGAAGTGTTTGTTTATATAATGTCCTCATTGCTAATGTGTCATGTTAAGACGATATCTTTTGAAGCTCATACAAAGTCACAGGGAGTATGGTGATGGAGGGATTTTCCTCAGATACACAATCTGTATTAACAGAGTTAATATGAGCTGAGCAGTTAGAGGTTAATATGTCAAATGTGTTTAGGATGACATAATTTTTCATGACTTTAACATAGCACGACTGGCTGATTATAAATAATTTATGCACATCAGGAGTTGAAAAGTTTCTTAAGCTGAATCATGGTGTGATACTATGGGAAATGCTGTTGCCTAAAGAAATTCCAAAATCTAGTTGAACACTTGGCCTCTGCAAATACAAATAAGAAAATATGTTATAAAAACTCATACTGTGACTCAGAGTCAATATCTGTACTACTGTTTAACATACTTTTAAACAGTAGTACAGTAGTACGGTTTTCTTCAGAAGCACTACTTGGCGCATAATGTGCCACTTCAACAGAGCAGTCTTGGTGGTTGGAGAACAGACTGCATGTAAAAAAGTGGGTGTAACCCATTCGTTTCTGGACTCCAATTTTTCTGCCTGTTGCCATCTGAAGTGATTATATGTAGATGAAAGAAGGGGGAAGAGCTAAGTTATCAGCCAATGCTAGCAAACTTGTTTTGCAAGCTACATCCATAGCCTTTATGATCACAGATAAATACCTGCTAATTAGTTCTCAGTAACAGACAAATAAAACACTAGAATTTCATAACAGAGTGGTAGGCAAGTATACCACATAGAAAAGGACCAATGAGATGTTGCTTACCAGAAAGCTACAGCTGCCAGTTGGTTTGGACATTTCCCACATAATGCAATTTTTATCAGTAAGAAATATATATCACATTTTCAGGGTTTAAGGTTATAAAGAAACAGTTGTAAGGACTGTGATAAGGTTGGGCGATTGGACAAATTTATTGACTGACGACAGGCTGAGCCTTTCACCAATCGTTTTTAGAAGAGCGATTTATTTATTTACCCATGAGTAAGTTTGCTAATAATGTTGGTTGAATGTAGAAGAAATAGTCAACAGAAAAAATAATAGCGCTGCTTTAATGGCACCATCTTGCAGCTGCGAGCAAATGCAGCCTCTTCAGGTGCACCCAAATGCAGCGATTTCTTTACTCAGACTTATAATAGAAAGGAAGAAAGAAAGAAAGGCAGTAGCCTATGTTCAGAAAAAAAATTATTTAAATTTAAAAAAATGACAATGGTGGGGAGGGAGAAACAAAGAGAAACTGGCTTCGTTTTTTAACTATATCTGTATTTACAGACTGTTCCAGTGTTTATCTGTCCTACACACTCGACCAAACAACAAATACAAAATTAACCAAATAGTAAGTTAAAAATCAAAATGTCTCTTCCAGAGAGCATAAAAAATGTTTTGACATAAAGTTAAGTCTTTTGTGTGATTTGTGGCGTCTCAAATAAATAAATAAATGAATAATCCAAAAAGTAGCTATATTAATACTGAAACAAACAAGAAAAGAAAGTAAAATATTCCCTCCAAACAAAACTTATAAATTTTAAATGCGCAAGTCAGTCCGTCAGTCCTGCACCAAAGTAGCAGGTTAGCATGGAAACTTAAAATGTAAGCATAGACAGTGAGTCCTGGTATTTCCAGGTTGCTTGATTGAAAAAAGTGCCTTTGCACAGTAATTTTTCTTAATGATTTCTCAAGTTGGAGATTAAAAAACAAAAAGCAGAACAAGACAAGTTTATTCGACCACCTGTCATTAAATCTAGAACACACAAATATCATGGAACTGTGTCAAAAATTTGTTTAAAATTCAAAAATACTGCATTAGATTAACTGAATTCACATTTTTAAACCAACATTTAAACTAGAGCTGGGCGATATGAGATTTTTTCATATCACGATATGTTTTTTCCATTTCAGGCGATAACGATATCTATCACGATATAAGCCAAATAACTATATTTGTAAGATTTAAATGTGCCGTTGCTCACAAGTAAAATGTGAAATAATCAGCAGCTTGTTTTTATTTAAATATTTATTTCCCATAATAAGTTCAACAGGGTAGATGTACTTAAGGAACATAAGACTTTTTCAGATAAATAAAGGCAAATATTGCAAACTACACAAAAGGCAGCCGCTAAAGCGTTTAAGTTTCAAAATAGAACAAATGAAACAGACTAAATTGTCAATTCCACTTAGAAACAAAATATTAATTCTAAAAATAAATCTTAGTTTGTTTTACAGAAGAACAGACAAAACTGACTAACTTTTGTCAGTATCAAATAAACTGAGAACTAAAAGAAAATTCTCAATCTCTCCTTGTTGTATAGCTTAGCTTTTCAAACAGTTTTAACAGTTACTTTAGTCTGACAAAAGCCGAATGACGAATTAGCGCTTCCAGTCAGAGACTGAGGCTACGTCCACACGTACACGGGTATTTTTGAAAACTGAGATTTTCCGTTTTCGTTTTAAAAATAATCCCGTCCACACATAAAGGCAGAAATGAAGGAAAACGCTGCTATGAACATGCCAAAGCAGCAGGTGGCGCTAGATTCCTAACCGTGCCGAAATGCTGGCCAATCAGAAGTCTAGAAGCTTCGGTGGGAAAAAGTAAACAAAGCTGGGGCATAGAAGCAGAACCGAGTCGTATGTGTGGAGGGACAGTAACTGTGTGTATATGTAAGCATTTAAACACTGCAGAGAGTAGAATTAACAGTAACAGTATTGTAGAAATTCATTTCACCGAAACAATAACGTGGCGCACAGTGTGACGCATGCACCAGTTTATTGTATTTCCAGACTTGCTTTCGGCACAATTTACAGTGCACGCTACTCTATTTTTTGTCAGACTTGAAATAGCCGAAATACCTTCACACTACGGAACTTCTATGGCTCTTCCGTTCGACAATCTCTCCGGCATTGGAACCATCATCTGTTTTCTCTTCGGTCACGCTCGGTTGATTTTTCTAGTCGGCACACTCATTTCCTCCATTACGCGTTGGCTCCATTACCCGCTGGCTGCTTCCCAAACAAACACACGTGCGGCTTGGCACTTGTGCTGTACGTAACAAGTCACGCGACGTGATGCTGCGGCTGTGATTGGTTCGGCTATGCGCTACTTAATTTGGATTGGCTGACCTTTTTTTTTTTTTTTTGAGGACAAGAGCGGCGAGGTCTATCGCGATAGCTTAATTTCTCTATCAAGTAAAAGTTATATCGCGATACATATCGTTATCGTTCTATCGCCCAGCTCTAATTTAAACCATCACACTGGACTTTTCTGAGAAGTCAAAAAATAAATCAAGCATAACATGCAACCACTAAAACTATTAAACTAATATTTCTGTTTAGAAATACAAGCAAATAATTGTAATTTGCAAATTAACCAAAAGATAATGATATACTTTACTATTTTTTTCCAGCTTTTTTGTAAAATTGTAACAATAGCAACAATAAATATATTTTAGCATAAAAATATAATTTTGATTAAAGAGCTTGCGTATACAGGTTAACCGTTAAAACATTAAAAAATGATTTTGGTAATTGCCAATTAATATAAGGTAGCTGTGGCATAAACCTAACATTGGGTCGTGGGCTAACGCAGCCTTTAATCTCAGTGTTTAAACACATTTTTCAAGTTGCTGAGAGCTTCAGGACGTCGGTAAGTTTTATTAAATAACCATCTGGAAAGCCGGGAACTAAAATGTTGAGCTCTGTAACTTAATAGTGATGGTAATATTTTAGAGGCAAATCCTTATGCTAACAGGACAATATAGCAACTTAACTGTATATCTATGTCATCAAGCACATCCATTTTTAATGAGATATAATTCATCATCCTGTCTGTGCATCGAAGAAGTTATCATGATTTTCTATGTTCATGAAAGTTTGACTCAAATATGTATCAAGGGATTTACCTTGAGGAGGAGAGTAGCTTTTCTACATGAAATGGATATAACTGTTAGGTGAGGGTCATCTCTTTATCCTTGAGAAACTGAGAATCCATTCATTGGCTGGGCTTGAAAACCTGACTGACGCAAATGGATCATTGGGAATAGAAGTGTCCCAGCAGTAATTATGTTACAACGCAGCTGCCGCACACTACCACACTACCACAGAGGTGGGTTGGGATGGGTGCGGGGTGCTTCTTTTAGTCTTGTTTCCCTTACATCTTTCCACATAGTTAACACAGTCATACTGTCTTCTCTCTCACACTTCCCTTCTCACTCTCTCTCTCTGTTGTTTTCTTTCTGTCTGTCTTTCATTGGCAAAAACTGCCGTCAAACCTAAACACACGTGAGCTGCAGTGGAAAGTTTCTGACTAACATTTATCCTGATCTGCTGACTGAATGTCTCATCCTTCTGTTAAATTACTCGTATAATGAGGAAAAAGTTGGTATCACATCATGTCACCTATTTGTCACTGTTGTCTTCCTGGCCTCTAGATCCCTACTGCCTATGCCTTGAAGCTAAAGCAAAATGTCTGTTTCGGGGTTTTTTTCTATTCTCCAGGCCTCCGTGGCACTAAGTCAGTTAAAAAAGAGACATGAAATTAATGTAATGTCAATGGCGTTTTCTCACGAAACCCCAAGGCAGTTAGTCAAAGTCACCTTGCATAGTCCTCTCATCCCCTGACAGTACTGCGAGAGTGAGATGGAGGATGTCTGTCTGCTAAGGTTGTCAGCATATGATGTCCTTCAGTTACAAGTTGTTATATCCACTCATCGTCATTCATATTTTGCAGATTGAATACGTGTCTGGTGTTTATCTGAAGAGCGACATCATTTCCACTCAGTCGTCTATACAGTATGCTGTAGCCCACAGTGAAGCGTATTCTCAGTGAGAACAAGTTCATCCTGTGGGGCTCTCTTTCCTTTTGATGTCATTTTGCAGGTGATAAGTAGCTTTCTGTCTCCTGGTCCCTGTCTTACACCACCACCCCCCAGCCCAAGCAAGGTGCTAGCAGCATGGAGGATTGTTTGAACTTGCATTGATCCATTGTGGGATTACAGCTGGGTCATTGGAGAGTTGGACTGAGCTTCCAGTCATCAGGGCAGATTAACCACTCGCTGTCTGCTTGGCTGCCATTTCAGTGCAGGCACTCACTGCTGGCTTTGTGACTGTCCCTACATGCAGGTCACTGTTTGCTTTTGAACAATGCATTTTTATACTTTCTTCATCGAATTAGCTTCAGACTGATTTAATATGTAGGGAAACGTATTACCTAATGCAATAAGGCAAGAAACATTCTAACAGTGCTTAAATCTGTAAGCAACCTATGAAAGACTTGCCATTCCTGATTTCAGTCTCAGTGTTTTGGCCTGCAGGATCTTCTTTAGTGCAAACTGTATGAATTTTGTTTTTAACACGTTCAAGGTGTTCATATCATAAGCATTTTAGCCTTTCCTTGAAATGATATTCAAATCTCTCTTGTGTGAGAAATGTCACCCCCAAGCTATGCTTTACAGAGGAAGGGGAAGTGCTGCAGAAAGTCCATGTTTTGCAGACTGCCCCACCTCTCTACATTTCTCAAAGCCTCCTTTTTCACTTTTTTGCTCACATGCCCTTGCGATAGCTCATGTTAATTATGTCTCATTAGTTGCCTTGGAAACTGAGGTGAGGGAATGTATAACATGAGTTTAAAGAAAGGGAGAATTAAAAAGAGACGATGAAAAATAAATCATGAGAAATGGCATGAAAGAATAAAAAAAAGAAAGAAGGGGGAGGGCAAAAAAAGGGGGGGGGGGATAGAGAAAGTGGTTGTTAAAGGATCAGCCGTGTGTCAGATTAGCATCAGGAGACATTAACACTAGTGATGCTGCTGGGGCCACAATACTGCCTTTCACTGCTGGAGAGGGAGATAAGCGCACTCTCACAAAAGGGAAGAGGGAGAGAGTGTGAGAGGGCTGGCTTGCCTCCACTCCCCTCAGGCCAACAGCCCCATTTACAGGTACAGCACCTCCTGATTAAAGCGAGAACAAAGAGGTGGATGTTCATTTCCTACTGCGCTGGTGTCAAGGCGCCATTGAAACAAATTGGTAAAACTGTGGATTTAGGCCGCTTCGCTTTATGTCTTCAGTCTGCCAGAAGCTAATCATAACCGAGCCACAATGTTGACACTTTGAGTTTGATACACTTAAGAACGTCGTCATGGATTATTTCACAGAATCTGTGTGTCAATGCACATCAGATTACCGCGTGAGGCTGTTGCATGCTCGGGAATGTACTTCTGTCTTAATCATGTTGTTTATATATTAACTTGAGTTGTGAGCACCGTGATTCATTCTTATGTAACCATTGGAGTGTTTGAATAACTAGAAAAGGCCTCTGCCTGCTAATTGTAAAGTGAGTGGCCAAAAGCATCCTGTGCACGTCGTCCGGCCTATGTAATGATCCTTACAGTAAACACAGTAAACAGACAGGGCAAAGCCACGAGAGATGATCCTCTGTTGTTTAGTCTTCGACTTACATTCAGGATGATAATAAGGGGAAGGATCAGAAGGGAGGGTATCCCCAAGGTGGTCCCTCCCTTTCTTCCTCCCCACTAACTTGCCCCGCTCCCTCTGTCTCCCCCGCAGAGGGGCACTTTGAAAGGTCCTGAATAACAGGAAGTCGAGGGGCAGGAAGTTAAGTTTTGTCTGCCCACGGCCTGTGGTAGGATACTGAGGCTAACTCTGCCTTGCACAGGAAGTGCAACTGTCACGGCTATGCTTAAGACTTTGGCTGCTGTCCATCACCTTCAAAGAAGTTGAAGCGCGCTTGCTGCGTATAGCTACATATGGTGGGTACGTCTTTAACACAAGCCACATAGGATGAATCTTCAAAATCTTCTTTGACAAATTCTTATTATATTATGACGTTTGAGATGTTGAGTGAAAAAAAAGTTTGTAGTTTATAAGCTTCGTTACAGACTAACTGCATAGCGCTGGCCTCGTTTTTTGTTCATTAGGTACATCTCACAACAGAAATGTAATTTTATGTTACCTTTTATATAGGGCAGCAGATGAGAGAGTAATGGTTCAACTTTGTGTGGAATGAGCGCAGGCTTACAAGGAGGGAGGGAGGAGGCTGGATCCAGTAATTACACTGGGAATTGAGCATGTTTTATTGATTGTGAAAGGGCTAGACCTGTCACCAAGCCTCCCAGTGTCTCAGTGGTCCGTCTTAAGGGAGGAGGAGGAGGACTAGCATTCTTGTCAGTTGACCAGTGTCGCACCTCATCACAGAGGATCGCTGCGGCTCTGTTAATAAACAACTGCAATGCTTAGTCACTTGTATAGGCATGGCATATTCTAAAACTGCATGTTTGTTTAACAGCAGGTATAGTAGGGGATGCCATATTGACTTTATGTCAAACTGTGGCCGTTGCTACAGTGACATGTTCTCTGCACATTGATTTATGTGTTACAAATGTTTGGTAAGCATCTTTCAGAAGTGCTGGATTGGTTTATATCAAAGTGGACCAGGTGTGTCACATCAAGGTCTTTGTAATGTAGTGTTGTTATACAATGTGCTGTTTTGTGTGCACCAACTAAAGCTTCTCCTAAATGCAAAATCATTTAGTATATGTGTGGCTTTTCATGAAAAAGCTCGAGGTAATGTTGGATTCACAGTAGATATGGTTTCTGTACGTGGAGGCAGCCATTCAGATATGTGGGTTTGTAGAAATGTTTCCTGCAGTGTCTTTATGAAACTTCAACATTACAATGCATCAACCTCTTAATGACAGACAGTCAAGAAGAGCAAAAAATGTAATGCTGGAAAAACTAACACTAAAGCTAACATTAGTGAGCCGCATGAGTCATTTCTAGTTTTACAGAACTGGAAACCTTGCACTATCTTCCAATCAGATTATTGTGCAGCACATGCAGAAGGCAGAGAAGAATAAGTGGTAGTATTAAACATGCGATCTTCTAGCTGTAAATCAACAAAGCGGAATAAAAAAGTGTATTTAATATGGAACTTTGATGCTAATCCATTTACCTTGGTCACTATCAACACCGTTCATCCATTTCCATGCATCTTTGTGCAAACAAGGTGACTTCATCTTCTTCGTCTACTTTGCTACTATCCACAGAATGTTTTATAATTTACTGAGTGGAACCTTTTGCAGCTGGTAAAGGACCAATGTGTATTATTTAGTGGCCACTTGCAGTGAAGGTAAGAAAACAAAAACCCAGTTATCATTTTAAGGTAATTTTACACAAATTAAAACACTCAAATCGCTGCCAGTAGACTTCCACTAAATCACTCTGCTGGAAAGAAAGAGGTTTTACTGTTGACAGTGAGTTTACAGGAGACAGCTGCGTGACTATACTGTACATTTTTTCTAAGGTGGGCTCATAGCCTCATATGGTATCCTGGTTCTGGTTCAGTGCTTTTCTCCTTTTATGTTTATTGTCTATGTCTCTGTTTCCTACGCACATGCACACTCACTTGTACAAAGAGCGCATGATTTAGGCCATAAACAGATACTCTGTCCCATTCCAACACTCACGAGAAGTTAAGAGTGTCACGCAGAAACACGCACTTTGCTACAGTGCAGACATTGTTCTACTTTGTAATCTGAACATCTTCTGACATGTTTATCCGGTTGGTAAGACCAGCTGAATTATCCCACTCACTTCAGGACGTTGAAATTGCGTTATTTATTCTACGCCAAAGTATATTGTGATAACCACAGTAACACATCAGTGATTGCTGTTGTTCAAGTCTTGAAAATAATGTTTTGTTAGTCAAAATCTAAAGTGGCTAGCTAACTTGTGATGAATATGGACACTAAGTTTGGAGCGTGGCACACCTGCAGTCTGAAGGCTCTCTCAGCTTGTCATTTCATATCTGTGGAAGATAAAATGTCACGACACAGCCTATTATGCCTCTAGACTTGAACTGTCCTCCGGTGACAGCTCCTCTGCAAAACGGGAGGAAAGAATGTGTACGCACTGCTTATACTCGCATTACACTGAACCTATTCACATATGCACACACTGAAATAACAGGCCAGTGGTCAGTTCAGACTAGCCTTGGCAAGTGATTAGATAAAACATCTCAAAACTGACACCATATTCACTTGCACAGATAAAACTTAACAAACACAGAGGAGGAGCAAAATGATGTTCTCATAATCTTTGCAGATAAAATGCACCAGGGTGGTGAGTTTTTCTTTCAAGTTTTGAACTTGTTTGTTTGGTGTTGAACTTGAAAATCGCATTTATTTTACTTTAAAAGAAGTAAAGTCACTGAATTTGGCAGTGTAGCTACTGTATTGCTACAGTTGTCTCCCATACTAATATATTAAACTTCAGGGTGGCCAGTGTATTTCTTTAGTGGAATAGACACCCTTTGCCCAGGGCTCCCTTTAATTCAAACATTAGTTTGTGTGTAAAATGCTGAATGAACAAGAGCACTGTCATTCTCCCTGGCCTGTTGTGATGTGGTTTGGGGAAATTCTTTGTGGGGGTTCAGACAGTTTCTTTCCTGGCTCAGACAGCCACGCGTGGGAAGTTAGCAAGGTGATCTCAGTCAAGTTTGCCTACAGTGGAGCCCCGATTCAGACAGCCAGACACCATAATGCCAGTCCATCTGTAACCCATAATGACTGTGTGCCACTGCAACTGGTCATTTTCGTTTTCACTGCCAAATCGGCCCCTGGCTTCCTCACCTCGCAACTGCTGACTGCATCTAAAGGCCCGAGTTGTTAACCTTTCTACATTTGTACTCATGGGGGAAATATAGTTGTTTGGACATTTTCTATTTGCTGGGTGTAAGTGATGGATGTGCCTCCAGGGAGGGGGCTATATCTCTTCTTCCAGAGAAGTAGAGACAGGACAGAGTTAGATGTTCCTTGGGGAACACTGTGGTCTGAACCACTGGCCAGGTTACAAGCTCATATGGGAATATATTCCAAATTCTTTTTATCCCTCTGGCTTATCCTATAACCCTGGAGATTTCAACCACCCTATTGTAAGACCAAACTATGCTCTCCCTCTTCATCATCTTAACAGCAAAGCTGGCATCAGTGTAACCAAGCTCAGACCGTAAAAAAAATATTACTGGCTGAGGAAGGTACAGGTTTTTTCAAATAAATCAATTTGTTTCAGGAAAAACTCTGCTATCAAAGCCAGTTACCAAAAACGTTAGTTATGCTATGTATTGCGCATCATTTAATCCCAGTCTGTCACTGGTGTCCCTTGATAACTTTTATGTAGCCAATATAAACGTTATGGGATAAAAAAAAAGATTGAACTACTGTACATTTCATTCTGTAAACCCAGAATTAGAGAAAGGGAGTGTCATGCATAGAGTTCAACTACTCTGTTAAAGCCGCCAAACCCAACCTGCTCCCTTTAGCATCGTGTATGCCTGCTTTTAACTGTGTGTGAGTAACAATCCAGATGGTCCCTCTCCTAAGAGGACACAGTGTCCATAATTTGCCTTCTCGGGACAGCATGATCTTCTTTTGAAAACTGGCTATGTGTACAGGTGGTGGAAGACTAAAAGTTTTTGTTTAATAAAAACCTTGCATTCTGTGTTAAATGTGTGAAATAGTGTTAAATGTAAGCATAAGACAAATGCTAACTTAAAGTAGGTGAGTATACTAAAAGTTTGGCATTTATAGAAATGCACTTCTTCACTTTCTTTGTGGAAGAATTTATACCTCTCCTCAAAGTCAAATGAACAACTAGTTTCTGGTTATCTTACCTTAGCTTAACTTATTACAAAGCCTGGAAATAGAGAAATGGTTAACCTGAATCTCTGTGAAGGGAACTAAATTTGCCTACAAGTTCAGAGCTCACTTAGTCACACCAGTTGAAACCAGTTGCCAGGCAACGACCAGAGACTCCAGGAAGGTAGTGCTCTCAGCCAAGAAATAACCAAGCAAATAACCCTTAATAAGATATTGAATTGTTTTTTTTCCCCTTGACTCTTAACTTTTTATAGACTTAGCACAGATTACTTGCTAATTGGTGTACTTCAGAGGTTCTGGGGGGGTGTAGTTTGTCACCTTTGGACAAAAGTTTCCATTCGCTTTTCTAATTTAAAACACCACCTGCTTTGGTATTAATTTTAACTTTGTCAGAAAAATATAAAATCTAACAAAATGTCAAACTGTTCTTTCAAAATATGAGCTTCTAATAGGAAAAAAACACAATAAATGTCAAGGAGACTTGCCTTTCAGTGATTTCAGCTGTGGAACAATTGAAGCAGTCAAAGAGATAACAGCACGCTATTCAGGTCTCATAGTTTCTGTATGTGCTTGAGTACAAAATGCAGAACCCTCTGGTACTTTGGGAGATGTTGTTGGGTGTCATATTAACTTTCAGTTTTTCTCTTTCTCTTTTGGTCCTCTTTCAGATCCTGGTGTGGTCTGCTGAAGAACAAAGAGTGTCTTGAGAAGTGTGAGAGCCAATATAAGAAGAGAGACTTTTCCACAATGTGCTAGGAGAGAGGAGGAAGAACGAGTGTTGTTATTCTGATATTGTTGAGGTGTCAGAGAACCAGGAAAGGAGACAGCCATGGGGCGAAAGAAGATACAGATCACGAGGATCATGGACGAAAGGAACAGGCAGGTGAGTGGGACAGAGATAACAGTTCATCTATATATCTATGTTTGTCTGTGTCTAATCTAAGACTGTTTTAAAAGATGCTTCTGTATCTTTACATGCTTCTCTGTATCTATCTGACGGTTACAGTTTTTCTCTGTTTTCCTTCTTGGAAAAGTTCAGCAGCTGTCATGGTGTGCAAAGATCTGAACAGACATACCTCACTCCCCAAAGTCCCAGCCAGCTGAACAGGGACCATGACATTTCTTTGTCAGTGCGGTCGCATTTACAGACATGATTCCCTTGCCACCCTGCAATTTCAACCAGAGAAGTTGATGAGGCAGCAGCAGCTCTGGGCCGCAGCGGGGGCCTCATGGCGTGGGAGTGAACTGAGTGTTGCAAGAAGTGCAGCGGGCTGCCTGTGGCCTTCCCACACTGTAGGGCTTGTCCCCTGGCCCGGCAGTATGGCTGGGGCCCTTTGCTGTAGCCCTGTGTGTTTGCAGCTGTTTGGTAGTAATTAGGAGCAGCCACTGCACCACAGCACCCTCTCATTTGTAGGGTGGGTCAGAAGGACACACAGCACCCTTCTTTGCCTTGGCCTCGCTGGTCCCGACTAGCCACAAAGCGGGAAAGAGCTGGAATTCACTCTGTCTGCTCATGTTAAATATAAACTCCTAAACAGCAAAACAGTAAAAAACAGCCTGGGTCTGTTTGAAACATGAATAACAGGTGCAGATATCTATAGCAGAAATGGTATGTCTTATTTAGCTATGCTCCCTATGATTTAAGAGCTAAGTTAAGGAAGCATGTGCACTGTTTCTGACAAATTATACCAATTAATGCAGATACATAGGTTTCCTGTATCTAGATAGAACGCATCTGGTTAACATCGGCTAAACATGATTAATTATGTGGTAATATGCAGTTGGTACTCTGACTATGTTTCTATCTGTGCGGGTAGCAGTAGTAGTCAAGTGTAAAACAAAATTCCACAGTGTGGGCCAATTATCAGCACTACACCTGGTTCTGGGTGGGTTCCAAATAGGGGGGTATTAGGGGAATCGGTCTAAGCTCGTTGGTGGTATCCAAGCTCTATTCAGTGACCTGTGACATGAAGGAAAAAAAGAACATAAAGTTATATGAAAATAGGTTGGTTTCTGATTGCTAAGCGAGCAGGTTAACTCTTCAGAAGATCCATTCTTTGCACTGCATATATGAGGCGGTGAGGGGACACATTTTGCAGTGTTGTTTTATGGGAAAGTAAAGCTGAAGAGCTTATTATTAACACGCCTTCCAAAGTCTAGTGTTTGCATCAGATTTTAAATGTCTGACTGGATAATTTGTGAGAAAGTTTATCAGCAGCATGCAGGCATTTCAGCTTACATTTAGCATTTAGTTTGGTTTTAGCTGGCTCAGCAGAGAATCTGCTGTGACAATAGGCTGTGCTAAAATAAAGCTTTGGTATAAGGTGATGTATGCGTGTGGCTTTTTTTTTTCTCTCTCGTTTTTTTTCCGTGGGCCATGAAGCGCACAGTGCCATCTCCCTTGGGCGTGCTCCTAACCAAGGGGGAATAGCCATTAGCATATGTTCCCCATTGTCAGGAGACAGTTTAAATCTTTGCTGTTAGTTTTCCATAGTGTAACAGTGAAATGAAAGAGGTCCTTAAGTGGACTAATTAGACAGTATTTCTATAGAGGATGTTGTGTAAGGACAACAGGGGCTCCCTTGCATTGTCTCTGCAAGTGTTTTAGGAGGGTTGTTAACCCTTCAGGATTTATAACACTGTGTGTGACACAGGCTGAGACGGTAAGTAGTTACAGCGTAGTGCAAGCTGTGAACTTCGCAGGTAGGTTTATATTCTAATGAAGTGTGTTGTGCATGTATGACAAATTGATGTGTAACTGTTTAATACATCATGTGTAGGGTAGAGTATTTTTGTGCCGCTTTCTGCTGTTTGACCTGGCAGAGATGCACTGGAGAACGAGACATGGAGCAAACTGAGGTCGTATAATGCTTACTGTACAACTGCAAAGAGCCAGTTTCTGTTCCATGGCTTGGCTAAATGATGGCAGCAGTAGAGTCATCAGCTAGACCGACTTTACTGATTGCAAATGAATGCAAGATAACAACCTGCACGATTCTTCTGATTTGATGTATTCACAGCAATTATTACCTTTTGAGACACAGACAGGTACAGGCATCATGTGCAGATTGAAAGGTTCTTATATTTTCCTCTTTTACTTTGAGTTTCTAGAAGACTGGACGGACCAGTAAGAAAATTTAGCCTTCAACAATAGAAAGTCGTCATTCTTTCAGACTTCAGAGGTTTGGAACTTATGTTCTTTACAAAATAACAATAGTAGGGCCAAGAGCACTGAGCAAATTCAGTGAGTTTTACCTTCTTCCCAAAGCAGCTGTGATTTTTGTGAAACTATAGGGAGAACAGTAGTGAAGAAGCCAAGGTATGCATCAGTCTCGTAAGTTAGTGTACATGTTGGTGAGGCCTAGTGAGCAGTGTCTAGTGACGTCCTCTGGATGCCATTAAGCAGGCTCACTGGGGGTAATTGTCCAAGTCATTAAAAGTTTGATGATTTTGCTGCTGGGTGGAGGGTTGCCTGCCCTTGCTGTGGCTCATTTTGGATTTTGCTCCAGCACGTCAAATGCCTGTAGGCAAGCAGAGACTCTCTCTCACTTACTCTCCAGGGAGCAACACAGCACATAGCGCCTCTTTTTCAGCTTTCACTCAGTCCTGAAGTTCTGAGCAGTCATTGTTATATATTTTTTTAATTGATATATATTTTTGACACTTAAAGAGTTTGTTGATAGACAATGGAAAGAACAGAAGAAAAGTGTTAAACTTAAGAGCCAGTGCATCTGCACTGTTTTCTTTGTTTAAGATGATACGTGGATTTATTAAAACTGTGAGGCAGAAGCATGAAGTAGCACAAAGCGTTACAGACAGGTTGTACTTTGAGATGAATCTGTTATTTGTTGCATCATCTCTTTATTGTTTGGTGTGTGAAAGTCCAAAAGGAAAGTGGAAATAGTGCTTGTGTCCATTAATTAGCTGATCTCGTCTTGGTTTTAGACAGGGCAGCAGGTTTACTTAGAGTATATTGAACACAACACACTTTCTCAGTTACAGTTTTCAATAAACAGAACAAATTAATTATCCGTTAAATGCATCATTCTTGTTATTGATTAGAGATATTTCCAGGAAACCTACTTACATTTTGTTACCTTGCATGTCATCGTCTCCGCTAAACAGGATCCGTCACAGCTACTGTAGGTTTCAAGGTCAATCCCACCCACTGGATTAGCCCATTGTGCCTTCGAATGTCCACATGGGGTTCCTCGGGCTGTTCTCTCTCTCAGAGAGAGCTGATCCAGGCAGACAGTCACAGTGGCCCTGGCTCATCTCCTAAGCCCACACACTCTGCCACTGCGGAGCCAGGGCAGCAGCCACAGGGCCTGGGTCACTCTGCCAGCTGGTGCCAGACTTCACTGTCTCTGTAGCCCGCTCTCATGTCTGCCATGGGGGCTGTCAGAGGTGACATGAGGTTCTAATAAGGCCGCTAGCTCCTCACCCCTCTGAAGGTGTTAGTGACTCAGGCATCTCCTGCCATGCTCCAGTCACAGCTGCACTCTCAGTCCCAGATGTCTTGTTTGTCATCTTGGCACCTCTGCCTGCGGACAGACATTGATAGACCATTTGATTGACAAGTCAGTTCTGTGTGAATGTGTGTATTGGAGTTTGTTGTAGCATATGCTGTTATATGCTACACAAGTTTCCGTGGCAGAGCCTGTCTTGTGAATGTTGAAGACAATAAAACATAAACCAAATACAGCAGTAAAACGTAACAGACCCATGCTTGTATGTTTACACTAAAGGTCTATACGTTGTGCAGTTAAACTTTCCATTGCATTTTACCAGCTAAGCAGGTCTATAATTATTTTTAACAAACAGGCCACTGTATTGCTGATGAGACCAAATTTACTTGTTGCCGTTCATATGCAGTTTTTTAAATTTACCCCTCGAGTATGATTTTGTCCATTCCAAAGAAGGTTTCCCCATTACCTGAACTTGCTATCGCTTAGGGAAAGATAGAACTGCAGCAGCATTTAGTTTGGTCTGCTATAAAAATATAAAAAATAAAAAGTAAATTACCTACCTCAATTAAAGCTCTATAAACATAGGTTGTGGTGGTGGGGCTCTTGGGAAGAAGGTAGAAATGCAGAAAGTGTGAATTGAGAGTGGAATTACTACTTTATCTAGACTTTGAGAGAGCTTCTTAAAACATCAGAGAGTTTTCAGTGTGGCAGAGACTCACTGATCTGCTGGGTATTGTGTGAGCTGTTAAAATGACCTTAGCAAGCCTAGAAAGCTGGGATCACTTAAATGTGTTGGAAGTTTAAATGTGGCCTGTCTTTTTTCGCCATGGCATACGATTTTTGTGAAAAACTGTAAGATGCACTGGTACAGTGTCGTGTAGAATTTTACAATACTGAGGCTAATCCTGTCGCTGTGAATTACATGAATTAGTCAGGGAGTTAGACTAAATTTGCACCACATCTTACTGCAGGAGCGATTCGAAAAAATGCTAAAACCGCATCGAGTGTGTTTGTGGGTGTATTTGACTCGGTTAAGCATAGGAAAGCTTTGCCATTGAACCTCCCACTTGACCTCAAGGATGTCTGTGGTTTTCCACTGTCGCACCAGTCACCCCAGAAATGATGGGGGTGGATTGAGGTTTGTGCATTTGTGAATGCTGGTCCATATGCCCCAAACCTTTTTTCTGTTTTTTTTTGTCCTTTGCGTTGTGACCCATCAAATTTAGATGGATGTCTTACATGTTCTAACAAAAGGATAAAAATAGGGCAATCAGTTACAAAATAACCTAAGTGTGTATGTACAGAAGAATAATATACTTGTCACATTTTAATGGAAGTGTGAGCAGTAGCTAGCCCTTGTAGAGTTACTCTGTCTGTGGCTGGGGCAAGGACCAGGTCTCAGTACTGCTGCTGAGGTTGAAATGAAGCGATGCCTGGGTCAGCAGCTCTGCACTCAGCACAGCCATGCATCCAGGTGGAACAAAGTCTTCGCTCAGCATCTCATCCTGGGCTTCCTGCTGAAAGGTGACATCTCCATGGCTTAACAGCCACATTCATCTGCTAAAAAGCATACAATTTGTTAATCGTTTTCCCGCGTGACAGTCGCTGCTTTCCAGTTGGTTAGGCAAACAAATACGCAAGCGGGTAAATGAGCGAGTGGGCATCGCTGGTGTTTAATCAGAGGAGACTAGTATCAGGTGGTTACAACTCCAACTAGATAGAAAGAGGCTGGTCCCGGCTTGATCCCCCACTGTGTGTCCACCTTGACAAACTCACTCAAACACTCTGTAACTGTGATTTGTAAGGAAACATGTTATTTGGTTCAGCTTCTCCTGTACTTAAACCTTGTGATTTTAAGAAATTTCATGTTAGAATTTTGTTTTGTCATATGAGCTTGAATAACATTTGTGCAGTGAAAAGAAAATGACAGCAGGACAGGCTCCGGTGTGTCTATAACAGGAATAATGATCCAGTGTAATTACCTGTAGCGTGGAAGATTTAAAATTCATTTATCACAGCTGTAGTGACCCCGCTGCCTTAGCGGTTACACATACACTATGCAACACATAAGATTATACTGCATTATACCAGTTAAAATGAGGGTATAGCCGCGAGCTGTGACCAATTAAAGTTGAACAAAGCAAGCTCATCTCCTCAACTCCTCTCTTAGTAGGTCAGTAAAACTGATGGAGGATATAGACCCCGTGCACTGCTTTGTAAGACGGAAAGCTCTGAGCGCAGCTTTTACTAGCACATTCTCAAGCCACAATTTGACAAGACATATGCTGTGAAAAGTCAGATTTTAAAAAAGCAACGCATTTCCAAAACAGATTTCTGCACACAAGCGAGACAACGGCTGTATTTGTGTCCAGTTTCCTCACTAATAATGTTTTTAGTTTGAGAAATGAGTGTAGCTTACTGTAAAGAGGTAGTGTAACATAATGACACATGTGAATTGGTGTGAGTGACCACAGAGACAGAGCTGCAGAGCTACAGGACAGAAAGTCACTTTGCAGAGGGTTGCGTTACCATTGGAGTGATGTATGACCCAAAGTCCCATCTGAGAGCTCGTGTTACAAGGCTTATGCTGCACTACAGAGATAGCTTTCCGTATATGGAGACAGGGGCTACAGTAATGTATGGACCCCTGTTGTTGCCAAAGCTCTGACTCAGCTTGCTGACTCGTGGCTCTAACCCTGACCTCTGGCCTGATAACTAGACATTTCAGATATGCACTATGTTATTTCAGTTGTTACTAAAGCAGAAATGAATTTGTTATCTGTCACCTTGTTTACAGCAGTGTTGTTGCCTTTCTTATCTTGTGTTACCATGCTTGTTTCTAATGTTTTTTTTCTACTATACATCTCTGCTGCAGTTCACTCAAGTGTTGTATTTATGTTGCAATATCAGCTATTTAGCACATGGACAGTTTACATACAAACATTCCTTTATAAGATCCACCTGGATCGATTATACGCTGCTTACAGGGCTTAATGCAGAAGTATCTAGCAGTTTTACAGACAACACTGACAGTGGCTGTTATTATTATTGTTGATAGTACTTCTCTGCATTTACGTGAAGATTTTAAATGTATTTCAAAAAAATATGTAAATGCCCCTTTTACCACTAATAATCACACAGCAACTACTGACTACAGCTTTTCGTTGTAATGAGAATGCTAAAGTGCAAATTAAACCAAACTGTGTGTACAAATAAAAATGTTCTCCGTTGGCTGCTTTCTGTGTTTCCTCAGGTTACCTTCACAAAGAGGAAGTTTGGCTTGATGAAAAAGGCCTATGAGCTGAGCGTACTATGTGACTGTGAGATCGCCCTCATCATTTTCAACAGCTCTAACAAACTGTTCCAGTACGCCAGCACAGACATGGACAAAGTGTTGCTGAAATACACAGAGTACAACGAGCCCCACGAGAGCAGAACCAACTCTGACATTGTAGAGGTGAGCAAGCACCGCTTTCTTAATTTGCAATAAAAAACTTCTTTCACACCGTGCCATTTTAACCTCACACTGAGCATGTAGTTTATCTTCCTTATGCTTTTTTATACAAAACATATCCTCGGGTTTATGCAGGCTAAATTATTTTATTGCTTGGCTTCCACTTTAAAAGACGTATGTATTCTTTGATAACCATTGGCTTGGTTTGTAAGTGCTGTCAGGAACAAATAGCAGTTTCCTTCTAGTCACCATTCAGATAGGGCACAGGAGGTCTGCACTCTCTGATAAGTTCAGCTTCTCGTAGGCCCATCAACTGACGTGGAAAACCTGTCTCTGCACACTCATGCACACAGTAGCTGCCGACCACCATTGCTGACCTTGTTTCCCATAGATACTGTACCTGCAAGGCACAGCTCTCTGGCTACTCCTCAGTACACACAGTTAGCTTGCCCAATGCTGCAGTATTTTTTTCAGAGAAATACAGTGTTTAGTACATTCCATACAGCTTTATAAAACTCAACAAGCACTTGGGTTTCCTGGCAGCTCCTGCATGCCCAGCAACTAGCGGAAGAGTAAGCCACTTGTTATGCCAGCATACAAAACTGTCAGCCAAAAGCGTAAAAGCCAAAGTAAATGAGAATAATTAGGGATACATCCTGTTCCAAACATCTTGCATTGGCACATGTGTGGTTTCTCAGCTTATTCAAGATCTGCTTTAAGAGGCCGGTATCTTCATTCTGACTAGATGAAAGCACACACAATGTATGTTAATGCCTATTGATGGAATCCACACTCTCAGTATGAAGTTGCCCATTAATCTTTATTGCTATTATTTGAAATAGACTTAGATGATAATTTTCTGCAGCAAGACACTTTTTAATAGACCATGCAAACTGCTACATCCCAATTCTCTGTTTTTACTGCCACCTGCCCACTAAAACATATAGCATTTTTATTACTCCTGCACTATTAAGAGACATTAAGAGTTTAAAATGGGCCAGAATGGATAGAAAAAAAAATCAAGAATGCCAGTTTAAAAAAGACTTTCACTTGGAGGAATTAGTGAAATTACATGCAGCATAAAGGAGTCAGCTGTGGCCCATTATCTTTTATTTATACTGCTGCTGCTTGTGAATTACCTGCTTGGCAGAGCTGCACAAGAGTGTTCTGGCATCCGTACACTCATGCAGTCACTCCTCCATCAGGGGCCCTCAGAGCAGAGCAAGGGCTCACCTGCATAAAAAATACATAAATACTTTCCTTACATAACAGTGACCACAGTTTTGCTTTTGCTGTGACTCTGGAGGCTGTCTTATTACAACGAAGACTTCCCGCAAACACCTTGCACTGAGAGTCATGGGATTTTTTTTCACCACGTATCAGCCGGGTCAATCCACACCACGCTCTCTATCTGTGGTCTGCACATGTATGTTTATGTGAACAGCTTGGTGTAATTGGAATGTACATTTTTTGGTTCTCCTGCTGATTTTCCCACCTGGTACTGCTGGCTGACCCCATCAAGCTGCCCCTTTGTATAAAAGGCGAGAACAAGCCACCGTTGTCCCGGCTCACTCGGCCAGCGTCTTTGCAGTTTATAACAAATGCCCCTCTGCCTGCAAGCTGTGTGGTCAGGGTTCAGATGTGAAACAGAGCTGAAGTAACCAACCCAGTCCACTTAACAGCATCAACACACTGTCTCACTATTCATTCTTCAGAGAGCTGTGTCTGAGGAGCCTGATAGTGTGTGGAGGCTATGACCCAATCATAGACTGTATATATACATGTAGAAGATAGTTCTAGCCACTGTGACGTCACCCATGAACTCCCGTTTTGATGTGCCAGTTTTAGCATTATGACTGTCATTGTTTTAATCATCATCATTAGCCAGAAATGACCATATTTGATGGATTGCTAAGTTATTTGCTAATTCTAGCAAACGTACTAGAACTTACTAGAACTTCACTTAGCTTTCAACCAGGGGCGGATCTAGAGAAACTTTCTTAGAGTGGCATGGAAATCAGATGGGGTGGCAAAATCAAAGCCATTTCTTTACACATATGCATGTGTTACAATTTAAGCCACATGCCAACACAGTAGATCCGCCCCTGCATTTAACACAATTAGCCACAACTGAGCCATGTTATTTGTTATGCAGTGGAGAGGCGTGTTTCGCTAACTAGCTGCCTGGGTGGCTCTCACCTGTCAACAGCTCATAATACATACATTTAACAGTTTGTCATCCATCCATTTTCTTAACTGCTTGTTCATTTCTGGGTAGTGAGGGGGTGGGATCTATCTCAACTGTGATAGAGTGATGTAGAGGTTTCAGTCATAATGAAGGGGAAAATGAGCTTTTGAGGCCAAAACTGTGTTTATTTCCACTGTAAAAGTGGCCACTTCAGGAACTGCAGCTTTGTTTGCATTTCTGTGCTGGCTTTATTTTCCAGTCCAACAAGTTCCCGCTCAGATCTGATCATATTTTAAGAGAAAGCCTAATTTCGGCTGTTTTTTTTGACCGTCTTTGCTGGTGAGCACTTTCCCAGATTTTGTGCTTCACCACAGCTGTACAAATCCTTGTACACTACACAGAGGAGCTGATGCATTTATAATAATGGGAAGAATCCACCCCTTCCTCATTTATCTACTGAAATAGGCCTCACATGAGGGCACTTACACGGGACACTTATCTAAATTTTTAAATTGTGTTAAACAAGTCTTTGCTATAAAAACAGCCATGTGCTCATTTGTCCTGTTTTGGAGGAAAGAAAAATGCTCACCCACTTTTCATTGGTAAGACCTTTCCATGTGAGAAACCAAATCAAAGGTCACATTCTTGCTCAGTAGTACCATCTGTAGATAAAGGCTGGGCTGTGCAGTGTGAGAGAACAGTCTCCATGTTTTCCACAGATGGATGCATGCCTTGGCCACAGTTTGATAACCCAGTGGAGGGCTATGGACTTTGTCTCAAACTTGGCTCGCAGTCCAAAGCAGAGCAGTAGGCTCAGATTTTTCTACCCTGGTTGTGTGTGTGTGTGTGTGTGTTGGTAGTTCTTGTCTGCATGTGCTAACCTTACCGTCACTCCAGGCGAGGGTGAGCAGTGGTGTAAAATCTGTCTTTTTATGAATTCACCTGTGTGCATCAAACAAACCTTTCACCGCTTTTACTGTGGGTGTTTTTATACAAGCTACTGTTTTAATTTGTTAAATAAATAATTTTGCCAGAATCACATGGCCTGAGTGACTACCAGCAGTGTCTCTTACTGTAAATAAAGACGACTTATTTAGCATTTATAGCTCATGTTGTCTCAGCGTATTCTCATGCATTAGGGTTATTCAATGTAACAGTGGACTAAGTCGGGTATTCCTGAATGAAGTTTCCATGGTGTTGTTTCTATTGTGTTACTTATTGAATTCTGTTTATTCCACAAATGAAAATGCTGCTGTTAGTCATTAGATTAATCTAATAATATTTAGTCTTACTCTCGTCTCCGCTTGTGGAGCTAATGAGATTTGTGCTCTGCTATAACCTCACGCTGTGTTTCTGCACACAGAAAGATCCCTGTGTCTCTCCAGGAGAAACCTTGAAATAAGATATTAACTTCACAGGCATAATTTGGCATCAATCTGTCCCCTATTTAAGCAATTCGATGCAATTAAGGTATATGGTATAGGTTAGCATTAATCAGGTTTGCAGACACATGGAATAAACATTAATTGACACTTAATTCTAATCTGATGAAATCAAGGTTGTGAATAGACTATAATCAAATTTCAGGAATGCGCTCGGAGTGAAATACCGATACCTTTTAAATACCCGGAGAGTGCTATATGCAAAGAAGTGACTTTTTAGCGCTCCTTTTCATGTCTTTTACCCTGATGGTTTCTGAGAATAAACAGCGTGAGATCATTCATAGGGAAATTCTGCTTATCATACTCATAATAAAGAGAGATGGTCATTGTTATTGTGACTCGGGGAGAAAGGGACAATTCCTTCTGTATTTATGAACGAGCAGTCCCCCCGTCTCACAAGACCAGTACAGTGAGAGGAAATGAGCACAGAATTATCAGGTAATTTCCATTAGGCTTTATTTCATGATCACTATGAACTTTTGTCATAAACTGAGCTGTATTAATAAGGTATGTAAATGTTGACCATTACTGAATGTCACACATTGTGTGCTGTAGATTTCGCGACGACAAAAGCTACGCATGCATTTATCACAATTCAAGGTTTAATTTCTCCTCATTCTGCGTGTTACACTTTAAATGATGGAGACGATCATTGCATTAAGTGATGAGCTGTGCCTCGCAAGTGGGTTTTTTTTCTGTGATTTACAGCTCAAAGCAAAATAAATATTATTACCAGTTATAGAATGAATCCCTTGAAAAGCTTTGGGCTGAATGGGCACCGGGAGTTTCAGACAGGAGATATTTATGTTCGTCAATCAAAGGCTGAGCAGTGATTAAGGCTCATTTCTATCCTAATGAATGCAAATTGGCACATCTGCTATGGTGGTCTAGCTGTCCAGACTCTTCAATTAGCATGATTGATCAATTATCCTCCTGCTGGTGGCTCATTGGAAATGGAGGCTGGGGAATGGGCCGGGGGTGTATGGATGGGGGGGATTAAGGAAGAGAGATGGAAGAACATGAGAAAAAAAACAAGCAGAAAACTGTCTTAAGCCTCCATTCAGTGAATGCGATTTCTTATTTATTACTTTATGAGAGTGGAGAAATAGCGGAGAGTCCTTTTACTCAAAGAAGGCTTCTTTTTACAGACATTTCTTAAAAATGAACGCCTCAAACTACACTTGAAAAAGCTGTGATTTTTATCTTTGAACGACTTCTTTTTGACAGAATGAATAATTTCCAAAGAGCTGATCAGAGATCAGAGAGATCAGATCAGGTGCTCAGATTAAAATTGAAAAAATATATTACTTTAGCAAATGTGTTAACAAAGTCAGGCTGTGGCTCCGGCTTTGTTTAATACTTTATTTGTTTTACATGGGGGAAAAAAAGCCCAACACAAATTGCATTTGAATTTGTTCTCACCCTTCATCACCAGAATTACTGATCAAATATTTATGAGAGAAAAGAGCTTTAGTCTTGCAAATATTTAATAGATCAGCACTCAGTCAACTCTGAAGTCTGTCTAGGATATTGTGCTGTGCAGATTATTTGTGTTGGTTTTAACAGCAAGAACAAATACTTGAATATCAGAGTGAATTGGTGAAACTACTCCAAGTACCAGAGGCAGCTTGTCCTGAGCGTGTATTTATAATTGTGCTTTAAATTGCTATTAGTGCTACATGATTTACTCAAGATGATGTCTTGCCAATTATGTGTCGTGTAGATTGCTGCTGAGCAACATGCACTGTTGAAATTGCATGTTTTTATATCTCGACGTATTGATTTCAAAATGAATCTTAATTTATAAAAGTAAAGCCTCACATCTCAGAAAATAACAGTAAAGTGTGGTATACTTGATTTAGAGTTAACAGGTGAATACATACTGCACACAACTCAAACACATTTCATTGCAATGTTGACCCTGTGCTAACTTGCATATGACAAATAAATAAAACTGAAAACAACTCTGACAGAAGCTTCACGTTTATAGAGAGACCTTGAAATGTTAGCTAACAGTAGATTGTAGGGCTGCTCGATTATGGCAAAAATGATAATCACGATTATTTTCACTGAAATTGAGATCACGATTATTTGACGATATTTATTTAACCCTTTAAGACCTACTATAGAACCAAGTCCACCAGAGCTTATATTATTTTTATTTATTTTTTTTACATGCTGTAGTGCCATTTGTGGGAGCATTTCAAGTTGCTATACATCAATACAACTGTTATAGCCCATATTTTAATAATATGTATGCATTAAGTGCATAGTAATTACATAAATTGCAAAAAAGTGCAATGAACTACAAAAAAAATTGAAAATCGCTTTTGTTTTGTTTACATATATTTCTACTTGGAGAAGTTTAAGAGGTTTATCCCTCAAAACTTTAAATACAATAAAGTTGCAAAAAATAGTTTCCCACCACAGGAAATTTATTTTGAGTGTCTTCATAGTTTTATTTTGGAGATACAGCAATTTTTATATACTGCAGGAAAAACAAAAAACAATCCTATGATGCAAATTTGCAAAGAAAACAGCATGTGCATCATTTCACTGTGGGAAGTGTTACGAACAGCTGATAGGAACGGCAAAGCGTGTTTCTGGAATATTATGTTTTTGTTGCTGCAAGCGCTTTTTATGCAGTTTTTGCAAAGCTATATGTGGAACGAAACCGTGACCGAGGACAAGCTGATGGCATCAGATGTAAGTACAACTCCTCCGGTTTCATATGCAAAACAAATTATTGCGCTAGCTTACACGGTTCAGGTTCTACAGGGATTTAAAAATAGTTACGCAAAACGGAGCGTGCTGCTCTGACCGGCTTTAAAGGGTTAACAATGACTTTAAAAAAATAATATAAAATAGTGTGCAACACCACTGAAGTTTTTTTTTTTTTTAACTCTTTTCAACCAACGGCAGTCACTCTCCTCTCCAAATAACTTCTGCTTAGCTTTCCGAGCTTCCCTCGGGTCCTCTTAATCAGCGGTCTCCACCCTTTTTTGCGCCACGGACCGGTTTATGCCCGACAATATTTTCACGGACCGGCCTTTAAGGTGTCGCGGATAAATGAGGGAGGGGCTAATAATCGGCTCAGTCATTTTTAATGATCGTTGAAAGCCCAGATCGTAATCGTGATTAAAATTCGATTAATTGAGCAGCCCTAGTAGATTGAAATTTATATTTCGTGCATCTGCACTGGCGGCAGTCGTGGTGGGATTAGCTCACCTGGAGTTAGGGTTTAAAATTTTTAATTTTAGTGGTCAAAGGTCAAGGTCTCTGACCTCATGTCGATCCCAGTCTTGCAAATAATTAGAATCGATCACCTGGAAGTATTTTATCACATATAGCACAAAAATCCACTTGGACTCAGACATGAACTGATTCGAAATAGAAGTTCAAGGTCAAGGACAGTTTTAACCTCACTAAACATGGTCATAATTTAAAGTGCTCCTATTATGCTCATTTCTGTTTCTGCACTTTTATTCTAGATTTACATCATTCCTTATTCACGATTTACCCTCTAGTGGGCCTTGGTGCAGCCCCTTGGTCTGAAACAAGCTCAATTAAGCCAACTTCCAAGTGATTGGCCGTCTTGTGCAAGCAGACTATATTAAGGCCATCACCTTTCTTTGATGTCAATTAGAGCTAAGAGTTAAAAAAATCCCTTTGAAAAACCAAGCATTCAGAGCGGTCTGAGCACACAATTTCTGACACGTGTAATTGAAATCTTTTGAACACAAATTGAAAAGATTAAAAGTCAGCTTTACTGCAACAGCATGAATTTCTTTGCAACTTCTGCTGCAACTTGGCTGATTAGTGGAGACAATAGAGAGATAAAAATTCTAGTTTCTTCAGGAATTTCATAGTGTGACAGAAATGTGGTAGTGAGATTTTTATGTTTTATGTCACAGTGTTTAAATAAAAAAACACATTAATATAAATTTCTTTTTAGACATCCAAAAGTTTTATATCCAAACATATTTTAAGGGCAATAAAATGATTATTTATTTCTATTCATGCTTTTTCTTTAGCCCTACGATACTTGCTTGTTTCTTTATCTCTCAGGTATTATCTCATAGGCTACAAAATGTGTTTGGTGGATACTGCAGTTATTGCACTGTTCATTCATTGGTCACTTAAGTAATATAGTAATAGGTATGTGCTGCCCACACACGTACACATTATGAAAGTTATTCATACCGATGAAAAAGAGTCTTTTTCACAACAAGTTAACACACATAGCATACTTTTCTGTTTGGAAAATGAGAGAATTTCTCCAGGTTAGAAAAACGGGTGGTGGTATTTTGAATGATATATGGTCAGTTTTGCAATTGTAACATTAAGTCGTTCAAGTTCAGCTACACAGATATATTTACTTAACTGAAATTTAGAATTGGGGAGAACTGAATTAGTATAGAATTTTATTTTCAACAACACAATGTTTGTGCTAAGTGTCGGGTGGCTATATTAAGTGAACAGATAGCCACTCAGTAATACTAGTTTTAATTGTTGTTTGGATTATTACTTGTACCTGACACCAGTCAAAGTTTTTATGCATGTTTAAAGATTTTTCATTGTCTTGGTTTCATTTCTGCAGAAAGTTTTTTTTTTTTGTATGTTTATTTTTTTTTTTAGTTTGCTGTTAAGTGTTTCTATATTCTGCTGTCATGAAAAACATAAAGACATAGCATTCATTTATTAGTTTTCTCTTTTGCTCTCTCTGTAAGTTGGTAGTATCCATACTTTTCTGGTGTGTTTACAGTAATGTGTATACATTAATATATGATATATTATGATGATATATAATATATGATATTTCAAATATATATATATGATATGCTGGTGAAAATGTTTTGATTTTGACAGAATTTCCCTGTTGTCTGAAAAGAGGCAAAACAAGCACAAGTTGCTGTGTTCTCTGCAATGAGCGCTATTTAAAGGAATAAATAAATAGACCGGTTTAATGACTTCATTCTCAGTTCTCTGCAAAGCTCAATATCTGCCTCAGCCCTTCACCAGTATCTTTCTACTTTACCCTTTATCTGCACCATCATCATCCTTTTTGGTGTTTCGCCACAGACCTCACAGCAGCAGTGATGAGATATCCCTTTTAAGCTAAATCAAATGTCATTGCTGTTGACATAGATTTATTGGGTTGATGTTGATTTTCCAGGGCTTTTCAATATATGTGAAATTTTCAGCCAGCCCATTTTTAATATTACAGAAAAAAAATACATGTAGTTTGGGGCTTCTATGACTTATTGAAGTGATATTAAAATTATTTTTTATACTTAATAACTGTAGGTCACATACAATACTGCAGACCAACCTAAATATGATGTTATTGTGTTTTGGAAGTTTTTGTTTTGAGTTAATAGAAGTTTTCGGTGATACTGCATTGTAATAATGAAAATGTATTTATTTTTTTAGTTTTTATTTTAGTGTCTTCTCCTTGTTGCCACATAAATATGAAACCTGTCAGTCAGTCTGTTGTCTCTGGAGAGGTTGATAATGTAGCAACAAAGGCAGCCATTAATTAGTATTTCTGAAATCCCATTATCGCCTCTTCATTTGGCGTACATATAAACAAACAGTGTTGTTAAGATGATGCACTTCTTCCTGTCTGTGTGCACAGACTGTTTTTTGGCGGGGGTTTTGTATCTGAGGGCAGACATTTAACCTTTGGACCTGTGTTTCCGGCCAGGTCGGCTCTACAGTTAACTTTTGTTGAGTGTCAGAGCCAACATACTAACTGTTATATACATACAAGATAAGAAGTTATTTTCAGATTAGTGCAGTGGGATGAGATAAAAATAAACTCACACATTTTATAGTAAAAGCGGACGATTTATTTTGGACTACTAGAATACTTCTGATACATTTATAGTTCCAACAGAGGGTATAAATTTTATAGCCTCAGAGAGTCTACAGTATATTTAGAGTAGAGATACCCAATGTGGGGCAAAGTGTAAAAGTAAACTCTATCTAAATAAGTACTTAGCTTATGCCACTTGATGTCTTCATATCTCTCACAAAGGAGTCTGATGAGAGTTTTCTGAAAGGTCTTCTCGTGCCACAGCGAGCAGTATTAATGGTTCTGTTGCAAGCAACACGCTGTGTTTCAGAAGTGCCACTTTTTATAGGACAAGGACTCCTTTTCCTCTGGGCTTTTAGCGAAAAAAGGTCATCGGTCTTCTTTTGTAGTGTAATAAAACAGATGTTGCAATGCTCATGCAGATATATGGTTAAGCTATAGGTGACTCTCTAACACGTGTGCTCTGCTGTGGAACTGATACTTTAAGTAGTTGTTACCCAATGGCATCTTGAAATGTAGTTTGATTATTGGGTAACTAGCAGTATCCCTTTTCTGTAGTTGTCTTTTGAATTGCTGACTGGCTTTACTCCATAATCAAGCACTGTTTTTCTGTGCATTTTAAATCCATCATGTACTACATCTCATTGTTTTATTATGACTCGGCTGTGTGTGTATGCGATTCCTGTTACCAGGTTACTGCTAAGAGATTTTTGCTTTTGGCTCATGTCGTGCCTCATTGACGTCAGAGCTCTTTTTCCACCCTCTCAACTACGTTGCATATGTGTCATTTCAAACGGAGGGTCTTTTAGTGAGCATCTAATGAAAAGAGATACAACAACAACAAGGACCACAAGACACTGTGTCTTATTCTAAACAGTACTTTCCAGTGAGCTTACTAGGACTCAAGGGTTTCAAGTGTGTTCAACTGAGGAGAGTTTTCTCCAAGCATGACATCCCAGTGTATTTCAGACCCAGCAACACGCTCAGACAGAAACTGGTTCACCCGAAAGACAAAACGCCAAAACACAAACTTAGCAATGTGGTGTATGCTGTACAGTGCAGCGAGGAATGCTCAGACCTCTACATTGGAGAGACCAAACAGCCACTTCACAAGCGCATGGCACAACACAGAAGAGCCACCTCCACAGGACAAGACTCAGCAGTCCATCTGCATCTAAAGGACAAAGGTCACTCTTTCGAGGATGCCAATGTTCACATTTTGGACAGAGAGGACAGATGGTTTGAAAGAGGAGTGAAAGAAGCCATCTATGTCCACTGTGAGCGACCATCTTTGAACAGAGGCGGTGGTTTACGACACCAACTGTCTGCCATCTATAATCCAGTTTTGAGTTCCCTCCCCTAGACGCCTTAACGACCACGCACATCCTGGGCCATCTGACCTCAGGAATTCGCATGATAAGGTGGGGCCAGGTTTCACAATGAACACACCCGAAACTCTGGCTGATTGGGACCCACGCCTTGGCTCAGGCGATTAGAGGATCATCAGGGGGTCCTTTTGTCCCTCTGTGGGGGGTCACTCCCACTAGGTTTATATCTGGGACTCTCCACCATTTGACCTTAGAACTGAAGAAGCTTCTCGGATGAGAGGTGAAACGTCTTCAAGCAACTTAAAGAAGTCCAGACGCTTTTCTTTGCAAGCTCCTTTGACTGTTCAACTGAACACACTTCAGTTAACTAAGGAGAGAGTTATATTTTTATACTCATTAAAAAATTTCAGTGTTAAAAGTTGTTTTTATCTGATTTTTGTGAAAAAGTAGCGTCACCACAAATGTCTTTTTTATTTTGCTAGGAAAATGAAAAATAGGTGTAAAGTTTATTGAAACATGTTCAAACATACATGAGCCGTATATAAGGCAAAAACAGAGCCTGTAAATCACCTGTTTCTTCAGGACAGTAAAGTGTGGTATACTTTCAGATACATTTCATCTATTGTGGATAGTTCTTTAGGCCTGTTATGTCTTCTGACGTCCTCCACATCTCCAGTTTCCTCAGATATTTGGGAATAACTGTGTTCTCATTGGCATTTTTTAATAGATTTAATAAAATAATATTTTTGCATTAGGCTGCTAGTAACAAAGTGCCTAAAAATACAAAATATATGTAATATAAAATTGTTTAGTTTTTTGTTATGTGTAGGCACAAAGTGGTTCAACCCTTTAATTAAATGTCTTTTTTATGCTTGACTGCCTCATTGGTCAGTTTTAAGTGGTTTAACAAAGAGAAGTGTATTCTTGTGAAAATGCTGAGGTATAAGGACTGGACTGAAAATTAGTCAGTACGCAGCAGATACCCAAAGAACTTTTAAAGACCTTCAGAAAGCCTAGATAACTATTGATGGACATGTTTTTTGGCACCAGTGCTTAGATGGTATTTTTTAAACTTGTTAGATCGATTGTTGAGAAATAGATTACATTATTATGCATTTTGACTTTGTTTGGCTTTTTTCTTGCACCTAGCTTCAAAGCACCCCAACCTGTCTTCGCTTACTGTGAATTGTTCTTTTAAAGTCACTGCAGAGGCATAGCTGCCCTTGGAATTTATTCACCAGAAATTAACTTAGATTTCTTTGTCATCAGACATTTTATTTCTTCTGTTCAACATAATGGACATGATTTCTTTCAACATTTTATTCTCATGTATTTACTCTAAAAAATGTTTCCTTCTGTACCTGTTATTTAGCAGGAAATTGTTTTCCTTTTTTTCCCTTTTTTTTTTTTTTTTTAGCTTTAATTGCTTTTTATAACATTTGTGGTGTCATGATTTTACTTTACTATATATTTCATAGCAAATAACACAAATTCTGTGTACCATAGTGCCTCAAAACTGAGCTCAAACCACATACCTGTCATCAACTATGGCACGAACCACATGAAATAGGTCATACACTAAGCTGGCCTAATTTGGTTTGATCTAGTTACAGATCAACAGCGATACTAGTTATGATAAAGATTAGTAGAACCTCAAGCCATCGACTCCACCCTCGATGTTCTTCAGTGACCTTGCTTTCGTTCAAAACAGCTTCTGTGAGTTAGTTCGTGCAACAATCACTTTGCCCTTGTGCCCCCCTCCTCCTATTGTGCATGCTGTGCAGCCAACCCCTCCTGCCCAGGGGCAAGGACAGAGCAAAGCCTGCTGGGATGGGGGGGGTTAGCTGGCACAGTGCCACCTTCCCCCCGACTGCCCGGCCTGACTGGGAGCAAAGAGGGAGGCTGCTGTGTCTCAGATTGATGAGGACAGGTCTGTGGTCTGGGTATAGAGTGTTGCAGAACAGACGTCCTGCTGGCACATCCTGCCCTCTCTGCCGCACGCCCCCCAGCCCTTCGTACTCGCCTTATCGGAACTCCTAATTGTCCTTATGAATATTTTAGAGGCGAGCAGGAATGGGAGTTCAGGGTTGGGGGTATGGTTTCAATGGCTCTGACAGCTAATGATCCACTCAATGACCAGAGAAAGAGGGAGATGAAGAGCCTGAGATTGAAATGGTTTGAAGGATCTTGTGTTTGTTAGAGTTTGTTCAGTTTTTATGTGTGCCACTACTTTCACGTGGGCACAGGGTGCTTGTTCTCATTCTTTTTAATCTGTAGATAATGATGACATTGGTTTGCCTTTATCCTCAATTTGTAGTTTAATTCCCTCTTGTCTATACTGAAAATATGCAGTCCACTGATTGAGACTGTTCTCTCTGACTCTGGCAGCTAATAGCTTTGTCACATCAGTCATTCACCACAGTCTCAGAGCAGAAAGCTCTGAAGGGACTGCTCACTGCACAGCAATTACTCCTCATTCAGTAAAATCAATGGACTATATTAAATTGGGAATCTAGTCAACCAAATGCAGGTAATCATTTGCAGTAAAATATAAGAGGTTTGCCTGATGTCTATCTGTCTGTCACGATTTTATTTAACAAGCATTGCCACTTTCGACTTATGGTCCACTGACTTTGAGGCCTTACATCATTGTTGTCTTCCATTGTCACTACTTTCAGGTGGGATTGAATCGCACTATTTATGTTGTTTTTCTAACAGCTGCAAGAGAACAATGTCAAAGTGTAATGTAGGCAGTCAAGTTGCCCCCTCCTGTTCGCTCTTCCTGTCCACTGAGTAACTAGACAATGGACTGTGCTAAAGGAAGGACATGAATCCAGTCTCATATCCTGATATCACTCCACTCTGTAATGTTTAATGGTCATGAGATTAAACAAGATATGTCTGGGAATTACAGAGGACTCCTTATCTAAAATCTCCTTGCTCTAGTCTCACAGTATGTGGTAGGAAATGGAGAAAAATGGATTCCTAGTAACCCAGTGCTGGACAGTTTCAAACAGCGGCTAAAGACCGACCTGAGGAAGTGTTTATTCCCCTTGAGTGAAGACTACAGCACCACCAGAGAGGAAAGGGAACATGGCGGCACTGAAAGATTGTTAAGATGTTATATAAGAGCAGAAATATCCCTTAGTAGATAAAAGCCTTCCTATAAGCCACCTCCCCATGCTGATTTCCTAGTACGTTAACGCTCAAAGAAGCCCTTTGATAAGCACATTAGATGGAACGGCCTGGACACAATAGTGATGTCATGAGGATTAGCACGCTACCTTGCTTAGTGTAGCGGCGGACACAAGGGCTAATTCACAGCACTGCAGGGCAAGCGGGCCAAGATACCCGGCTGGAATGAGGTGAGGGGAGGCCTCAGGCACGGCAACCCGTTAAAATATGGCTTTTAACGGGGAGGCTTGAACAAACACTACGTGAATTAAACATTCATGATGTACTCCAGTTTATAACTACAGACTGTCTTTCCACAGAGGGCCTTGAATTGGAGCTGTGGTAAACCAGTCATAGGTCAGGCGGAGCTCTTCCAATAGTGAAAGCTACTGTAAGTATAGCCTTTTGCCGTGATGCAGGCACAATAGAAGAGACTGCAGAAACAGCCTCTTCATGCCCTCCTTTCAGCCATCCCCCCCCCCCACAGTTTTGAAGTTTAGCTTTTATACCTAACCGCTATCTTTCTCCTTTCACCCTCCCTTCTATTCATGTACAGTAGAGTACAGTACATGAATAAGTTAAGTGCAGAAAGCTCTCTTGACACAAGAGAGGGAGAACATCAGAAAGAAATGGTTTTCCAAGACTCACAGCAGCAGAGTAAATTGCTTGGACCCATCTCACTAAAAGTACTTCTCAAGAAACAGGTGATGTAGGTGGCTTATGCAATAGTTTGGGTTTTATTTTTAACCCGTTGAATGTGAAAATCCTGCTTAAAAGTAAACCTAGGAGGCAGAATTGAACATAGTGATGTAAACTGATGATCTGTCATGCCTAATGACACACAGAAACTGTTCAAAGTTCACTTATTTTAGTAGCAGTCCGTGTCATTGCGCAGAATTGAATCAAAAAGAGAATTTATATTGATATCATATCAAAATGGAACGCAAGGTGAGATCTAACTGCTCTGCTGCTTTCTGTGCTGAACATACAGTGCAAACCTGAGGAGGCAATTACTGCGCTGAATGCTTCCCATGGTAACAACTAGGTTATTAGTCAGGGCTCAGATGGAAATGACGGATAAATGTTTTCTTCAGGACAGGGAAGCTTCAAGGCCTCCTGCAATGGAAAATATTTTTTAAGAGAAGTATCACAAAAGCAAACTGATGGACACACTTACTATAGATGCACTCTCAGACAATAGGACCCAGTAGGTTTTGTCATCAGCCACTCAGCCTCATTTTTATTTCAAGAGCCAAATTTCTATCAATACAGGTTTGGACCACTGTGAGAAAATAGCAGCTGGCCTTGTTCCCACTCATCTTTGTGAGCCTCTCAGGGCCTCGTGAATAGATTACACAAGTTCCCTTGTCTATAGCCTTTGTAACCTTCTCCCGCAACAAACAGGCCGTATCTTTCATCAGACATGCTACTGAAAATCCCAGCCTCAGCTGCATTCACGTCCAGCCAACTATACTTTCCAAAAAGTACGAACCCCAAAGCTTGATTCAACATTTGAGAGACATTTTAAAGCTGCTTTTAACAAGCTGTTCATAATGCGGAAAAGAGAAAGTGGGTTTTTTGCTTCCTAATCATGTATTTTCTTCCTTTTCCGTGTCAGAACCCTGTAGCGTCTTACACTGGCATGTAAGAACTAAGTTGGTCTGTGGTTGGGGGGCCTTCAGGGATACATGTGGTCCCTGCTATGGCTATGTCTCCGTGAGTGTGCCTCTGATTGGCTGGCATGGGGAGCCAGGTCTTGACAGGTGTTTGGAAGAGGAGCACCTGTTTGGCCATGTGCTCATTTAGTGATCCGTTTACTGAGAGCTGTAGGCAGTGTCTGTGGGGGGGCACCCGAAAACATGCCAAGTAATTTAAAAAAAGAATTACAGCCATGCTTTACTTGCACTTCAATATTGCATTCATTAGAACAGTACAGAGATGAACTGTTGCACAACACGACACCTTCTAGTACATCTCTTTGAAGATAATATGTATTGTAGTGACTCGTGTCATGTATCATAAAACACATCTGAGTCCCGCCTGCCCTTGACTGCTATTTGGTTCTTGCTCGCCCACTCTGCTTCTGCTACCCCTCCCTAAAAGGCTTGGACTAGTGGGTGTGGTGTACTGAAGGTTGGCCAGGCTTGTTGTGAAAGTGGAGCAACCCTGCCCATCTCGCACAGCCGTGCCCGACCAATCCGACCAAGATATTCCCATAATGAGCAGGTTGGAACTTAAATTAGCAGGTTGAGATCAGATCTTTGGCTCACTGGTGGAGAAAGTGCATAGCTTAACCCCAGTAAACACAGGCCTTTCAGGACACTAACTAAAGGGGGTTGCGTTCAGTAAACAGGAAATGAACCAGCAAGGCGTTTTCTTAGAATGAGAAGAATGCCTCCACTCTGTACCACACCAAACAGTAATGCATCTGTGGTACAGTGCTGGTCATTCATTATCCAGAGGACTTCTCTCTCTTGCGCTCCTTTGGGCACTATGTACACTTAACGTTTAAAGAGATGTGGGTGTTTTTTTGTTGTTGTTTCTTTCTTTCTGAACTTCCTCATTTCGATCTCAGCTATGCACAGCTTAATTTCTCTCATTGCATGTTGCATACCAACATTGTTACTGGGTTTTAAAATATACATCCCTCAAAAAGAAAATGTACACGAAAACTGGAGGAGCAGTCGGGTGTTTAAAGTGGTCTAGTTTTAATGAGAAATTGTATTATGCAGGAGTCTCATACAACACAGGTTTTAGGAAATGTGACTTACACTGAGGTTGTGGTGAGAACTGCTAGGTTAGCCACATTGTCTGCACAGACCTAAACGTACTGTCACATCGCTGTCAGAGGATGTAGCAGCTGTAGAAACCCCCCCTCCCCCATTCCCCTCACCACATTTACACACACACACACACACACACACACACACACAACGTACAGACATTGCACATATGCACCGCACACTCCTACTCACATAGTTTCTGTTTTTCTCTCTCTCACACACACAGACACACATTTTCCACTTTGCTGCATGATGAAGACCAGAAACAAGAGAGTAAGGTCTCATTAGTGTGTGTAGGTTCCTTTCCTCTGGTGTGCACTGTAACCCCTACATCCACAGGAGTCAGTGACCTTCCTGTAGACACGAGGTCTTCAAGATGGGGCAGGGTGCTGCTGTGGACCTGCAGCAGCCTGATAGAGAAGTCTTGGGAGCCTCGCATAAATCATGTTTTGATGTACACTGCCTAGATATCACAAACTGTCACATGCTGTCAGCAAGTCTTGTTAACACTGCTTTTCAGAGCTGTAATGAGGAGCAGAGAATAGCCTGTATGAAAGTGAGCAAAAGAGCTTAGTTTCATGGCATGTTTCTTACCTCGCTAAAGTTAGAATAGGCTCTTTATAACATCACACTGGACCACCTTATGTTGCTATAATTTCTCAATGACCTGCACAAATAAGCATATGTAACCAATTTTTGATAATCGCACATTCATTAACTTTGATCAGAGTATGCAAGTGCCAACCATACTAATTTGCAGACTAGGTGTGCTCAGCTGTAGAGTCGTTTTGTGCAGGGCATTCTAATAAATGTGAAAGATATAGCCATGCACATGCATAGGCTGTGGGGACAGGAATGGATACAAGAAAAGAAAAAGGGAGTTTCCAGGTGAAGGGTGAATTGGTGAAAGTGACTTTTCCAGTTTATCCTTGTCTTCCACACTCTAGCCCACTGTGTTTGTAAATTGTTTTTCTGATTTTCTGAAAAGAAAAAACAGAGTAGAATATTTTCACATGTAATTTGGTTTAAAGTACAGTACTGGTCAAAGGTTGCAGGTACATTTGCGAATGATTACCTTGACAAAAAGTGCAAAGATTTTAAAAAGTTATCTATTATTCGACCTTAAAATGTTAGCACATCTATGACATAGCCTTACACAGAGTTTCTCCAGTTATTCAGCTGTGAGATTATCTCAAGCATCTTGAGGAACTTACCACTGTTTGTCTGAAATTGGGTTACCTCAGTGTCTGCTTTATACTGTATATTTAAAAACTGGGCATCAATGTGCCTTAAACCTACATTCTTTCTAATGGCGAGCAAGGGGGTGGTGCTCATCTGGTTGCAAAAATAAAATCCTATTGTACGGAAGTCTATTATTAAGTTGTCCTACTGCCTACTTTATTTATTACCTCAGTAAGCGTTTTTTCCCCCTATGCGATTATGATCTCGATTGCTAGTTTCAGGCCTTATTTACCATAACGTGCTGTTTTATTTCATAAATTCTAGCCGAGTAAAATTGGCAGTAAAGCAGGTTATGCTTTAGGGAGTGGTTACTTTATGACATGTGACACTTTATCAGCCATATCCACCTCTATAAGATGGCAGCGGCCAAAGTGCTTCGTCTGTGGCTTCAAAATGAGTCCACAAACCAATGGGTGACATCACATTGGCTTTTTTATAAATACAGTCTATGGCATCTTCTGTCTCTTCGTTTGATCCTAGACTGACTCAGTGATGTTGTATGGGGGCCATACCATCTGTTACAGACCTGTTGTTTTTCTCAGCACTGAAGACATGTATTTATGGCTGACTGTGTCTGTAATGCTACAGAATTATTTTGTGACAGATCAGTTTCCTCCTAATGTTAAGCATTAGTATAAAAATGTACAGTTCTGATGTTCATAAAACTTTTGCACAGTGTTGTATATAACAGGTAACAAGCAACATAAACACAGGACTACTTCTTGTACATTGTTTCTTTTCAACTGTGCAATTTCATTTCAGAAATTGAGAAACAAAGGCCATAATGACTGTGCTAGTCCTGATCCTGATGACTGTTTTGGGCACAGCCCCCTCATGGATGACCATTTCGGCAAACTAAGCGAAGACAGTGATTTAATGTACAAGCGCTGCGGTGTAAGTACTTCCTTTGTCCCCTGCTGTTTTGTGTTGATTCCTGTCTTTATGTTGATGTTCACTACAGGCGCTAAACAAGAAAGAACACAGAGGTTGTGATAGCCCGGACCCCGATGCCTCATATGTCCTCACTCCTCACACAGAAGAAAAGTATAAAAAAATTAATGAGGAGTTTGATAATATGATGAGAAATCATAAAATCGTAAGTACTGTAAATGCAATGTTCTTGCTTGGCTTTGTGGCACAACGGATTTTTGGCTCTTTTTTTTCTCCATTTAACTCTTTCCTCTTTTTGTTGTCCCTCCGAAGATTTCCGTTAACTTCTTTCAGACCTACACTAAAGATTAATGCCCCCTTTACTGGGTGTGCATTTGTTCCTTACGTTGAGTTGTTTTGCCGCTGATATTTTGGCACACCCTGATAAGATCACATTTCATTAACAGATGAAATGTTGCATGCTTCTGCTAGAAAGATTACACCCTAGTATCATGGTCATGTTATCACAAATCAAACTGCAATCACTATCTCAACATAATGAATTTACAGTAAATACCCTAAGAGTAATGTGAGTGTTTATTATAAACAGTTGCAGATCCTTTAATTTAAGGGTGTTTTTTTTGCCATCTCAATCCAGATTTCTATTCGATTGGTAAAAAAATATATATATTTTTTGTCTCCGTAGGACCTTAATAATCCAACATTTTCATTCTTCTTTTCAAATTATATCTCTTCATCGTTACACTGCACTAATATTTACACCGTCCCGTTCCCTTCTCCAAGTACCACACTGGCTCTGTCTTTCAAGATATCACAGATCTCTTGTGATCTTATCACACGTGACAATATTAGACTTGTGCAAGAACATAGTGCTTACTAAGAAGCAGTTGTTTTCTCTATGTTCCTGACATGAAGAGCATCACTTTGCCATTAACAAACTAATGATAACACCCAACTGGCTCACTGGATAATGCTATAATGAAATGTTCTCACTGCCACCTGTCATTCTCACTTAAAGCTTTGCACAGTCAGCACTTTGTGGGTAAATGCAAATGAGTTGTGATTCTTGTAGATGTCTGGGTTGCAAGTCCCCACCACCGCTGTGTGTTTTGCAGAGAAACACATTACACAATGGTGTTTCAAAAGGAAAATCTATGTGTCTAGTGCTGACTGCTGCAATGCACAGTGATCACCTGACAGCATGTTTTTATATTTTGGGTTTTGTAAGTTATTATTTGTGTATGTTGTGGTATTACTTGAAGATTTGTGTGTATTCTCTATGTATGATGTTAATGAGAATGATGGTTATGAATGTTTATTAAAGTACCATGAATAAATATTATGTTATGTATACTATAAAGCATACAAAGCCGACAATGTAGGAGGTCTCCTTTGCAGTACTTCAATCTGCCCTGCCTGCCTGTTTTGTGAATCTGTTTATTAAAGCTAACCTTCAAGTGGAGCTTGCTGTTAATGATGCCATGACAACCAGTGACTCATCAGACTCATCGGAGCTTGGATTTTTAGTGTAATCTGTGTAAATATTTGTGTGTTTGTCTCCCTCTTCTAGCCCACAGCATTGCCTCAGCAGAACTTCTCCATGCATGTGGCAGTGCCTGTATCCAATCCTAATGCCATGTACCAGGCAGGAGGGACTCTGGGCAGCCAGGGCCTGGCAGCCGCCACAGCTTCTCTGAGTGAGAGTGGGATGCTGTCCCCTCCACAGGCCTCTCTGCACAGGAATGTTGGCTCTGGTGGAGGATCCCAGAGGCCCACCAGTGCAGGCAGTGCAGGTCAGTGGATAACAATCTCACTTCGATTTTTGTTAATGGTGGTTAAGGCAGTTTCCCACCAAATTGATACAAGAGTCGGTCTCACCAACATCAGAAATATTATCAAAGTTTTATTTGCAATAGTTTGAAAAGAGTAGCTCAGCAAATTTGGAAATTGCTGTTTTTGACTTTTCAGAATTTGCTGAGGAGATCAGTATCACTCTTATATCCCTGTTGAACATGGAGTTGGAGGCCAGAAGTTTGTTAACCTAGCTTAGCATAAAGAGTGGAGACAATGGGTAGCAGCATGCAAGTTCACTTAATTTTATAAGCGGGATATATGTTGTGAAGAATCGACATACAAATTAATCTTGGATCCAATCAATTTTCCAGACTTGTCGGCTTTATTTGTAAAAAAGCATCCTGGCCCCTTTGATGGAAATTGTATCAACAACATTTATGTATCACTTTTACTGTTTCAAATAAATACATGCCAGTTAACGTTATGGGATTGGTATGCTCACAATTAAGACCGATCTGCAACAGAACAACCCAAGAAAGAAAAAGAAAGTTCAGACATTACCAGACGTTTGAGGACAAGCGCAGACTTTTGGCTAAGAGACGTAAGTAAAAAGAGAGGCTGCACACAGGAGCAGGGGGGATATGAGGACAGGGTGCACAGAGAGGCAAGGGAATATGAGAGGTGGGAATGGGGCACACACATGGCAGTGTGGACGGAAATGCTGGAAGCTCTGGGGCTAGATATTGAGATGCAGTCCCATCTCAAGGGTACAGGGAAAAAAAACAATAAATGTGACCTATGTCTGAATGACAGAGTTCAGGCACTTGACAAAGCCAATAATGTTGCATACTTCAAATAGATTAGAGAAAACTTGACTGATCTAGCTTTTACCTCTTTAGTTTCATATGCATAAATAGGTTTGCGTTATCTAGGTTGTCCACATTTAACCTCTGAGTGGTCTCTATCTCAAATGGTTTTCAACTTTTTGTCCAAAATGGTCTCCAGGGTAAGTGAGCTAATGTCAAGTCGTCATTCAACACCTCTTATCTGATCTTTGGTGGATATATTTTTTTCACATCCTCTGAGATGCTCATTGTTACACCTTTTACTGTATCTGCATAGTGGAAAAATGATGTCAGTGACACTAGTACTGGTATGACTGGTTGGACTCAGTCAGTTCGGTTGGCTTTTGCAAGATTTCACTACAATGCCTTTGATGGGAGCACATGCAGCAAGGTGTGAAATGCCTCACTGACATTTGACCACATATCAGTAGTAACATGTTCTTGTTTACTGGGGGTATACTAAATGATAATTTTCTAGAATAACTCATCCCTTGTGATTAATAACTGTAAAGCATTTATCTTATTTTTAGATGATTCTGGTGGCATGCTAGCATTATATTCTTTTGACCTAAGTGCATTGCTTAAATGTGTGTGAAACATCACTCAGAGGTGCACAAATTCAGAATTACACAAGTAACCGTTTTCTGAACGTGCCTCCTCACAGTGGAATGCTGCTTTCCTCATCCTCGACTTGATAAACAAGCTGAAAACAAACAAGTTGCTCTCTTTAATCACATATTGAAAATTCCCTCACCATAAGGACCCTGGCAGAGCACGTTCTACTCTTTCGTGCACTGTGAAGATAGAGCTACATGACATTTTCATGTCTGGTCTGCCATCTCCATCACATGCTCTGCTAGCTTGCAGAAAGATGCAGATGGTTAATCATATCACTCTGTGCATCTTATTAGGTGGCATGCTGGATACCACAGACCTTTCAGTGCCAAGTGGTGCGGGCTCCAGCCCAGCGGGTAAGTCCTCCTGGAGAGATTCATTAGCTCTCTGTAGCTCTGCCCAACAGGCTTCCTGCTTAGCAAATGAGCTGGATAGTAGCATATCTATTTGTGATTGGCTAAAGACAGTCGTCAGTACCACTGACTGATTGGTTTGACTGTCTTTCCATTGCATGCAAAGGGCACACATGTCCTCTTAACAGAGAGCATGCACAATATGCTTGGTAAACGCACGTTTGAGAGATGGGAAATGGTTCCACAGCATTAAACCCTGTGTGGTGTTTGTACTTCAAAGCGGTAAAAGAGTGGGGCAATTAGCTGTCTTACTGACACGGGCAGGTAAATAAACCCAGTGTTTCCTTTAAACTTGTCGCCTCTACACAGTTCCCTCTTCTCCTGTTTCCTTCCCGTCTATTGACAGGTGCATCTGTTCCCCCCTGACTGCCCTGGCAGCCCTTATAAGGCTGGAGAGGGTCTGTAAGATGCCTAGACCAGCATAACCCTGTAGGTATTCAGGCCATGTCATTCCACTAAGTCCTCAGTACACAATGACCGGACAGCCTGTCATGAGTGAAAAGTGTCGTGTGACACGTGGAGGCAGATGGAGTTTTAACTCTTTCCTTATTTTGTTTAGCAAACTGGCAAACTGCATGACATCAAAGGTAATAACAATTTGAAGAACACTAGGATATAAGCTTTAAGAGATTTTAGGCTCGGGCTTAGTCACAGAGTTTAAAGACAACCAAAAAGAAAGTGCTCGGTTGGTTTTAAGTTTGGGTGTGGCACCAGGTCAGGGTAAAGTCAGGAGCCTCTGCCAAGGGGCGTCAGCATTTGGCACTGTATGGGCATGTTGCAGCTGTTGTTTGCAACAAGTGTGTAGCAGAGCATAGGCTACGAGGAGGACTAACTTCTCTAGCCCTGATGTCAGATGACCATTCCTGAAATGCTTATGATTTTCCCAAGTAGCCGCAGTGACCACAGTAGAGGCATTTCAAAGCAGCCAGATGGAAGATGTGTTGTGTGATATCTTCTCCCCATTTAATAGTTTTAAGTACTTTCAAACTTTTTTTTCTAAGTTAAGCAAAAGGCAAATTATTTTTATCCCATTCAACTATTGGAGTGTGATAGCCGCTTTATTTATTAGCTTTTTGTGTAAAATTTCTCCATTTTACAGGCGCACGTACTGTATATGCATGCACGATACCACAGCGAACATCACTGGCAACATTTTCTGGCAGATAAATGTCAGTTGTTCTCTCTAAAATAAGCCATCTGTTGTTCTTGTCTAGTTTCTCATTCAGATAATGGCTTGAAAGCTAATACACCTCCACAAACCAAACTGCTTCTCTTTAAGCCTCATTTTATGTGATTGAGTAGTGTGTGTACTTCACTGAGTGACAGTGCATCGCTTCTTACAACAGCTCATACAATAACACCTAATTACAAGCTCTGGTCCTTGACTGGTGAGAAAGTTGTGGTGAAAACGAAGGATTCAGGAGAGTGCTCTCTGGTATGCAGTATGGTTGCGAGCTGTATACATGCCTTCATTAATACTGAATGATTGCAAGGTCTTGAAACACATTTTCAAAGTTTGTTTGCATGCCCACCAGATGTCATTAAGTAACAGGCTCAGTGGTGCCGGAGTTTGTTTTCAGAAAGTTGTTTTTCTTTGTTGTAGTTTTACTTTATTAATCTTAGGCTGCTTGGATGTCCGCAGTTGCTGAATAATGAGGGATACTTTCCAACGTCAAATGCGTGTTTCAGTTTTTCTTCAGTCTAAAATTTTTATGGGGCGTGAACAGTTATTCCATCTGACTTCATTCTTAGCAGTTACACTTGGGACATCCTGTCTCAAATTAGTTTGCTGAGATACAACAAAAGGACCGCAGGCTACATGGCATCTAGCTATTATTGGAAAACTGCATTTGGAGCCCCTTGATTCACTTCTATCATTTCTTCTCATTCATCAAGACTCCCCCCTCCCTTTTTTTTTTTTTTGCTTGAGCCTGGCGCGTGTGGGATGTTGGACACAATAAGTCACAGTGTTTTCTTTCCCCAAACTTAAAATGAAAACCGAATGTTTCACTTGTAAACACAGGGGTTTATGTAATACCCCTTACCAGACCATTTTAATAATTCAGAACAATGAACAGAAACCAAACAGCTTTCAGCGTGCACAGGTTTCAGTCAGAGAGGATTTACCAGCACAACCGATCTGTTAAGAGAAGTCTGAATATAGAATGAGAGCAGAAAAGCCCGGTGACATGCCCTATGCTGAAGGCTTGGTCTTAACTTGTGTCTGTTACCTTGGATCCCATTGAACTTTGCCGTGTATTTGTTCAGACGTGTTTTCATCCTCACTTATTTTCAAATAATTATTTCCTTCACTCATCGTCAGACGTATGAAGTCATAATCAAACTCACATTGCACACATAAGCAAGTCAGGTGGGTTATTCCGTGTCTAAATGAGCCAGTAAACACAAGACTGTGGGTCTTTGTGTCTCCGACCGGTAATGAAATCGCCAATAGTGTGACACAAATGTATTTTAAATGAGGTGGCGAAAGGACATAACTGAAATGTTAATAGATACAGTGTGACAATATTACAATTTAAGTCATGTAGAATTAGAAATATTACAACAGGAACGCTGTGAGTTTTTCTTTTACGTTTCTGAGAATATTCACATTTGGAAAATAGAGAAAGTGTTCTTCATTTTTTGCCTCCTCGATTGTAACATTTTTACAAATGCTCTGCCAGGGTCCTTATGGTGAGGGAATTTTCAATATGTGATTAAAGAGGGCAACTCGTTTGTTTTCAGCTTGTTTATCAAGTCGAGGATGAGGAATGCAATACACATATACACTACATCAGCCTATGAGTAAGCAAGACGACTTATCAGTGGATGTCTACATTTTTAACGACTTTAAAGTAGAGATGGACCGATCCGATATTACGTAGCCTATCGGTATCGGTCTGATACTGACGTAAATTACTGGATCGGATATCGGAGAGAAATAAAAAATGTAATCCGATCCATTAAATATCAAAAAAGCACCTCACAAAACTTGCGACACGGCGTAACTCAGCTCATAACCGTAGCACGTCGGAGCAGTGTGCTCACGTGATAGAGCGGCTGTGTGTATTTGTAGCCTCCCTACCAAACCAGCATTTCATCTCCGAGGAAGTGATCCCAGAGAGAAGTAAAGCAAGTCTGTAAGTTTGTCTCTGAATGTTTGTAAAGCATTCCCACGTTAAGGTTAACAACCGATATATGGAGCGAGTGCCTCTTCTCTCTCCCTCCCTCTCCTGTTGCTACTTCAATCATGAAACTGCTCAATGATCAGCTGATCGGCTTTTCTGCCGCGAGTCCGTCTCTCTTCTTTGTTTTTGGCCCACTTTGCACCAGAAAGAGGAAACCAGCGGCTGAACAACAGCAACACGTTTAACCTTGATAAGCTGTTGTTAGAATTTATTTATTATTACTTTCTACACCAGGATCCTTTTCTACGTAGCTGATGGCTGGTAACTGTGCAGGGGCGGATCTAGCAAAGTTTAGCCAGGGGGGGCCGATAGGACATTAACAGGGAAAAGGGGGGTACAAAGACATACTTTTCTTTCTTATTCTCATTTAAAATGTCTAGCTTTTAATAAATAATTATCTGAATCTTACACCCAAATTTTTAATCTGATGTAAAATATGTAGAAGTCCATTACTGTATATAGTAACTGTTAAGTCTAATATACCCTAGTAAGCTATAGTACTTTTTCCTTTGGGAAGGTACCATCTGTGCAGTCTGCAATTCTGTTGAAGAAAGATGTTGAATCTATTTAATTATTCTTGAAAAATAATTTAATTCTGTGCATTTTTTTTCACACTGCATCAAATTAAAGTTGATTACGTCGATTAAGCATCATGAGGTGGGGGGTGGTTCCCTTTTTTTTTTTTTGCTGGGAGTTTGCAACCCTATTAGTTAGGTTGCTTAATATTTCTGCTAAGTACTCTTTAAAATGCCAGAATAGGAAGGATGGAGTAGGTTTAAGTTTATTAGATTGATCAGTGTTGCTGAACTATGAAATATTTTGTGGGCAGTGTATTTTTTACATACAGGTATAACAGAATAGCTTTAGTGTTGTTGTTTATTTAAACTTGAGTATGAACTTATACAAAATGCAGCAAGATATTAAAAAACAGTTTTATTGATTAAAAAACACACTATATCGGATTCATATCGGTATCGGCAGATATCCAAATTTATGATATCGGTATCGGACATAAAAAAGTGGTATCGTGCCATCTCTACTTTAAAGTAGGCTGTTTTTAATAATGAAAGTTTGTTTCCATGGCACAAAAAGGACATACTTAAACAACATAATAAACCAACTATAACACAAGCCAGTCAAGCCGAACGCTCGCGTTACCTGCATATGTGCAATCATTTCTTTTCATGTGAAAAGACTCTGTACTCTAATCTCGTGATCCTTTCTATCTTTTCCTTTGCTATTTGTTTATTTTTTTAACTTGTGTGCTTGTGCTGTGGCCACTATGAATGATGTGATATTCTTGTGTCAAACAGCTGTGGAGATTTTTCACTGATAAATAAACCATCATTGCCACCAACAGAACCTTAGTGCTAGTATGACTACAAGTGCTAAGAATATGCAAGTTGTATCTTACGTAGCTTGCAGGTATGAAACAAACATCTCTGAAGGAACCTTCTTGCAGTTTTAGCAAAGCTGCAACCTTAAGCCTGAAGTGTTTTCAGACAAAAAAACAGTTAAACCAGATTAATAAAATTAAGCAGATTATCAAGAGAAAGACATAATGAAATATATATAGATAAATGTATAAATATATATGCAAGTGCATGAAAACATAAAGCATACATGGAAATTTAACCCACAAACATTATTGTAATGTGGACACATTTTAAAACATCAGTTATGAATGAATGAATCCTTTATTTAAACAGCCTATTTGAGCTGAAGATCAATGAGCTACATAATAAAACAATACATTATGCACGCAATTGAGAAAAACATATGCAAGTTAAATTTGATGTTAAACCAAGAAAAATCATTTATGTCTTCTTTTGGCTATATATATGTGTGTCACCAGATGATGCATTACATTATTACTTGATATATGTTTTGAGTCGGATTTTTGATATGATTAGGGAATAAAAACAAACTAAACCAAAGCAAGGATTACATTTTGATATTTTACTGCAAAGCATTATTAGAAAACAATGTTACGTCAGACAGTTTTGGCTGCGAAGGTTGGCCTCCAATGCTGCAAGACAAATCTCTGATGTGAAAAAGGCCTTTAGTCATCTCCATCGTGTTGTTTTTCCTCAGCGTTACAAGGCAGACTTCTGTCAAAGTAAAATATTCGAGCTCACTGATTGCTATCAGCGAGGTCTTTATTTGCCAAATTGAAATCCATTTCTTTACATGAAATTCTATTTGCACTCATTGCTCCTCATTCCCACTGAATGACTTCTTCCATGCTTTTAATCAGGCTCGCTATTTTTGGGGCTTTGGACATTTAATCTGCTAATTCTGTAAACATTGTTGTCTTGCAGCAGCGTAGTCTTATATGATCAAAGTGAAGGCTGATGGCAGTAGCTGCTTGCATATACTGTTGATTCAGCGGTGAGATACTATTGTGCACTTCATAACTGTTTATTTGACCTTGAATTGTTGCTGGCCTTATCTGTAGTCAGACGGGCTATTGTTCCATTATGTTCCTATGTAAGAGTCTACTTGTTGCGCACACACTTTGTGTTTCACTGGGATAAACTGAACACAATAGAGAAATCAGCAACTTGTTGAAGTGTTACTGATCTGTTGATGCAGTGCTAGATATCATTAATTCCTTCTTCCCTTTGTTTTCAGGATTTCCGAGTGTGTTTTTCTTAAAGTATAGTTTTTCTTTCCAGACTTAAGTCAAATAAAGTGAGGCTAAGCTTCAAGTGCACCTGAAATCTTACTTTTGTTTGGTTATTGTTTTCATAAGAATTCAGCAGTCCGTTTTTTTTTATCAGAGCTCTTTTGTGTGAAATCTGCAGAATCTCACTGCAGATCTTGTGCAGATGAGTCATACAGTGTCTTGTGGTTCAAAATAAGGTACTGTAGCATGATAGAAATGGGAAGAACACATCTTTATGTGAAACGTGTTTTAAAAAGAAAATGCTTAATGGATGCAGACACTTTATGGTGATTTAGAAATTTTCAGTTTGTTTCAGAAAGATTTATTTTAATTGAGAAACTACCAAAAACATATTTCTTTAAAAAAAAAAAAAGTCCTAATAATAATAATAACTATAAGCCGTTCTCTGTATTGTGGCATTTATTGTAGCTTTAACACCTTTTTATAAGATTTATATTTAATATTGGTTCAATACGATTACTTCTTTTATTTTCGATCGGTCCACACCCAGTGGATATAGCGATGTTTTTCAAGGGTGGTTGTCCAATGAGAAAAGGGAGAGGGAGTTCCTAAAATGTTGTTGGAACTCAAGAAAATAACTTCCTAAAATTAGTTGAATTGTTCTCAAGAAAAGGAAATGACTAATGATCATGAATGCCTAGGTGTGAATGGTGTGGGGATAGTCTAGCACATGCTGCTGTTTGTGTGCACAGTGAAAAACAACAAAGAACAACATTTTATTGTTCTTATTCAATTGTAATGGCCTCAGCTATTTCTTTTAAGCAGTCACAGTACATTTGCCAGTGAACTGCTCCTCGTCCCAAGATGCAAAGAATTGGCTTTGATGTAATCATTCACAGTAAAAATAAAGGGCTCATCAATTTTGAAATGGACATTTTATTTTTGTAAATGTGCAGGATAATTATCCCAGTCTATTAAAACTTCCCAGAGGGTTGGAAACACTTAACGCTGCATGCTGTAGCAAGCTGGAAAACAACACAGCGCGAGAGGTTTGGTTGATGACTGGGAGTGTTGTCAGTCACAGTGCATGGTTTGATGATGTGTTTCTGTTGCTGTGCGCATCTGCAGGAAATGGTTTTGTTAACCCCAGGGGCTCTCCAGGCCTCCTCAGCACAGCCAGTGGCAATGGCCTGGGTAAAGTCATGCCCACCAAGTCTCCGCCACCCCCTGGAGGGAACATGGGAATGGGAAGCCGCAAGCCAGACCTGAGGGTTGTTATCCCTCCATCAAGCAAAGGGATGATGCCCCCGCTGGTGAGTAGAGAGCACACCACTGCACACGAGTATCACTAGCTGAAGCACCTTTAAATATCTCTGCTGCAGGGCAGAGCAGAGCTTTGTTTGGTGTCTTTATCAAGCCCTTCGTAGCAGAACACTTTGCCTGGATTTTGCCCAAACATGTTTTCGATGTTATCACAAAACGTAGCGTGGTGTTCAGCTGAGGTTTCCGCCTCACTTGAACACTTGAACTCAGGACTTTTATTTATCTGAGAAGTGGGGCTCAGTGTGGTAGCGTAAGTGTCTGAGATGTGTTCACCTCTATTTCAGTGTGGACCGAACCATGGATCTGCACCCTCCCTCCATTATTCACATTCATTCTGAGGCCTATAAAAACAATAATAAGAAGAAAGCTTCAGGGTGCCCTGATCGTAGCAAACACATGAGGTTTAAGCAGACCCTCCGAGTCACGAATCGACATTCAGAAAACTGTAAAAGGGGGGTTGGGGCGGGATTTAAAGACAGTTGCAAGCAAATACCCTGATTCACCTCTGTGTGTTGTTTGTGGTGTCAGTAACAGGAGCCTTTCCAGAAAACCGATGTGTTTTGTAAATAAACCTCTGGTTACTGTGGCTGCTCCTCCTTTGCTGAGCCTCAGCTGGCCTGGAGCAGTGTTTAAACAACTGTGTGATACTGTGTCTGCTTGTGGAATACGTAGGAGTAGGACAGGTTGTGTTGCAAGAGGTGCAGGGTGGGAGGTCCTGTTCTGTCTGAGCCTACGAAGTATTTTCGACTGGTAGAGGCTGTTGAGGGCGTGGGCTGTGGCAGGTCTGCAGACAGCCTGTCATTAGGCCATAATGGTATTAAATTAATCACATCTCAGTGTGACAGAGTGTAGATGAAGACTTAATCAGGGGCCCAGGGTGTGAGCCAGATAATATCTTGTCGCCCTTGTCATGTCTTCCTACCGCTATTGATTGAGTGTGGGTATTAAGAGCCCCGGCGTGGACACAGTATGTCCCACAGCACAGAAAAGATGGAAAATGGGCTTCTTGTTCTTCCTCCCAGCACAGGGGGGATTTTTAAGTGCACAGTACTAAGCAGCCATTATTGGTACCAGCGGAGAAGCTTCGTTCGTAATTTCTGGTGATTATGATTTGATCTCAGTGCCACTCACAAATGTCAGCTCTCATTTGTGTAAGCTTCACTGACGTCCGACTGCTCCATCTTCTTTATTTACAAGACTGGAATTTTATAGCCCAACAAACCGGAGCACCAGCGCTTCATACCCACACGTGCTACGGTTTGGTGACAGCATGTATTTGCATTACATTTAAAAAAGCAAATTTAGCTGCTTTGTTCAAAGAGAGCGGGATTTACCAGTGATTGGTCACCAGAAGTTTTTATATTTATTATTGTCCCTTTTACTGTAAATTCCTGCACTTGTCACCTCCCCCCACCCTGAGCGATTTACAGCCGCTCTGCTGCTTTTCTGTAACTCTCTTCTTTTCTTCTGTTGAGGGCAGTCTGAGGAGGAGGAAATGGATTTGGTGAGTTTTGAGAAATGCCTGGGCAAATGGCTGCAATGTGAACGTGCTTCCGGTGATCACTGATGCTAGACTGAAGGCACCGCGCACACTGGAGACTGGCTCTCAGATCTCCCAGTGATAAGAAACAAGACATGGAAAAACAAAAACAACAACGACAAAAACATTAACACTGCATGCTTTGGGTTTGGCCTGTGAAAATTGCCTCGGCCTGTTAAATTGGCTCCTCTATTCCCAACACGTCAATGTTAGTCATATACCACCAGAGTTTATGTGTGAAAGTGTGTGTGTGACAGAGAAGGAGAGCGAGAGAAAGGAAGAGGGGGAGAAAGCAGATCAGTGATTACTTTTTAAAATTATTTTACGCATAGTTTCATGTTTTACAACTCAAAGAGTGATGAGTAAATTATAAATCATTTATATTTTTTAAGCCAGAGAGGATTACATCATCTTAAATGATATCACCTTACGAGATACTCGGTGAAGTCATCTGGCTGGAGAGTGTTGGAACAATGCGAGGAAGCCATCGACTGTAGATCATGATGCAATGGCGCTTCAAACACGACTGCTGGCAGCTGCACATATGTTTGTTACATTAAACACGGGGGAATTTTATAGTATTGTTCTAAACTTTTGCTGCGTTTCATTAGTGGATCTGCAACTCACTGAAGAGTTTACTGCATGACCACAACAAGCTGCATTTTTTTTGCGGACTGCATGCCAGTCACTGCACTAAAAACCACTGGGGCTCTGCTGTGTGTCACTCTGGGTGCTGATATGTGTCATATACGCATATATATATACATATACATAATATTCGGGTGTGAAACTGATCTCCAGACTCACTTTAATGGCTCACTCTGATTGTTTTTGCGGTGGACTCTTGTGGAGTGGAGCTTGCCCAAAACGAGTGTTCTTAACTCTTTAATAACACTAACAAAATGTATTTGTCGTGCTTTTAATTGCACATCAGCAATTCTGTACTGACGTCGGTCAGCTTTCTACTTTGAATAGCAGAATTCTACCTAAATTTATTGCAAAGCTCTCTCAACGTTTTTCTGTATATATTAAATATAAACGAATCTGTAGGTAATCAGACTAAATATATCAGTTTATTGTTAGGTGTCCTCATTTTTTAATCTACTTTCATAAACTTTTTAATGCACACAGTCAATAAAAAAATCAGAAAGAGCGGAACATTTACAGCAATGAAGTTACACTGCCACCTTGTGGCAGCTTTTATTATTACATGCACATTCTTGACACGACCTTTAGTACAGAATATGGAACACTTTGAAAAAAAATAGTCATTAAAAAAACTGGATCATTTGTAGCCTTTACATTAGGGACTTTTAACTTTGCCCAAGAGCTACTTTAGCGAAATGACTGAATCATCTGCAGTATTTATCAGGTAAAATAATAAAAGGATCAAAAGACAAACAAAGAAAGGATTTTACTTTATTCAGTAACTACAGCTTCATTAAACTGAAAATGCTTTAGTTACATTTTGAAAACATTAGGCACAGGTGAAAACTCATCAATAAGTCGTATTCAGTGCAGCCTGCCCCTGGCATTATATGGCTGATTTGGCACGCAGCCTCTAAGTCGAGTAACACGACGCTAAATGAAGTGTTTTAAATGATACTATTGGCACTGTTTAGCATCCAAGTGTGATATTTTTATAGTGCCATGTTTTGAGCTAAAGTATTTTCTTTGTTGTTTGTGTTTTTTGCAGAACACTCAGAGGATAAGCAGTTCCCAGTCCACCCAGCCGCTGGCTACTCCAGTCGTGTCTGTCACCACCCCCAGCTTACCCCCACAGGGCCTGGTCTACTCAGGCATGACCACCTCCTACAATCCTGCTGGTGAGTCTGGACTCGCTCACCCCCCTCCCAGACTGACAACAACCTTTTTGGCCGAGATTATTTGCACAACACGCTGTTGGTTCCTGCTCTTTTCTCAGTGGCACACAGTGTTGTAACTGAAATGCGAGTGAGTTCTCAGTGTGCGTGGTTGCTTTTTTTTTTTTTTTTTTAAACAGAGTACTCCCTGAGCAGTGCAGAGATCTCTTCCCTACAGGGCTTCAGCTCTCCTGGGCTCTCGCTGGGCTCCATGTCGGCATGGCAACAGCATCAACTGGGCCAAGCAGCTCTTAATTCTTTGGTGTGAGTAACACACTTACAAACAAAAGCACACTCTCCAGACGCCCTCACATAAAAGCAACACCCACTGTGCTCTGTGATATCATACTGAATCACACATCTACAGTCCTGGCTTTTCACATTATTTCAGTTCATATTTGTTCGCTCGTTGTTTTTGACCAAGAACAAAATGTCTCGCTTATCTTTGCTGCAGTGGCGGAGGTCACCTACCTCAGGGTTCCAACCTATCTATCAGCACCAGCCAGAGCATAAACATCAAGTCTGAGCCTATCTCACCGCCACGGGAGCGCGTCACCCCGTCTGGGTTCCCCTCACAGCAGCCGCAGCAAGGGTCCAGCCGACAGGAAGTTCTGGGACGTTCACCTGCCGACAGCCTCAGCTCGTCTTGTAGCTCATATGATGGCAGTGATCGCGAGGACCACCGGCCAGACTTCCACTCCCCGCTGGGGCTGGGCAGACCCCCTGCTGGCTCGGAGGACAGGGAGAGCCCATCGGTCAAGCGCTTGCGCATGGACACATGGGTGACATAAAGAGCTCTGATCAAGCCTCCAGTCACCAGCCGGTCAGAGAGAGAGGGAGGGGTTAGACATGGAGATAAAAGAGAGAGAAAGAGGGAAAAAGAGAGAGTGAGGGAAAGAGAGAGAAAGAGAGAGAGAGAGAGAGAGAGCAAGGGTCCTTACAGCTATCATTGTCATGCTATTATTCAACTCCACTTCAGTTTGTATGACTGAGATGTAATGTAATAAGACGTGTCAGGACATATCTAAAGTTAATTCTCAGACTGATAAAATAAGATTAAAAACTCAGCTAGGTGGACTGAATTATATGCACAAACAGGTGGTATCAGGTACTTGGTGCAATTCAGGAGACGCTGCAGAAGAAAGATGTTCAAAGAAAATCGTTAAACAATAGGCGGTAGATTACTTTAGTCACTGGTCTAGTCAGACACTTACATGTAGTTGCTGTTTTTGCTGTTGTGCTTGCAAGTTGCAAACAGTCAGAGAAAATTGTGTTGCTTTCAGGCTGAGGACCCGTGCATATGATATTTCACTGCAAGAACTGTCTTTAAAATCATGCTGTAATCACACAAGACCTTTATATTAAGTGGCCTCTCCTAATTTATTGACTGAGTGGATCAGGCGCGCATCAGTTTAAAGGACCAGTGTGTGGGATTTGGTAGAATTTAGCTGCGATGGTGTGTGTTGCAAATTGATCCCTCACTTTTCCCCTTCCGAGGCCGCCAATGTAGAAACGTGAAAGGTTTGTCCACGTTTGTCCTACATGATCGACTCCGTGGAAGAAAATACTGCTCTAATTATAAGCCACACATCCCCCCCTTCAAAACGTAAAAAACAAATTCAATTGCAATTGACTACACACTAATTCAAACATGTTTGTGAATGCTGTAATATACGCCTGCCGTTGGATACTCAAACATCCAGCACACTGGTCCTTTTTATCGAAGTTACACAGATATTTTGATCCTACAGTAAATCGTTGCAACAGTTGAGACTACTTTAGCGAATACGTGAAACATAAATGTCGGGGGTAAAAATGAGATAGGAGCAGAATCTATTGCAATAATGACAATAACTATTCATTTTATAATTTAAAAGATTAGGGTATGTAAATGTGCAATTAAGATAATGCCCAGTTGAGCTGGTGAGAAAGTCAGCATGTTCACGTTTGTGTAACAGTTCATCAGTAATATAAGCCAAAGCTGTTCTTTTGTGTTGTTTTGTACAGTTGCATTGATTTCTCCTAACAACTCACTCAAACGCACCGTTTCTTTCATCACAGTTCTTATTTGTTATTGTGCTTTTAATATAGTTTAAAGTCATGTAAACCAGATCTTGAATCGATATCGAAAGCCATGAACATTTGCTGTTCTGTTTGTGTAATTGATCATTTGAGCCAAACGTCGTCTTTTGTTGTGTAAATAGCGACTTTAATATATATTACCAGGGTGTGAGTACATGCTGAATGTACTGTATGATCACCGTTTTCAAGGAAAGTATATTTTTGTGGTTTACAGCCAAGTTTACAAGAGTACACCCTTAAAGAAAAAGGAAAAAAAAGTAGATCATTCACTGGTCAATATTTACTATTATGTTAGTCTCTTTGAAAATGAACCGCCAACATAAAACTCCCATGTGTTTAGTTCCAGATGGCTAATTTGTTTTGTCTCTCTTTTTAGTGGTTTAGTGGTGATTGTTTGTCCTGATGACATTGTAATAACAATGCTGTGAGGTTGAAGTTCCACTATTTTCATATTTCTTAAGGATAATCACAAGGCTAGGGGAAATAGGGTTTCTTCTCACCTATTGTGCTGGCCTGTGTTAGCAGCTGCTGAATACACTGCCACCATTCAAGTCCAAGGTCCAAGCCCCTCACTGAGGAATAATCTATTGTTAATGCGTGTAGCTCGACTGAAAGACACGTCATCTCTCAAGCCATTTCCGCTATCGTGCTATTGGTTCATGCAATTAAAGGAAGACACATGGACATGGCAGAAGTGGCTGCTGACCTTCGTACAAAACCAGTCATGCCTGTTCCCACGTGTAGTTGTAAATATGTAAGTCTGCTTGAACTGTCCGTCACAATTGTGTGCAAAAACACCCATGTGTGTCATGAATTGGCTACGCAAACTTCATCTTATCTCCATTTCCCGTTTGAGTAGTGCAGCCTGAGGAACAGTGAAAATCTGAAGCTGTTGAGGTCATGTAAAGACAGGAGATGGTGTTCAGGGGGAGGGGCTGTGACTTGTTTTCTTCTTCATCCTCACTGGAAAGGAATCATTCAGCAGCCAAATCATAATAAAACACACTGACTGACTTCAATCTCACTGCTGAAAGGCACACATTTGTATGAGAAGTTTGCTGTACAAGACGAGTGTTGCTGTGTCTTCGCCATGGCTTTTCTTGTGTGCGTTTCTTAGGTTTCTGACCTATGCTGCCCCCATCAACAGCTCCATGGTTGCTCACGTCTGTAATGATCTATGCAGTTAACCCCGATTCACATTAAACATACAGAATATGATGTCATTACAGGTCACGTTTAGTCTGCGGTGCATTAGGAAGACGAGTGTTAAAGACTGTTAGCCTCCTAAAGTGCCACAGAAGGAAGTTGCTGGAGTACAAGTTAGGTCTAATACATTTCATTAAATTATTTATTTGGATACCCTATGTCAATTTCCACATACTCACATGGTGTATAGTAATCCATAGTGTAATGTAGTTTTAACACAGCTGGTGAGAATAGCAATAATAAAAGACTACAACGAAAACCATCTGCCTGTCTGGGCAGCATCACCTCGAAGTTGAGCACATATTTTAGCACTCGATAACATATCAGGGAATTTTGTAGTTGCTCTATCTATATGCACAGTTAGGAAAATGCCTTATCCCAAAGAGAAATGACACCGCTTTTACTTTCCCTCAGTAAAACAAAGACAATGCAGATTTCAAGCAAACATGACCAGACCTGCCTCGTCTCAGATAGGACACACGCAAGAAAACGCACGGCGAATGCACTGCGATACACTTTGCTCTTTTGGTCTCTGTCCAAGTTGTGCACAACTGATGAATGTGAAAGGAAAGGGTAATCAATGAACCTCTGTCGAGGACTTTCTTCACTTTGCTGTGCAAGAGTACACTGCTTTGCTTCACTGCTTTTATAAACAGAACTACGTGTTTGGTAAGTGTTTGTAGTTGATAGTTCACTTAACTAAAGAAGCTGTTTTCGGTTTGAATGCTCAGACCGTTTGGCGGCACAAGCTGGACTTTGTTGCCAATAATGACATTATTTGTTTCAGAATCAAAATAGATTTGAAGTTAATCTACATTTTATTTCCCTTGAATGTGTTCCTTTATTTTCAGCATAAATATTCAAGTGAACTTTTTATTAAACAATTAAGATACTATGCTAGATGTTGTACAAAATTTGTATTCTTCACAAAAGTACAAAATATTGGCTTTTAATGTGTAATTTAGGTTATCTCTCTTATTCTGTATAAAATGAAGTAAACAACTCTTTCATAGAATTTGTTCTCCTGTGAAGTCCCAAACAGTAGAAACTGTCAACTTTATTAAACACCTCAGTGTATGCTCAGTCTGATCTCACTGTCTATTTATCTTTGAATTATGCAAAGACTTTTTTTCCCCTCGTCTCTTATATCGGTGTACTATATTTATTTGGTTCACTGGGCCCACTGCCATTGTCAATTAGATGCAAGCTGAACAGGCAGCACATTGCGTCTAAAAACTTGAAAAAACCCAGAATTTATATAAGAAATGTTAAATTTCCAGTTTGTGTATTTTAAAATCATATTAATTTCCAATGAAAAAGTAGGACTACTGCACTGGAAAAAAACCCAAATAACTGTCCATTGAATCCAATCATGTGTGATCACATGTAATATTAAGTAATTTTCTGCCTATGCATTAACTTCTACATAGATTTTATTTTATATATTGTATATGATTTGGAAATTTGTATTTACTACAATGAAAATCTTCCATGTATTGCAATGAAGAATCTCTAAGTTTGTCAAGTTAATACAACAATATTATTGTTAGAACAGCTACAAATTATATATAGTAGAAACCATATTTTTTGCATTCAGCTGTTACAGGCACCAGTAGAGAACAGTGTATTTGCATGCTATTGCCTGCAGGAGGCACTGCAGTACAATGAATTAGTCAATAGTTTGCTGGGCCGTTACTAAAGCAGGGGAATGTACTGCAAAGGAAAACTAGTTTATTCCATCTCTCTTGATCTACTTTGACTAAAGCTTCTTATTAGTGGGCTCTATATTAATTTTATGTCTACTATACAAATGTGTATGTGGAAGATGGGAGATGACAGACGTTATGAGCCATCAATATATGAATATGAGGTTAAATGGACACACCAAAAAGTAAGGGAAAAATAAAATGTAAAAAAACAAAACAACACAAGTATAGGCTTTAACATGACAATGAGAAGGGGAAAAAAAACAACAAAAAACCATTTGGGGACTGAATCACTGATCACACCAAAAGTCAAAGTTAAAGTTGTCATATTTTTATATATTGAGACATTATTTGGAAAGTTCGATATTTTTAGTGTTGTTCCTTACCTTTTGAGGCTTTTTGAAAAAAGGAAAGTTCTACAGAATTTCAGTAGAATACTAAACACACCCCATGATTCAACAGCTTTTGCAACAAAAAGTCGAAGTAATTGCTTCCTTTGTGACTTTATCAGTCTCTCACATTGTTGTGGAGGAATTTTTCCCACTTTTCATTACAACATTTCAGTTTCAGTTGATTAAGGTTTGCAGTCATTCATTTATGCACACGTCTCTTAAACATTTCAATCAAATTGAGGTTTAGACTTTGACTGGACTATTGCAACACCTTGATTCTTCTTCTTCTTCTTTTTAGTTATTCTGTTATAGATTTGCTGGTGTGTATGTAATCGTCGCTCTATAGTTTCAGTTGTAGTTAAACTTTATCAGAGGAGTTCATGGTCAACTCAATGACTACAAGGTGCCCAGGTCCCATAGCTAAAAGATAATCATCACACCTCCACCACCATGATGCAAGGTTTATGCTGATATGCTGTGTTTGGATTCCATGGCTCTGTGCATCATGGCAAAACTGCTCTACTTTGGTCTTATCTGTTCAAAGGAAATCGTGTACAAAGTTTTGTGTTATGTTTGGATGCTATGCTAAGCTATGCTTCCAAACCAACGCGTATTTGTTCAGTCTTTTTCTAATTTCTGCCATGGACTGAGGCCTGTAGAGTCTGAGGCATAGTTCTCAGTTTTGTTTTGGTTTTTTTAATTTCTCTGAACATTGTATGGTCTTACTTTGGAGAGGATTTGCTGGGAAGACCATTCCGGAGAAGACCATGTTACTGTGTTAACATACCTGGATGCTTCAGACAGAAAACCAAACCCTCTGCTTTTGTAAAGGTTGTTGGTTCTCACTTAGCAGCTGAAACCTACCCTCTTAAATCCCATGGAAGCAGTAAGAGTTTTGTTTTTCACAGGACTACACAGTGTTTTTGCAATAGACTTTCATTCCTGACAGCAGGAAAATCACAGGTGGAGCTGATGACATTAATGACTCATGACTCAGTTCCAATCAATGTCCTAGTAAACCGTGACCCTGCAGCAACATACGTAATAGCAGGGCCTCCCATAAATGGAATGCAGACATCTTTAATACACCTATTCCTTTCTAGTCATGGCAAGTCAAAGTGTTTATTAGTGGGTGGGTCCATTTAGAGGACAACTCTGTATATTTTTACTATATTTTCATCTGCCACCTGCACTTGCTAGTTACTTACCAAATTGTAAACAAACCGATTCTTCTATTGCACTTTACTACTTGAGCACCTTAAACAACATGCCCCATTCACTCATTCATTTTCTACACTTTTTTTTTTAACATCTAAGTGATTTCTAGCTAACATTCGCACACATTAGTTTGGATGAACACATCAGGAGCAACACAGGCCTCAGTATCTCCAATCTCAAATTGGAAGGTCATCTTCTAATCCCCTCGATTAGCGGATGACCTGCTCTACCTCCTGAGCCACAGGTCAGCACAGGCTTGAAAATAATTACCTCTCCTACAACAGATTAAATAGTTACAGTTTTAACCCATTTGGCCACTGACAATGTTTAAATCTTAAGCTCAAACCCTGGTAAGAACTATTTCTTTACTTTTACTTTCATCACTTTGAATGCAGTTTGTGTGTGTGTGTGTGTGTGTGTGTGTGTGTGTGTGTGTGTGTGTGTGTGTGTGTGTGTGTGTGTGTGTGTGTGTGTAAAGGATTACTTACAGAGAGGCATTGTCAAACAAGTAAAAAATCCTGAAAGGTCATTTCCCCATGGCAAACTATCAAACTGTCCACTCAGTGTTACATATTAGTTTGTTAACACTGTCCAGCTGCACAGTTCTAACATTAGCATTTTATTGCCCAGGTATTGACTAAGGTACCATTATTAAGGTAAGAAAAAAAAAACATGCAGGTAATTGTTACAACCTGTATCAGCGAAAGACAGATTATGATTTTATTTTACACTTTGAATCTTGAGGTTTTTGCACACATTCTCCGTGTGATTCCTTGATTTCTTAAACAGGCAGCTGGAGTCTGATGGTTGGGAAAGGTTGGGTCACATTTCACTGCGTGTTATATTTGTATAACTATGTACGTGACAAATAAAAGGATCTTGAATCTTGAAGCAGTGGGAACAGTTCAGTGCATCAAATATCCATCAGAGTATAGTTCAGAATCATAGATGTTAGGCTGAGCAATTACTGCTCGAAGTATAGAACCGACTTTTGTCCGCTGGTTTATTTTAAATGTGCTGGCCAAAATTTTCTCTCTGAATTAAAGTCGACTTTCTCTAGAAAACTCTGCTTTTTCACATCTTGTGTAGGCAGGGTCTCATCATCCATTTATGTACAGAACTGTTATTACAGTGTAATCTCTAATCAGATGCTGAGATTACCTGAGAGGGAAACAACAAAATCCTGCACTTCCTTAAGCGCATGTAAACATGGGTGTAGTTAAAGTTTGAGTGGGGAAGGTGGGATGTGTGTGCATTTGGGGTGTGGGTCATAGACTCTACAATCTAACCACTGTAGAAAATCTGAGGCATTATACTGTTATATGTCACACATTTAAATATTCATTTCCATAAAATCATTAAGGTAGAATGGAAAACTGAATCAGGTTGTCAGTTATCAGGGGAATGAGTCTGAAAAATGCATACTTGTTAAATTAATTGTTGAATACATGGTCAAACAGTGGTCACAGACACCATAAACATTGGACAGCATCAACACCTTTTGGACTAATCCTTAGTGTTAGTGTTGGAGGGGTCATTTATCAGCTAAGCTATCTAGACTGGTTAACAAGTTTCATTAATAAACTGTGTGGGTTCAACAGAGACACAATCATCAAATCTGAAGCAAAGGATTGTCTGCACCACACGGCAACTCAAAACATTACTCAGCTAGTCCTTTAAAAATGCTGCGCAAGATTAGAACAACATGCATTAAAACACTCACTTCATAGCGGAGGTGAGGCCTAATGAGACTAGAAGGCCACCTGCCATTCAATATGGCCACACCCTTAACTCATTTATGCAAAATGTACTCATTCAGAGTTGTTATGAAGGGATAAACTAGACTCCATCTCTTTTCCTTTTTTGTACCAGGTTAAATCCCTTGTGGAAAGAGCCACAAGTGGCACCTAGAGGAACTACAGTTTTTGGCACTTTATTCCTGGACTCCATTTTTCTCCATGTTTGAAACTTGGTTAAGGTGCTATCATATTTAATTAGTCAAAGACATTCATTAAAAAATAAATAAATAAACAAACAAAAATGTAGTTTATTCCAATGTGAAGTAAAAACGAATGAGTTTGTGAATCTCAACATTGTTTTCGTGTTTTTTGTAATGCGTTTTTTAATTTAAAAATGAAGAGCATGCATGTATATCCTCATTATAAGAAGACCAGTAACTTAGCAATAAAAATAAAAATTAACTGACAATTTCAGTTTTATGATGAGGATTTTACTAATGAACAACACAGGTGAACCTGAAATAAATATTATTTTGCACCTTCAGCTAGGACATAATAAGGTCTGAGCAAAGTTCTGTTTTATTCTGACTTAACAGCGCTTAAAAGCTTCTTCTGGCGACTTTTTGGGAACTGGTGTTGTGATGTAAGCGTGGATATTCGTGTGATAGACTGGCGGCCTGCCCACCGCTCCCTGGAATTAGATAAGCGTTTGAGAAAATGGATGGATAAATTGAAATCAACTGAAAACTGCTAGATCATAGCTGGAGACCCAGGGATCATCCACGATCCATCCAGGTGATCCTTCACGCAAAATTTAGTCAGTCAGAAAAAGACGTTACTGTTAAAGCGGAAGAGCAATGTGCACACAGTGCAAGCGCTCGGTGTTCAGGGAGCAATCCGATAGGTGAGCATAACATTGTCTGCAAATGCCCAAGAAGCTGAACTTAAAAGGGGAATGCCCAGGATCAGGTAAGATTTACATTTTTTGGGCGCATTCTTGAAATTTGGCACACCGTGTTCAGGAAATCTTGCGCAGGAATATGGCCAAATCTTCTTGCCCTTTTTCCTCCATCAACTGTCAGTTGTAATAATGCAAAGGTGCAACCACTTTATTTGCAGCCAAACAGGCCTCATTTCATTCATTAACTCGACTCTGCAATCTCATGTTTAAAACATCTGTACTTTCTGCCACATATTCACTGTCTTTGGGACAACAGCTTTTGAAAATAGCCACAGTTATATAATTATTTTTAGATGATGGAGTTCCTCATTTTTCAAGCCAGCCAGTGATCATCATTGTGTCTGGCTGCTCTGCTGCTTTAGTGAAAAACGGCTCTATAAGTTGTGGCCTCCCTGGTATCTAGCTGAGCAAGATTGCCGTGCGGGCTCTTTTTGAGAAATTTTAAACAAATATCCTCATATGTGGTTCTCATTTGTCTTAGAAACAAAAATCAGGTTAAAAAAAAAATCTGGTAAATCTTTGTTTTTACATTCATCAGGTCCCAATCAGCCCAAATATCACAGAGAAATGAAAAATGCATGCCATGGAAGAATTCAGGTCTCAGGAGGTTAATGGTGTTGTGCACATTTTGAGCATATCTCGTAATCGAAGTAACTCTGGGCCAATTGTAATCCAGCTAAGAATCAGATTGTTAGCCTACCACTAGCAGCTAGGTCAATTATTGCCAATACATCTACTGTAATTTTACTTTACTTTATATCAATATAATATTGATACTCTTAAATACGAAGAAAAAGTTAAAACTACATTTATCAAACATACATCACGGATGTTTTAGGCCACTCAGTCCACAGGCTCACTCTTTAATGACTGTATTCAGTTTGTAGGCTTGCATGTGCATAACTCAGTAGATTTGTCCCCAAGTGCATGTTCTTGGCTCTCCTTCCTGAGACCAGCTGTGATTTAGGCTGGAAGATGTCCACTGTGCATGGGTAGAGTAACCAAGCAGGGTTTTGGGTTGTTTGAGTTGAGCGAGAAAGAGGGCGACAGGCCACCTGCCATAGGGGTTTGCCCTGTTCTGATGCCCAACCCTGCCTTTCAAGTGGAAGCCAAGTAGAGGGTCTTTCATGTGGGCCTGATCTCCTAAAGACATCAGCAAATATTGAACAAGACAGTCCAGACTCAAACACATCTGTTGTCATATAGTCTCAACTGTTAGGCTCAGACAAAGATAGAGAGAGAGAGAGAGAGAGAGAGAGAGAGAGAGAGGGGGAAAACCAGTGTGTCTGTTGCATTAGCTTCTATCTGTAGACAGAAAGCTATAGTTTATACTTTGCAAACACAAATGCTCCTTTTTAACTAGCTTAGGCTAAACCACGTTCTACTGTAAACAAATATGGGGGTGTACGAAAGTAATGGAGTTGAGTATGGTGAGGCAGCTACCGAGTGCCAGATCCTCCCTGACATTTCATATGCCTGTCATGTTGCAGAATCCATCAGCAGCATTTTTGGGACTGTTTTGGACACATAGGAAAGACAGTTGTATTGTATAATTAGGCTAGATTAAGGTATTAAGTATATTTTCAAATACTTGGGGCTATAATGGAACCCATATGAGAGAATGCAAGTCGTAAAACAGACAAATTGCCTCACAAATGCAAATAAACTGTCAAATATACAAATCAACACAGAGCAAGCTGGCATAACAGGCTGCTGTGCTGTGAGCAACTGTTTCATAGTTTCAACGCTGCCGTGTTGGTTTACTCTCTCGCTACGTTGTCTTAATTTACTCCATAATTCTTGTCAGATTTTTTTTTCTTAGCCCACATAAGTGGAGTCAAACTGTACTTTGTGTTGCTCCATCTATCACAGACAACTTGGGTAGGACTGAACAGTTGAAAGGCATTCACATAGTCATTGAAACTCGCCTTGTTTGACTGGTACGGCTAGTTTCACCTGCTGCTGCTCCTCCACCAATCACTTGTCTGGGATCCTACGTGATCTGTTGCCTTAAATACTTCGGCTCGTTGACCATAGTTGGGATAGCTAACTTGTCTGTTGGAATGATTTCATCTGCTCTGGGTGGGAACTAAATCAGTTTGTAGGTTTGACAACAAAGCTCAACTGAACAGGTATGTTCCAGTGTCTTCCTTTTCTAAATTAGACTGAGTGTCATTCAGGTTGCTGTATATCCAGCTATTTTTTTAAAATACAGATTTGTTAATTTTTTTATGTCAGCATTATTGGTAAGATTGTTTTTGTTGTAATATGTTTTTTTTGTGTTGAATCAAGGTGAAAGGCAGAAAAGTGGCACATTAAATCACACTAAACATTCGTCCCAATGTGGTTTGTGTATGTTGATAAAATCTTAGCCATAATGCTGCCAACCTACTACCTACCTCCTTGATATGTCACAAACCTCCATATAAATTCAATTTCTTCTTTATAAAATTTGACTCAAGCTTAAACGTCACACAGGAAATATAAATCACATTAGGAAGATGAGTAAGGGGCTGGGCTGCACAGTCTGCCACATTACCTTCAGTGTGTCTTGGCACTAATTCTACCAGTTTTTTTTTTTTTTTTTTTTTAAACCTACTGGTGAGATGAAAATCCTTCCCCCAAAATATAATTCGCTGTTCTAATTATAGTGGTAGAGTTGGATGTTGGACACTAAAATGTCCTAGAGCTGTTCAGCAGAGTTGGGATCTGGTTCCTGTGAAGCCCATGGCATATAATTTCCAAAATGTTCATGCTGATTAAAGCGTTAGCTACCCCCCATGCCTTAGGTATGGGGGGCATTGTTACACTGCAACTTTTCATGTCAGCAAAATATTCTTACAGCATAACAGAAACATTGCAGGGGTTAAAGTTTCAGCCTTTTCCTTTTAACTCATTGCCCAAGTCGATCTTTTTCACTGACTGTCTCCAGTATGTTCACATCAGCTGATCTCCATGAAGCTTCTATGTAAATTATGTGCATTAGACCTCTAAAAATGCACAGCAAATTAACTCACTGTTGTTGATTATTTTAATCTAAAGGGTAGCCCTCAAGATGGAGAACAAGAAAAAGAATTTAGCGGAGAGATTCCGTCTGAAACCCAAGTTTCCCATCTTAAAGAAGCCCGCCAAGAAGCCACTGGCCAAGCAGGGTAGGAATCTGGCCAATCGACGAAGTATCTCTGTACCCGACCTAACAATGGTGCCAGGTGAAGCATCTACCGAGGATGCTTCGCTGTCTTCTGCTGCTTTTGGCATCTCTCCTGGTCTGAGTGATACTGATTCTATTGCAAGTTCAGAGTTTGCAGACAAACTAAGTGATCCAATCCCAGAAATCAGAACCAGATTTCTTCAGCCTGATCACTCAAATCCAGCTCTGAATAGATTAAGCACACCCCCGGGGACCCTGGGCATTTATGAAGAAATGGATGATTTTGGTTTAGAGAACAAAACGAACCCAGTTGTAAATGAGTTATATGCTAAAATAGACAAAAAAGGCAAAGGGGCCTTATCAAAATTCCCTTTTGAACCAGCTCCTACAGGAAAGAAAATGTCTAACAGTGGACAAGATCCCATACCAAGACCAGACCTTCCAGAGAGAAGTGAAGAAGTCTCAGAAAAGGGGTCTAGAGAAAGTCTTGCTGCTGCAGCGCTGTTTAGAGCACAATCAATGGGAGAGCAAATAAACCCTTATAGAGAAAAACAGAACTCATCAGTTGAGCCGAAAAAGACATCATCTGAAAAAGGGACTCCACCAACAAAAAGACAAAATGCTCGTATAGATAAGCTGATGTTGGACTCTATGGGCAGACCTTTGGAAAGTGGAGATGGCAACTCTCTGAACTCAGCATGTGGCACTCCCAGTGAAGAGAAAGCCAACATGCCTTGGGTGAGAGATGTGGAAGAACAAGACAGAGAACCCTCTCCTCCCCTGCCGATAAACGAGTTCATAGATGAGAATCTCCTCGATGAAACCCCGGCAGATGAGGAGGATGAGGAAGAGGTCAGTATTATTTTTATTATTATATATTTCGGCACATGTATAGTCAGTGGATCCTAGTGATTTCCGTTTACTGTGACAACTGACATCAATTCCAACTGATTGATATATATATAAAAAAAAAAAAAACACCCAGCACGCCCATGCGGGCGGTTTATCCTTCAAGCTCGGGTCCTCTACCAGAGGCCTGGGAGCTTGAGGGTCCTGCGCAGTATCTTAGCTGTTCCCAGGACTGCGCTCTTCTGGACAGAGATCTCCGATGTTGTTCCCGGGATCTGCTGGAGCCACTTGCCTAGCTTGGGAGTCACCGCACCTAGTGCTCCGATTACCACGGGGACCACCGTTACCTTCACCCTCCACATCCTCTCGAGCTCTTCTCTGAGCCCTTGGTATTTCTCCAGCTTCTCGTGTTCCTTCTTCCTGATATTGCTGTCATTCGGAACCGCTACATCGATCACTACGGCCGTCTTCTTCTGTTTGTCTACCACCACTATGTCCGGTTGGTTAGCCACCACCATTTTGTCCGTCTGTATCTGGAAGTCCCACAGGATCTTAGCTCGGTCATTCTCCACCACCCTTGGGGGCATCTCCCATTTTGACCTCGGGACTTCCAGGTTATACTCGGCACAGATGTTCCTGTACACTATGCCGGCCACTTGGTTATGGCGTTCCATGTATGCCTTGCCTGCTAGCATCTTGCACCCTGCTGTTATGTGCTGGATTGTCTCTGGGGCATCTTTACACAGCCTGCACCTGGGGTCTTGCCTGGTGTGATAGACCCCAGCCTCTATGGATCTTGTGCTCAGAGCTTGTTCTTGTGCTGCCATGATTAGTGCCTCTGTGCTGTCTTTCAGTCCAGCTTTGTCCAGCCACTGGTAGGATTTCTGGATATCAGCCACCTCCTCTATCTGCCGGTGGTACATACCGTGCAGGGGCCTGTCCTTCCGTATCTATCCTTCCAATATATATATATATATATATATATATATACAGGTTATCTCATCAAAGTGAACCTCAACTGTCACGAGAAGTTGCTTAAGAAAATAGTTGCGGTAAATGTAACATGAAGTAACAGCACAAAAACTGCCAGGATCACTGGACACATTTACTTGAACCTTTCCATGCTTTCATTTAGCTTTCAAATAGTGTGGCTTTGTTTTTCCACTCGCTTTTGCAAATGAAGCCAAATGTTGTAGTTACTGTATCCTCTAGTATGCAGTCATGAATGAAACCTTTTCTAAACCTGAGCCCAGACCTTTGGTTTTATTACATTTGATCTCTTGAGCTTTTAGGCAAATCACTCAACTGATGAAGCATCAAAAGCTGGTTGGTGTTCAAGCTAAAGTCCCTGTGTGGAGAGAAGCATCCGCTTTTGTTTAGATGTCTCTTAGATTAAAATAAAAAAAATGAAAACAAACCTCAAAAAAGAAAGATAAAAACCTGTGCTACCAGTTAGTCACACAATGTGCAAACAAGCCAAAAAAGAAAAAGCACAAAAGAGGTCAAGCAGAATTCACTTTCTCTTCAGATGCTACGTCTACAAAGCATCTACTGACTTTTTCACCCAAATGCAATAGGTTGTCATTAGCAAGACATTAATAGACACCTTTTTTGTAATAATGCAAACAACTGACTAAATAAATAATAGTAACGCTATTATGATTCCCTTGGAATGCTACACAAACCTAGATGGCTTGGCTGTCCTCGACTCAAATGATTGCGCAGTTTTATATTTTATAAAGTGTCACAACATTTTTAAAAATCTATTTTTTTTACACAGCTTGCCAGTGAATCAGCTGACTTCTTTGACGAAAATGCTTCAGTGAGTATCCACTGAGTTGTCTTCATTTTATTAAGCTAATCATCTGGTGTGGTAAATGCATACAAATATCAGTGATTCTCCGCAGGATGTTACAGGGGGGTGTGAGGATCGAGTACCTGCCCCATTCCAGAGGTATCTCTTGAAAATCAACCTGAAACGAGGAAAAAACCTGGTCATCAGAGACAAGCGCTCAGGTACGCCAAAAACCTACAGGTGATCCATAAAATAAGCTCTCGACCTTTAACAACCTGTAAAATTAAAAGATCTCATCTAGATCTTAGAAATTTGAATAAACTAACATCAAATCCTGTTCTTATAACAGCAATTTTTTAAAACAGTCTTGGTTGGATCCGTATCTATCAAAACGTTAGATCATAGATAGATCACATGTCCTGTATACAGTAAAACAATGCATTTCTTTATTTGTTGGCTCCTAGGGACAATCTGATAAAGTTTTACAGGCACGTGAAGTCCATATTGGTCTTGTCAGTCTTATTGTTACTGTGACAGGAATGTAAGGTGAGATATCCTTCAGTTCAGGTCAGTTCAGTTAAAGCTCCTATTTGCAGGTGAGACATCTCATGTGAAGTTATGCACGGACAAAGAAAAAACAAAACATTAGAAAAGTATGCAGTCAAACGAGTATGACAAGAGGCTGACGATACGATGAGACACTACTGGTATTGTGACGACTGTTTGCCTGTAGATTTTTAAAGTGGAAAAGTCATCCCTTACCTCCTAAAGTCAAAGCTGTCTACCACTGTAATTACTTTGGAGATGTCTTTTGGTTTGATAGTTTGATGTTTACTTCCTAAAGTGGCAGAGCCGTGCTTTGGTTACGTTACGAGTCACCGTGTGTAAAATCAGTTAGATATTTTGAAAGGTGGTCTCAAATCTTTGTGTGCTTAAATGACTGTTTCCCCCCATATCTGGCATTGATCTGTGAGAGGCAAAAAAATTTTCTTTCCCCTGAGGCCTAGGTCGGCATTTACTCTGGGAAAGCTACACCCTCACGTGGTCATAGGTTGAATTACAACATATGAGAAAACTGTGAAGGCTGATCAAGAATCCAAAATGAAAGCAACATTCTGGCTTTTATTTTAAGGTTAGAACAAATGTGTTCAAATTGGCCTCGTAGAAGGTCAATATTTTAAAGCTATGTTAATCTCATCAGTTTCCTTCTAACCAATTATAAACCTTGCTGTGTCTCCCATCACCTAACAGCTATATATGGTGGTGGTACTTGAAATGGTGCTGCTTTGTGGTACAAGGCTCTCCCAGCCATACTTCTAAGCTAGTTGAGACCTCACTTCCCCTGACAAGATGGCACAGTGATGATGCAATCCCCACACGCCCCCTATCTCTCCACTGTTTGCCCAACAGTCAACACAGTGCCAAGAGCTCACCAATGGCATACATTGTCATTACATATTCTAAAAGGACCCACATAACCAGCCCCTCCCCTCTCCCATTCCTTGGTTTTTGTTCTCCCCTTTTTTTCCCCCTATTAATTTCCATCGTCACCATTCTCAGTCCAGAGCTTTTCTCCTTGCTAGCTGCCACATTCTCCTCCTGTCAAGCTGCCTGGAGGTTTCCCTGTCACAGGCTGGCAGGGTGGAGCTGCTGTGGGTCCTGCCTGCCTTTGCGAGATGTTCATTTGGAGTGGGGAGCTGACAGGCCTGACAGCCCATCCCCACAGGGCCTTTGTCATGTGATTCAAGCCTCCCTGCAGGCTCTCTCAAGCACCCCTTTATTCCCCTATACAAATGAAGGCATGGGGCTGGCTTTCATTTTTTTGGCCAATCTGCATGCAATTGCAGAAACAAAGAAGTCCCTTACCCCCACCCCACTCACAGACAGACTTTCTTAACAAGCTTGGAGGATTAACACTGGTTGCTTCTAGATTTTGGTTTCTGGTAGCCTCATGCTGGCGAGTGTTTCTACCCTGTGACAATTAAACAGCTACATTCTTCTGTTTTTGCCATGTGTGGGGTGCACCTCCTCCATACATATTTCACTCTCTCACACGACGAGCATGTGGGGGGGGAGGAGGGAGTGTATACGAATGTGCGTTTTCATGCACAGTGTACACTAATAGAGCGACAAGCTGCTAACATCGTTTAGTTTCCATTTAGTATTTCCACTTCCTCTATATGCTGTCATGGAACCAGCTTGATGATTGATAATTTAACACATAAGATCGCTCCTCCACTTGTGTCACACGACACTCTCTTGCTGATTTGCCCTTTATTGTGTTTCATTTAGGTACCAGTGATCCTTATGTGAAGTTCAAAATTGAAGGAAAACAGTTCTATAAAAGCAAAGTGGTTTATAAAGACCTGAACCCTCGCTGGAACGAGTCCTTCTCCCACCCTCTCCGAGACAGAGAATATAACATAGAAGTTCGGGTAGGCGCTGCTTATATATGATTGCATTTTGCAAGGGACACTGGTCTTGTGCCAGACCGGACAATTTCAGTCTGAATGCAAGGCCAAGAGATGTTTAATTTAATACATGCCATACCTCTAATAATGTTGCAGGTCTATAATAAAAATCGGACCTCTGATGATTTCATGGGTTCCAGCTTTATTTCCCTGAGAGATCTTGAACTGCAAAAGTGAGTAATACTTTTACATTTTAGAGATTAGTTTATGCACAAGGGGTCTTCTCATTTTTAATCTTCATACCCTTCCTGTCTCCTCACAGAACCAATGAAATGGAGTTGCGTCTCGAAGATCCAAAAAGCAAAGAAGATGACATGGGAGTCATTATTGTTGATGTCTGCCTGATGTTCAGAGACGCCACCATCAAAAAAGGCCCGGTAGGAATATTTCAGACATTACAAGTGTTTGTGTGATGAAAATCTATATTCTTACCTGCTATTATGCACTCATTCATTGCAATTCTTCTCAATTTTATAGAGATTTGGACCCAAAAGAAATAAGGTATGGGTTTTTTAAATCTTCACATTTGCTTTTAATGCCATGATATTTTTTTAATTTCCTCATTAGCGCTTATGGTTAGGCTAATCTAACTCACTAGGGGGCAGTAGCTCACTACACAATGGTGCAACAAAGAACGAGGCATATGTTCAGGACTCAGGCTTTTGTGTGTAACCTTGTTATCAGCACAGCCTATTTCCTTTCTGCTTTATAGTTAACCTTTTTAGCAATGCATACTATATTCAGTCAGTGGAATCATTTTGTGTAAAGAAAGTATGGTACAATATTACATTCTGATCAAAATCAAAGTAATAGTATTCGCTGAATATGCTGTCATGAAAGAGCCTTTTGATGAGCATTATAGAGCAGTATTTGGTTTTGTGGTAAACAAAGTTCCGTCTCTTCTCAAGTGGTTTTCAATATATTGAAGCAGTAATTAGATTCAGAGTGAAATAGGAGGGTTGCTGTTTGGGACTCACACTGCAGCGATTGGGTTTATTTTCACACCTATGCTGTCACTACATCTGCCACTGTTCAGTCTCTTGATGGTCCAGTAGGCAGTCTCAATTTGAAATTAGATGACAAAGGAATGAATGCCATTTTCATACACATTGTAGGTTATCCACTACAGATGGTTAAATATACTCAAAGGGAGACAGAAATGTGTGGCGGGACTCTGCGCGCTGTTCTCCTGCCTAAATCACGGTGCTAATTTAACAATGTAACAATGCCATTTTTACCCCCCCCCCCCGCCATTTCATGGTTTTTTTTTTGACAAACGTACAATATCTTATTGCGTTTAACACCTATCCTGGAAGTGCTGAATACCCGGCTCTTGCAGCTCTACTCCCCCTCCGTCAGAACATCGTTTTCTCCCTCTGTGTTACCACGACAGAGACAGGGAATTGCAAGTGCCTGAGTAAAAGTCTGCTGTGTGACAGTGTTTCAAACAGGAGGGGGCGTATGGGAGAAGCGGAAGGGAAGGGGAGCGGGGGGGGCTTGGCTGTTGGAGGCATGTTGCCAGTGTGGGATGACTAAGATCGGCAAGGCTGATAATTCCCAGGCATAGCGGGCAATAACCCAGATGTTAGGATGTAATATCACAGCTGTGGATGGACAGTGCTGAGACACCAGCCAAATGGACCTGGGTCTGAGCTCATCATGCTTGTCCCCATGCTGTCCCACCATATGGAAGCAATCGCACAGCCCTTTTAAGACCAGGAATAGATTCTCTTTAGGGGCCACTTACAGTTAAGTGGAATTGTTTTATTGGCCGCTGAGATAGAAATGTGTCCAAGATAAACACTTGGGATGACTTGGCTGAGGCCTGTTTTATATCGCTCCTCCACTCCCTCTGTTCCTCTTCTTTTGAAGGGCCTGATATTTATAGGGCTGTGCCTGTGGTATTCCATGTTAATTCAGGTCCCCGAGATGTGCTTTGATCCCCTCCGGATTGGGTGGCAATGTGGGTTGCGACCCCGTAGCTATTGAGGAGGGGCCGGAGTGGCAGGGGAGTTGCAGTGGGGCTGTTTGAAGCGCCGTCGCCGGGGCAGCCGAAGGAGCCGGGCAATCAAAGAAGCGAGAGCAGATTACGCTCCTTCGCTTTAATTACAGTCAGCCCTACACAACCTCTGTGCTGTTTGTTTTTACAGCCCTGGCCTATCACCGCACAGCCTCACGGGAACTCTAACATGGAAACGTATCAAGGTCTCTTGTTCTCTCTCACACTTGCTCTGTGACACACGGCGGGAGAAGTGGATTATTTGCTGCTCTTGAAGGCTTATTGAAAGCACAGTACCCTGGTCAGTTTGATATCTTCACCTGAGCAGAAAAACACTCGTTACTTTGCTGGCTGAATTCAAAGTGGATACATTTGCTAACATGCAGTAAAACTCTGATGCTGGCTATACATGCTGCATGTATGCATAATTTGCTGATGAGAGAGAGAGAGAGCTGTGTGGTTTGCATCATTACTCACTGCTGCCTGCTGTCTCTGGTGCAGTATGCCAAGTGTCCTGCCTCCCCACACTCAGTCTGGGAGCCAGTGATGAGTGGGACTGTCACAGCCAGGGACATCTGGCTGCTCGCTGACGTCCCTCTCTTCCTCTCGTTCCAGGAGCCGCCATGGTGTGGCTCGCCTGTCAGTAGAGATGTGCTAATGTGCACCAACAGAGATGCACTGTATAATGTAAACCTTTGTCCTACTTTTGTGCACTCTGTGAACATGATGAGATGCCAGGCTGAAGCGGGAGCAGGTAAAAGGGAAGCGATCTCACAAAGCTTGCGCGCATGTTGCGTTGAGGAAAAAAAAAGAAAAGAGAAAAAGATCTAACTATCTGTGTGCATCTTTGCCCCGCAGCAGAACCAGGCCACGCCGGCTCAGCGCTCGGCTGAAACACAGAAGAATCAGCTGAGGAACCAGATGTGGACCGGGGTGCTCTGTATCACCTTGGTGGAGGGACAGGACATGCCGCAGTGTGGCCAGGGTGACATTTACGTCCGCTTTCGCCTCGGTGATCAGAAGTACAAGAGCAAGGTTGGACTGGTCTCATTAAAAGTCGCTCTCTTTTTGCAATTCTCCTACACTCCCTTTACTCGTGCTCCTCTGTCTTTTTAATGTCTGCTCTTTAGACTTTAACTTTCTTCCTAGGCCCACTCTCTTACTTCCCCGCTTTTCTCTCCCAGCAGGCGCCTGCCACTGACTCACCTCCACCTTGGCTCACTGGGCCATGGCAGAGGCAGCTCATTAGACTGGGCAAGGCTGCCACTCACTTCTAACTGTGCTTCGAGTGCCGGGCTTCATTGCCTTCATTTGCATACCCAGCATGCCCTGTTCATCTACCTGTACTTGTTGGCCTCCCCCCTGATGATTCCATGGTGCACTTGTCTCATGTTGTCGTGTCATTTCTTTGTAAACCTCTCTGCTTTCCTCTCTGCTTGTTTGTTTGTTGAACAAAGCTGATTCTAATTGGAAGCTGTCAGTGTTTACAATCCCACAGTGGCTACTGAGGTGTACACATACAAGCACACACAAATAGATACACATACGCGCAACATACCTCTCTTTCTCCTCTCCTGCCTCTTTCTGGTAGGACTGAGTGAAGACTTAATCCAGCCGTCATGCAGGAGCTGCTCAGTCTGATAATGCATTAAACCTGACATTGCGTCAAAGTGTTTGTGCGCGCTCGTGTATGTGTGTGTGTTTCTGTGTTACTGTATGTGCTGAAGCCGCATCTTTTCTGCCCTTAGAACCTTTGCATTCAGCCAAATCCCCAGTGGAGAGAGCAGTTTGACTTCAATCAGTTTGAAGATAACCAGGAACCTCTACAGGTGGAGATGTGCTCAAAGAGAGGGAGGAAGAGTGAAGAATCATGGGGGATGTGAGTATTCCCTGGTTCGTAAAGTTACATTTGCCCACACACTCGCTCACCCGAGGAACTCACACTCCTTACAAATTGTTTCAATTGAGCGAATCTCCTTTTTTGTGCGCCAGGCTTGAGGTTGACGTGTCGACACTTACGGTTAATGAGAAGCAACTCTACTCCTATATGCTGAACCCAGGAAAAGGCAGAGTGGTGTTTCTGATCACCCTGAGATCCGTCTGGGGGGTCTCCATCTCTGACATCGAAAATGCTACCTTGTCAAAACCTGATGAGAAAGACGAAGTGGTGGAGAAATTTGTACGTTTTTCCTTTTGTACCTGTATAATTTTAAAAAGAAAAACAGGACAATAGTAGTCATGCACATAACACCAACCGGTTCAGTAATGAGTTCAAGTTTGGGATGTAGATGGGATTGCTTAAGATGAATATATGATGTAATATATGTATAGCAGTATCACACTGAATAATTATGCCTTCTTTGTTTAACATTTTTCAATTTCATCTTTCCAGAGCTTAAAAAACTCGCACAACTGCATGAGAGATATTGGCATCCTTCAGGTTGGCGTAATCAGGGCAAATGATCTCCCTGCTACAGACATTAATGGTATTCAGCTACTCCAGATCATCTTTTTTTAATTTTCAGATTCATTTCTTAGATAAGAATAGAATAGCCCTTTATTGCGATTGAACATGTGCAATGAAATTGTGGATACATCACATTGTTGCTGTTTTGCAGGAAAAAGTAACGCCCTGTGCGTTATAGAGCTGGGGAACTCTAAACTTCAAACTCACACAGTCTATAAGAATGTAAATCCAGAGTGGAAAAAATCCTTTACATTGTAAGTAATACAAGTAGGGAAAAAGCAAATCTGTAGCAAATTTTTGGGATATATAATTTAATATTGATCACATTTGAATTACTCATTCGCAGCCCGATTAAGGACATCACCGATGTGGTCGAGTTGACAGTCTTTGATGAAAATGGAGACAAAGCCCCAAACTTTTTGGGGACGGTGGCCATTCCTTTACTTACTGTAAGTCTGCTGAGTTTATAAATATCTGTTTAAAAAAAGTAGCAAATCACTTTTATATGTACGTATGTATTTTGAATTTCCCAAAGGTTAAGAATGGCCAGGAGATAACTCTGTTACTGAAGAAAGAAAAACTGGGAAGTGCGTCTAAAGGAAGCATCACTCTGGTGCTGGAGGTTATCTACAACAAAGTAAAGATCAAATCAACTTGGTCAAAAATTGTTAATGTTGATAATAGCCTGTATTATATGTTGTGAAAAGTCTTAACGAACGGAAGCATTCGTTTGTTTTCTTTGTTTGCCTCAGGTGGGAGCTAGTGTCAAATCCTTCCAGCCCAAGGAGGCAAAATTAACAGAGGAAACCATCAAGTTCAACAAAAAGGTGATTTCGATTGGTTTTTGCAAGATTTTGCAAAAGAAACTAAAAGCTTACAATAAAGTCTCCCCCTCACAATGTCCTAAAAAAGTGGCCACTAAAAATCTACACATAGGTCGTAGTTCAGATTGTTCTACTCAACCTAATTAGTTTTATTGGGTTTGGCTTCAACGTGGCAAATAAGGGATTGTAAAGCCGATCCAAGCTCATTGCAAAGTCATAAACATTTTGTCCAGTATCAAAATGATACTAACTGGTGTTTTCTTCCAATTATTTCCCATTAGGTTCTTGCCCAGAGTATATATCGGGTCCGCAAAATCAGCACAGCAGTTCTGTCCACGTTACAGTACATTAAAAGCTGTTTTCAGTGGGAGAGCACGCAACGGAGTCTAATAGCCTTTCTGGTAAGTCATTGCCTCATGTTAATGAACTCTCTTTAAGCCTAGGGGCGAACAAGTTTTGTCCCATTTCACTGCAGCCCAGTTTTAACTCTTTCATTTTATGTGAATTAGATGTTGAAGAGATTCTTTGGTTTAGCCATTTTCTCTCCCTGCTGGACTTTTTCCCATGAAAAACAATGGCTGCCTTCTGTTTTTATCCCATGTGCAATGTGATGGATGTGATTTATCCTTTAAATCAAACCCCACTTGGCTTTCCTTCACTTCTGATGACATTAGAGTGTATTTGAAGGTGTGGGGTTTGGGCGTTTGTACATCTGACTTCTTAGCAAAGCCTCCTAACCCAGGGGATGGTGTAAGGAGGATCACAGTCTCAGCTTCCTTGGGTAGAGTAGTGACAGTCTGCCTCTGAGATTTGAACCTTGTTTAAATGTCTCTGTTTAGCTGTTTTTAATGAGGGTATGTGATCTTAGGTCCTAAGCTTAAATAATCTTAAAGCACCCAGTGAATCCCCTGCAGTACAGCACATGTAATGTCATGATTAAGAGTGCACACTTACCATGAAAGCCCTGCCAGCGCTGTGTCAGGGTGAGGAAGCGGTCACAGACAGGGTGTGTGAAGAACTCTCCTTTCACCGCCTTTCTTCTGTCTGCTCTGTCTCAGGATGACATGCAATTCATACCTGGTGTATTCTATAAGCCCTTCTCACTGATCCTGAGGTGCAAATCCCCGCAGGCAATGGCCAGGCTCAGTGTATCACAGCCTTTAGAACAGCAGGGCACATAGACAGGCAGACAGCGGACACACAGACAGGAAGGCAGAGAACAATGCAGCCAATTGTATAAGGAGAGTGGGAGGCAGGCTACTATCTGGGAAAGAAAGTTGGAGCACAGAAAGAGGAAGACAGTTCAGCGAGAGTGCGGGCGAGATAGCGAGAGACTTGGAGGCAGACGGGCAGGCATGGATACGGGCAGGAGAGCAGGAGGATAGGCAGGCTGACAGGTGACAGGTCAGCGGGATGGGGCCATCTTCTTCCACCTATAATTAGATCCTCCGCAGGCAATGGGAGTGCGAGGTGGTACACTCTAATCTTTCATTTCCACTTCTACTCCACCTGCTGTTTAAGAGTTCAGCAGATTTTAAAATTGAGGAAAGAGGCTCGCGCTCACTTTTCTCATGGTGACTGTCATTGTTACGGCAGTGTAGCCCCCCCACCCCGTCGTCAGCTGTGTATAATCTGTTCGCTGTCGGTGAAAATGATAATTCTTGCAATTCTTATCCTTTTATTTGAAACAACTGGCACGTTTTCAGACACTGATACCAGCGTGCAAAAAGCAGACAGTAACACACCAGTCAGAGTACGCCTGTGCCCGTGAAGAGGTGCGCTTCAAATAGTCTAAGTGTCGAAGGTCGACGGCGAGAGTTGCCCAAAGAGAGCGAAACTGCCATTGTTATTCATCACCCACTAATCAGCAGACTGAGAGTACAGCGAGTGAAAAGCTCTTTTTTTCCCCCCCTTTTCAGTGATTTATTATAGTTTCAACAGGCACAATGAAACATGCAAATCACAATACTGTAAATACTGCAACAGGAAAAAAAACTCCTTCTGCTACCGCCTCACTGTCAACGAGGCCAACCGCAAGGTCCTGACTGACTGTCATTACAAGCCTGGTGCCATGCCACCATCCTCGTCTCGTGCCCCTGCCCACTCCAAGGGCGCTCACCGTACAGTCACTTCTCCTCCTCCAAGTCATCGTTTCCAATTAAGTTACTGTTTGGAGCTGTCTAAAGCAGCATGCCACCATGTGCTTTAATGAAAGCAGCTCCCACTCCTATCTTTATATCTTTAGGCAGTGGTAATAAGGTAACTGATTCAGACATTGACAGATGGCCTCTGCTTGCCTCTCAGATGTGCATAATTATACCACTAGTGTCTGCTCTTTTCCACAGTGGCAGGCAGCGCAGGGCTTCTCAGGGTATAGCAGTTGGAAACACTGCAGCGGTGGGTCTAGCTATAATATACATTACAATACATTATTTATCATGCAGGCAGACCAGTCCTACCCTTTTACACTATATACATCCTGTAATGCATTACCACAGCTGTGGTTTTTACTGGGACTGCGGGATGCTCACGTAGTGCTTTACCAGGAATACTTAGCTATTATATCACTCAGTCCCACAGGCCAATTTTCTGACCTCTACACAGCACGTAGTCTACGCTGCTACCCTGTTTATGTAGATTTTATAACTGGATTATGAAGAGTTTGTTGGTTTAGGGTGTGCAAGGTACTCAAATTTTGCAGAGATCAGTGAACTGGTTCCAAAGACTGAATAAGCAAGTTGTGTGTATATATATATATATATATATATATATATATATATATATATATATCTCAATTTGATTTCCCCCGTGGGTAGCAATCAGAAAGCTGCACATTGACTTATTTGGCTGGGCGACTAACGAGTGTTTTTGTGGGAGAGGAGACTCCGTAAGGAATGGAAAGACTTGCAGTGTTGTTACAGTTTGTGAACGCGGGGCGGTCGCTTGTTTTGACTGTGCAAACTCATCAGCAGAGTCCATACTTTTTGAAGTTACCTTCAGTTTTCCACCAGTGGGTTGCAGTTTTAAAATAGTCTCTCTAATTAGGTAATGCAATTTAAGAAAGGAAAAAGAAAAACAAGAAAAAGGGGAGAAAAATCTTTGTCGTGCATTTAAACAAAGTTTTGGCAAATCCTCATAAACATTTTCATCAGTAAGTGGAAATACAAACATGAAATTTGGATTTTTTTTCCTCCCTTCTTCTTGTTTATGCTACAGTAATGAGCTGAGGATCTGGGCTTTTAAAGAGTTTGACAACAGCATGTTCCTTTCTCTGAGAGAGAGGGAAATTTGACAGCTAAAATCTTCATAAAATAACTGCCTTTAGATGTGCTTTTCACTAAGACTGAGCGAGATGAATGTGCTATACATCAGCAGCGACTGCAGAGGGGTCACCCAGAGTTCTTTGCTGCACGCAAGGATACCACCTGTAGATGGAGCTACAGCACTGCTAGAAACATCAGCGGAGGCGCTGGAGAGATCAGATCACTAACTTTTTCCCAACAGGAGCCATTCGTGGGAACAACTTGGAGTGAAATCTTCCATTCTGTGCATTAAACCAAAAGACACAAGTTTCTTCCAGGAAAAAAAGAAGAAGAAAAAGATGAAAAAGAAAGAAAGAAATGAGCGCGTATTAACAAGCCAAATTAATCTGGAGTTTAAAGTTGAGAACAATTTTGATTTAGATGAAATGGTTGAAAGGTAAAAAAAGGAGGGGGATCATTTACACTTGAAAGCTTATTTTGAGCTTTGCTGTCATTAGACCGTTTTAAGTATTTAAGTAGAATTAATATTTTAACATATGAGGTACCTCATCTGTCAGGACTAACTAGAAAGAAACCTGTAAACCTTTCGTGAGTATTTGAACCATTTTCTTTTCGACATTGCCAGGTAACAACTGCTTTAGACATCATTTGACGGCCTGTGAAATGCTGATTGCCTCACATCACACACTGTAAAGATGGCATTTGATGAATGTTTGATGCGGTGCAGCTGTAAACACACTTGGCAGCTGCAGCGGGCGCTCTTTTTTTTTTTTTTTTTTTTTTTTTTTTTTGTGGGCTGATAGAATCATCGTCGTCCCAGATGAGGGCAGGACGGGGTCAGATCTGGCTCCAGAGGTCTCAGGAGACCACCTGTGTAGAGCAACAGCAGTCAGAGCCATTAACCAGAACACCATCCTGGCCAAGATGAAGGCCACAATCAGAGTTGTCATAATTGTTCTTGTTAACACCGTCCCTGAATATGAGATGCTCTGTGAGTCTTGGATGTGCTCTTTTGTGGTTTACTGCATTGCGGCGTGCCTGGGCTTTTTGCGAGAAAAGCAAGAGGTCCGTGTGCGCCTGTGAATCGTCTCCTTGTTTCTGCTTTACATCTGTTTTCTCTCTGTTTGAAAAAGTTGGAGGCCTTAAAGGAGTGGTTTTTTTCAGTCTCATGAGGGTTACACTCTCCATCTCTGTGGCTGTGGGAGTTCTCACAGGCTGTGCAGTGGGAATGTGTCTAGAAGGGAGAAAAAAAATGATGGTAGCGATGGCGGTGTGTGTTCATGGTGTTTTAGCCCGAGATCTATTAATTATTAAATGATAGTCTGTGACTACTTGCAAACTGCTCAGCAGTGCCTCCTGATTTAACACGCTATTATTATTTATCTGCCCTCAAATAGCAGTTTTCTGCTAACAGCTCTTGAGGCCGGCTGAATTCAGTGTGTAACCTTGGAACATGTCACGTTATTAGTGGGATTAATAAGCTTTCTGTGCTAACGTTCACGTCATTAGGGCTGCGAATGTTTTATGTTTTAGGACATTCAAAGTTGCCGGCGCTCGTGAATTAACTGAAACCACTGCCGATCATTACAGTTAGAAAACAGCATGAATTCACTTGAAAGTTTTACTAAGTAGTTACGGTATTATGAGAAGGCAAGATTTTGTCAGTGCATCTGTTGCGCTTTGTTGTTTTATATTATGCATGTTTTCAGCCTAGTTGAAGTATGCTCTGCATTTGACCCCATTGTCTGCGCCGTATCATCACCACCTTCCCACTCACAGAGGACACCTCTCCCTGTGCAGCTGAGGTAGCGACCTGTCCACCCCTGTGTGTGGCTGTTTCGGGGCTGGTCTTGGCCCCGACGTGAGCTGAGCTGACAGGGAGAAAGAGTCGGTGCCACTGCCACCCAACCCCCCCCCCACCACACACACACACACACACACACACACACACACACACACCTCCTCAGGGGAGAAGGGTTGCATGGCAGATCTGTCACCCGGGAGGTCGCTCAGTGTTAACGCTCCCGACACGGATTAAACACTAGTGGCCAGTGCCGGAGTGCGGGGTCAGCGTAGCCACTACTGACAGGCACCACGGGGCCCCCGCTGACTGCCCCGCTCCAGCCTGTACTGGCGCTACTCTGGCCCTGGCATGTGTCAGACAGGCAGGGAGACAACGGCCAGAAATGTCCCCGTGTGCAAATGCTAATGCCTCGCATTGCACAGCTGCTCTTCATAAGTGCTTTGATGAAGAGCTATCACTATTGCATTGTACCGCGCAGGCAGACTTACAGGCTTATCATTCAATGCTAATCATTTGGGTCTGACTTTGAAAAAGTACTGCACACAGATTTGATGTCAGTTGCGCTGTATAACACTATATTTAGGTTTTGAGCTTTCCTAAGAAATGTAATTGTTTTTATTTACTTGGACATTTATAATTAAAATTGGTACCTTTGTACTATTTATACCCTATCCTGAAGAAAAATGAATATTAATTTTAAATAATATAAAAAAAAAAACAGTCAGTTTTGTTTCTTTAGGTATGTAAAATAATGTTAGTATATACTTATTTAAAAATTTTGTTCCTAATTGTGTCACACTTTGCAACTCCCACAAATGATTTCACTCTGCTTAAGAGGAACATGATTTTTTTCCCCACCGTATCGCTCCCTGTTTCAAAGGTAGCCCCTTTTACGCTCACTGTCTCTCTCTTTCCCTCCCCTCAGTCGATAAGACTTGAGCTGAGGGTATGTGAAATATTTATTCAGCGTTAGCTCAGAGCACTATGGCTGCCCACACACTCTACCTGCCCTGAAGAGAAATCTTATCTGTGCTTCCTCTGCCTCCGACACCCCCTGAAAGCCTGTCCCCACAGTGGCCCGAGCTCAACACAAATTACATGTCTCATTGCTCTGCATTTACAGCTACTTTAAAGCCTGCCGCGCCTGTCCCCCACATAAGCCCTCTCATCCAGACTCTGTTTCAGCTCAGCTGAAAACAAAAAAACAGGACTCGCATGAGCCGAGTTGCTACTTATGCCTTTGATTCATTATTTTTATTTTTGTTTGTTTGGGGTTTTTTGTATTGTAATTGAGGTCTTTCAGATTCATTTTACTGCCCTTGATTTCACCCATAAGAGGAAAATTTTAGTCACAATAAAAATTATTCAAGGTTTTGTAAAAGTTCCTAAGATTTTTTTTCATGACTTAATTTTATGATTTTACTATTTGTAGCGTTCATATTTTGCCATTAATCACATATATCAATTATGTCCTTTTTGGTGTCTCTCTGCCACACACACACACACACACACACACACACACACACACACACACACACACACACACACACACACACACACACACACACACACACACACATTCAGACACAAACCCTGCAGCCTATAGTCCGTCTTAAACTCTTTCACTGTATGTTCACGTAATCTGGCATCCGTCCACAGCCCCCATGACTGACCCTCATAATGCTGGCTGGCGCTCTTCTCGCTTTGTTTAGCTTTCCAAGTGGAGTGCAACTGAAGAGAAATAGTGAAGATAGAGCCAAGATTAAATCTTTTGTGTTTTTGCTTGGTGCATAGTTTAAAAATAAGGGTATTTTTGAAATGTACCACACTGAGGGGAGGGGGGAAAAGCAGCTTTTATTTATTTTTTATTTTTTTAAACAGAAACAATAAGGATTTTGTGAAGGCCCTGGTGCTGTGACATTACACTTATTTGGATTATCAACAGTTTTATTTATCTTATACTGATATCAGGCCTATATTTATAGTCTGTCTGCATGAACAGAGCATTTGGCAGCCTGGTAGTCTGGCGGTGTGTCTGCCAGTCAGTGGTTTAGGTTGGTAGATCGGGCCACCCCCTGTTAATCAATTTACAGTGATAGAAACTTATATAGAAGGTGTCTTTGTCCCTTTGTTCTTGCTACAGTCCCTTCTCCCTCTCCAGGGAGAGTGTGGGTGGTGGAAGCTACCCGTGCTTACTCAGCTTTAAGTTATTTTATTCACACTTTTAATCGCTGAGTGCTTTATTATTAGGTGCTGGATTCTGCTGGCCAGGGGATCTGCATGAGAAGGCGCAGAATGCATTTAGTGGAATCATATTAATGGCACTATAAAACAAATCTGTCAGGCTGTTCTTAACCCTCCTGGCAGAATTGCTCTGCCCAGGGTTGCCCCCTTCTCCAAGCGCTTACAGGTGGCTAAGGAGAGTGCATCTCCATCATCTACTCCACCGTGTGCTAATAGTTTTATTAATTCATTCTTTTTTTTCTCCCTAGGCACCATGTGCATAATCATACAGACATTTTTCAGCTAAATGGTGTTTGTCAAGGGAGGTTTCCTGCATTAGAGACACTCCTTCCAGACATACATACCAACACTTGTTCAATTACAAGTCGCTTGTTATCCAATTTTGCTGTGGGTAAACCGCAATGCCCAGGTATATCATTAATTATTACTACTCTGGCTTTCATTTGCTGCTTTGTGTCCTTTTTGGTGAAATAAATCACCGTTTAAGTATTTGTGCAACATATTAGCAATGTCATGCTGACAAAAAGACGATTAAAATATGCGGCTGGGCTCGGAAATGGAGCTGAACGCAATTAAAAACGAGATTATTTTCCTACAAATTTACACTTACTTTTGAAAGGCTGCACTTTGTCCAATATGTCCTTTAATCACTCAGCTGCTTGCTAATAAAACATAAACCACTTAAGTGGGGAATTAGCTCCGTCTCCATTTCACAGAAACTCTGTAGAATGTGCGGAGACAGGGGGAAGGAATAGCCCTGCCTCCTCTCATTACTGCGGAATATCTGACGGCCAAGTCTCAGTGTGCGCACCTGAGTGAAGGAATCTGAGCGCCTCTCCCAGATGTTTCTCTCCGTCGTTTTTATTAGTGTTAAAAAAGCATGTAAATCCTGAACACATGGGTTGACATACCATGAGGGAGGAATTGAGAAGATATTTCTGACAGTTTTGGTTTATACCCTCATTTAAGCACTCAGTTTAGACACAAGGCATTGTATTTCTGTAGGCTTTTATCTTGTCCACTGAGCCAGAACGCTGTGAGAAGAAATTTGCATTAGTGGGCGATTATGAATACCTGTGACAGATTCTCTCTGCTGGCTCCCTGGGCGGAAATGAATTGGCTCCCTCTGTTGACTTGCACAGGAAGACAGAGACCAAGCAATTAGACTTTAGTGGTTAATGTAGAAGCTTTTGCAGGGAGGGCAAGGAGGTTCAACATTCCTGCTGGGCTTGTGTCAGTTTCCAGGCACACCCTCCCTTCCCCCCTTTTTTCTCTTTTCTTTTTTTTTTTAATGAAAATACTGGGAATATGACAAGCTACCTGTCCACCAGCCAGCAGAATTCCTCTGGGGTGAGGGGAGCATTTCTTTAGATTGCCTCATGGGAACTCAGGTGACAACACATGACGTAAGTTATTCATAACCGAGAGGAGATGTAGCGCAGCTATATCTGCACATCATGCATATTCATTGTTTACCTTTTTTTAAAATCATTTACCAGCTCTAGTTTGTTTTTGTGTACGTAATTCAAATGAGCTGTAACAATAACACATTGCTTATATTGTTCATTTTTTGCATCTTGGTGATCTTACTGCTTTCTGCACGGCACTTTGGCCCACTCACCCCTCCCACCCAGGTTGCATAGAGGGGATAATAAGCAGTACAGTAGCGAAGCCCAGGGCTCTTGGGCCACAGTGTTGTCGGCATTAGTCACGGTACACGTTTCCCTGGTGGCTGTTTGAACCTAGGCCTGGTGTGGCAATAGGTAGACTGCCCCCCAGAGCAACATGCACAGACTCCGCATGGTTGCTGTGACAGGAGCAGTCTGCTGTTTACAGGCCTGCTACTGCTATTGGGGCCTGAAGGCCTCAGTGCTTCACATCCTGTCTCGAGCTTAACTCGAACATATTGTTCATACTCTAAGCAGCCTCCAGCTCTTTGAGCCTAGACTGCACACTGTGACCGTCGTGTGGGTTCAACATAGTAGTTACACTACGTTTGAAATGGACGTGAAAGCTAATGTAACTTTTGCAAAGGAAGCATTAATTACAGAAAAGGTATACGCAAAATTTCAGCACGCAAGATGAATTGTGGTAAATAAAAGTGGGCCATGTTGGGTGCACTGGCACGTATTCGCATTTTATTACATTTTAGGACATCTAATATAGCGTGTGGGGGACATTTAAAAGTTTTTTTGATTTCATCCATGTCAACCTGCTGGTGTGATCCTCCTCAAACATTCCCGATCATTTCAGTTGGAGGCAGACTCATTAGGCTGTCACTAAATGGGTTTAAATACAGCCGTCCAATTAGTGCTCTGCTGTGAAATGCAGTGGGTGTTGTGCAACGTGCTTAGCACCACTCCTTTACAGAATTATGAGGGATTACTCATTCAGTGTGATCCATCTTATTTCTACCAGGGGTCTTGGCTTTTCTCAGTATCATTGCCACGGAGGGGGTAAATGTTGCAAATGCTTTTCTAGTTGCCATATGTGCTTCGTCAGAAAGCGTTCCTGTCTCTGAATCTAAGAGGATTTGATGTGGATGTTAAAAGGCAGCATATCATGCCTATCCATGTCAGACTTTCTGTTCAGCAGTAAGGCACTCTGCCAGCACAGTGCTATTTGTGTGTATACTGCAAATAGGATTTCATGATATTAAAAGTTGAATGTCTTTTACTTTCAAACTGCCAGGGGTAAAATCTGTTGCCACTGGCTGTAAATCTTACGAGCTTAGTACTGTAGCTGTCATCAAGAAATTTAGGACGTGATTAAAACCATTATATATTTTGTTCTGTGAAAAGGTTTGCTGAGATTTGAAAGCTGGGTGAGGGTACAGTGGTGTGTGCTGTGTGCTTTGCTTTATACTGTCATGTTCTCTCTCCTCAGATCTTCCTCTTGACAGTGTGGCACTGGGAACTCTTCATGCTTCCCCTCTTCCTGCTTCTCCTCATAGGCTGGAACTACTTCCAGCTCTCAACAGGAAGGGCCAGCTACAACCAAGACCTGGTAAGCGATGAGGACTCGTAACTTCAGTATTTTCTTCAAATGCATGGTTTTACAGTGCAACAGTTTGTAACAAGTTAAATTGATAGTTCATCTCAAAGTCAATCACATTTTTTCTCTCTGCCCTCCACTGTGCTTCATCCATGTAGATTGTTTTGGTGTGAATTGCCCTGTTTTGGAGCTATCTCCTGTAAGCTGCCTTCTTTTTGGCACAAGATCCTCAAAGCAGAAGAACAAAATGTGACCTGGTTACTCAAAAACATTCCAAAAATGATTCTTTGTGCTTATGTGGCAAAATTACATTTCAAAATTTACATTGAATTAAATCAGCTTTTTTTTTTTGAGTGAAGATTCACAAACCTTGTTGTGAGCAGATTTTAAAACAGTAGCTATTTTCTTTCTACGATCTACATCTGCCAACCAAAAGAGTCAAGCAGCTAAAATTACATCGGAATGGGAGGGGACACTGTGTTTACATCCTGCTGTGCTGTCACCAGCACAAGCAACTCGCCAGGGGTAGACGGACTTTCTCATGTGAGTGATACGGTTGGTTTGTATAGTTTGGTAAGAGCGAAAACAGTTTCCACATTAAGCTAAGAACAATGTTTTTGGATTTTTTGAATGACCAGGTCCTGGTGTGCGGAAAGAGACATTGCTGCATAGTTCTTTATTTTATTTTTTGGTGCTTTGAGAGACTCGAGATAAGTGCCATCTGGTTTCATTCTACTCAGAAGAAGGCAGACTATCACTGAAATAATATTTGTGAATAAAGGAGGACTACAGCTGAGATAAATGTGTACATTTGTGTATATGTAAATTTTTTTAGGGGGGATTTGTCCCTTTAACCCAGCGGTGGAAGGAATTAATTTCCTTTGGTGCACATGGGGCATAAATACAGCAACATAAATCATTACTTTTTGAGCCACTCCCCAAAAAATATCTTCCCCAACACTACAGTCAGTTGTGGCAGCTTTCCACTGTATGCAGCTCATAGCTAGTAACATTAGTTTCTATGTTGTCTCCAAATACAAAACCTCAAGCAGCAAAAAGCCACTCAAATGAAGTGACTATGAATATGCGATGCAGCTTACAGACTGCTGATATTGTTTGTCCACATCTGTAGGTGGAAGACTGTAGGTCTTTCAACAGTGTTATCTTTTCTCTATCTAGTCTTATGGAAATTATTCTCGCCCTACACATGCTTGTGAAGGTTAATGCTGTTCACACTTCTGACTGCCCCCCAATTTCACTGTGTTGTAAGCCTTCTCACTGGCCAGCCAGGGGCCTGGCCTCCTCACGCACCCTCCCCAAAGCGAAATCTCTGTCCCAGTCATTGTGTTTATGGCTGCTGGCTCAAGATGCCATCCCTGGACAATGTTAAAGCCCAGGATCAACCTCATATCCAGTGTGGAGCCTCTGTCACCCCCATGTGACCCTCTGGCCGGCAATGACACAACTCTGTGCCCAGGCAATGCCACAGCGCGCACCACAGAGGGGTCAGGGATGACTTGATATAAAGTGATCTAGGCAACAACATCCAAATTAAATGTGTTTTTTCTTTCCTTTTCTGTTTTTCTGTGTGCTTATGTTGTGAAGAAAAGAGATTGCTTTGGTGTGACAGTGCTCTTGTGAGGAAGGCCCTTTTTCACCTCTGCTTTTGTGTGAGGTCACCCCTGTGATGCAGTCTCTATGGAAACAAGCCTCTCCCAATAGGGGTGAATGTACTCAAAGAAAATTTCATTACTAGGTGTTTGTTAAAAATGCTCCAGTGCCCACATGTCCCATTCGTTGGAACTCACCCTCTACCATTTATTTTCTCTTAGGTGAACATGACCATAGGTGACGACGAGGAGGAAGACGAGAAGGTATTTTATGTTGTCTCCTTCTTGCATTTTAAGGGATAACTTGTTCTGCTAGAATGCTATTTCCTCTCAGTTTCACTATGAATGTAAATACATATTTTAGCGCATGCTGTTTTAACATTTCACTGTGATTTTACACAACGGCTTGAGCAAAAATCCTTTAAATATTTTTTTCTGAATAACTAAGGTTAAATCAAACATGGCGATGCGTGCATGCTTGTGGCAGAGACAAACCCGATTCAACCAAATAGCTGTGATTCTTTTGCAAATTTCTTCTCTGGAAATATTCAGACAAAATAAAAAAGCCACACGGGTCCCAGTCAGTATTTTAGCATAGTCACAATGACAGCTCTCTGAAGCTCTTTTCCATATTTTCATGCATTCAAAGTCTGTGAAACAGTTGTAGCACAAAGCTCTTTGTTCTCTTCCTCTGGGCACTCAGTATCAATCCTGAATGCATTGCACAGAGTTTCTGCAGCACTCTACAAATCCAAACCGCATCATTAGGTAGATTTCGAGTCTGCTTTTGGGGACAAAATAAGTAGATTTTCTTATGTCATCCTTTTCTAAAGGGAGAAGTTACACTGAGTATGATCTTTTAGAACGGGATACAGTAACAAACACATACCACACCCCAAAAGGTTATCACTTATCTTCACTTTTCCTTTGTGAGAAATCATAAATAATAATGACATCGCTTGAAAAACAGAACAACAGGAAATCTTTAAGTAGCCTGAAAATTATACTTCCCACAGCAGATAATATTCAATTATACTCAACCCGCTGTTTTTTTAGTACAGAAGGGAAAAAAGTTAACAGGGATGTGTATTATTGCTTTATGGCAATGAAGTGTGGAACTAACGCAAAGCCTCCAAGCAATGACCCCTGTGCTGCGTGTCTAGGCCCAGGATTCATATCCATAATGTGCTCAATATATTCTGCTGTGATAACCAGGGGCTACAAAAAAAAAAGCCAGCTTTGTTTAAAAACACAGGCACATCCTGCAAATCCTGTCTGAAAGGACGGGCTAATTCACAGATGAAACTCGTGTGATATGTCTGCACATACAAAGTGGAAAACCCACACTTCCTATCACAGCTACTAACAGGCAAACCGAGGCTTAAACAAACAGCGGCAACGCTGAGAGAATCCGGCATTTTATCCACATTGAACTGGGAACTGAATTGACCAAATCATCATTACATTACGAGGTCAGAAAAATCATTATCAACACATAAGCGAGAAATGTCTCTTTTTTTCCTCCCACAAACTGCTTTGGTTTATGATTCTCTATATATACACCATGTGTTTGCAAACTCAGCCTTCACCTCTTAAAGCTTTTTGAAAGGTTTTTCCATGAGCCTTCTAAACCCTTTCACACTCAGAGGAAATGAAATATCTCCTTTCATTTACTAATTAAGCAGTCACCCATGTTTGTTTTAAGCTGTCAGCTTTAATTTAAAGTGGCTTATTTGAAAGTCTTGTTATGGTCTTGCTGTCACTTGAATGCGATATCATGCAGTTAGATCAAGCAGTGTAGCTTTACACACCCTATCAAAGTCTTCTTTAAAAATATTTGGGGTTAAAGAGTGATCAGTGTTAAATTTGATGACTTCAAAGCCTCACTTTTTCCCCACAGTCTCTTTTCCCTCTGAGAAGGTTATGATTACCACTCAAATATGTTTTTATCTCCCCCTCTTTTTTCCCCCTTGAGGAAGGAAATATGTAAACCTCAGTCAGAGCGGCAAGAATGTGAAGGCATGACGTTAAAGAGAGACGAAAGGCAAGGCAGCAGGATAATACAGAACAGATTCCCTGCCTGTGAACAAATCTGTCCTCAGGGAAGGAGAGGGCTTACAAATTATGTGTGGCCAAAGTGACTTCCCTTTGGCCTTAGGTATCAATGGAGCACATAGACAATATTTAATCATAACATAAAGAAACAGAGAGGCAAAACAAGTCCATAGATCTCCAACAGAAACGAACAGGGAAGAGGAAACAGCCTGTACACCCCCGCGTCCAAGTCTGAGGTTGACTTGCTCGCAGAACCCAGCCCAGGGGAGTTGGTGGGGGGGTGAGGAGGTGGTTGTGGGGGTGCTAGACTGGGCTGCGGGGTTACTCCATCACTCACCCGATAGTCCACATTCACCGCTGGGTCTCCTTGAGCACGCCAGCCAGACAGACTGCCCATGTCGTGATCTGTGATGTGCACGTCGTGCTGCATGTGGACCCAACATTACATTAAAGCCCTATCTCAGCAAATTGTTTGTTAGCTTGTTTCAGGAACGCAGGTGTTTTTTGTTTAGAGAGATTTTGTATCCATGTCAGGAAAAAAAAAAGAAAAAAAAAAGATTCAGTCTGAGAATTCAAATTTGGCACCGTTTATTCTAATTAAAATGATGCTAAATGAGCTTCTCCCCCCCCCAGCTTTTGATAGCTCCACATGTCTGTGAGAGCATGTTTACCTTTGTGTGGGAGATCAAATTGGTTCTCCATTACGGCACCTTAAAAGGAAGCTTTTACAATTTTATCTGAAATGAGACTATGATTTCACACAGGTTTTCTAATCAGTAGACATTTAGGCCTCGTTTAGTCCATTCCCAGTTCAGCCATCCTTTCCCATTTAAGAGGGAGATCTTTTATTTATTTGTTTTCTTCGCGCTCAAGTACATGCTTAAAAGAGAAATGAACAAAGAATATCATCACATGATTAATGTAGGAAGGACTTCAGTTTTGGTCGCTAAGGAGATGGAGGATTTCAGGAATCTTAAAGCAGATGAATAATGATAATCACGAGAGCTCTGCCTCTTGATGCATACTTCAGAGCACATCTATTTGTCTGCTTTTTCTTTTAGAAATGAAAGCCAATATGGTTTTCTCTCTTTTTCTTTTTTCTTTTGGGGCCTAGATTTACCTTGCGTGCGTATCCGTTGTAGATAAATAATGCTTCGTATCTCATACTGTAATATATTTGAATTCCAAGTCATGTAATTGGGCTGCTTAAACAAGTTTAAATGGAAATAAGGAAAGGAATGCCTAACTGACGAGGCTCCATAGCAAATGAGCTATCATTTGATGTGTGGCTGTCTAAGTCCTGCAGGAGCTTACCAACATGGTTCGTAATGGCTTTTAGCAAACTCTGAAGATGTTCCGCGCCTTCAAAATAAACTTGAAAGCGTCCCCAGTCAGCTCAACTAACACCTGATGTGGAGTAAAAGACACTCAGGATGGTTTCCTCTGTTTCCCGGTGCAGTGAGGGGGGAGAGCAAAAACGAAGCGTGCACACAGATAGTCGTCTTTCCTCATAATGAGACCGTGAGATGTTAATCTCACAGAAAGCATATTTGTGATAGTTTTTCCTTTTTTGGACAGTGCTAGGCCTTCAGTGTCTGTCCAGATCGGAGCCCAGTGGGGGAGGCTCCGCTAGTGTGGGAATTGCTCTCTTCCTGCGCCTTTCGTGGAGGAGAGTGGGCCCAGCAGTGGGGAGTCTCTCTGTGCTGGCAGACAGCGTGTTCCCAGGGGCTGCCTCATGAAGCTCTGATAAAGGCACTCTGTCTGCGCCCTGTCAATGGACACTGGCTGTTGCTTCAGCTGACTTGTAACACAAACATATAGACATCCTCAAGCCTCCTGTTAGGGTCCATTAGAGCAAGCCAACCACCCCCACCCCCAACACTCTCATCCCCCTTCTCACTCTCCCTCTCCCACACTTCTCTCTGTCATCATTCCTGTCATTATTTCCTCCTTTTGATGTGAGGCTCCTCAGCCCTCTTTAGCTTGTGTTACTCGTGTTATCTCTAGTCTACTTCTCTGCCCTGGAAGGCTTCACAGTTGCCATTATTTCCAAGTTTGATGCAATCACGTTTGCTTCATTTCAAGACAAACAGCCCAATCCGCTCTCGTTCTGACTTATTGCTTTTCCACCTTGTTTATTATCTCAATGCATAAAAGCAAATAGCGCGCTTTGCGTCGTGATGGTTGTGATAATATTCGTGCGTGGTGTTCTAAGCAGGTTGAAGTGTGTGTGTGTGTTTTTTGTTGTTTTTTTGAGAATGTTAGGATAGGCTAGGAAGCAAAACGTGTTCAGACTCGTCCTGTGCAGGTTCCTGGAATAAAATCGCTCCTAAGTTGTGAGGCCCCTGCACTTCTTGTCTAGGTCGTCTAGTCTGTCTGATTGCAGATGGCCATTTTCTGTACTTTTCATCTACCGGAGAGTCTTGATTGTGCTGCACTTGTGCAACAGCTCCATTGTGTGTGACGGACAAAAGCTGAAATCTCTCAGTGCTCTGAAGCTGTTATGTGGATGGCCGAGTCTGTCTCATCTTCAAAAGCATAGTCTGAAGATGTACAGTGTTTGCTCATTACGGGCCATTCAATAGATAAATCACACATAATAGCACAGCAGAGATAAACTGGTCTTTGTCTACTCTGCCCAACAATTGACATACAGTGTACCTCATCAGTGTCTGTGCATTTTTTTTGTTTCACTTTAGGAACCCGGAAAAAAGGGTTTGATTGATAAGATATATATGGTGCAGGAAGTAGTGCTGGCTGTCCAGAACGTTTTGGAGGAGATTGCAAACATCGGGGAGCGAGTTAAGAAGTAATATGACTATTTCATAATTACCTGCCAAATATCTGGATTTTATTATACATAATACATTTAAATTACTAACATTTTATTGTTGTAGTGTATATATAAAACTTAACTGGACATGTTATTCTTTTTACAGCATATTCAACTGGTCTGTCCCATTCTTGTCGTGCTTGGCCTGCTTGGTGCTGTTTGTGGCAGCAGCGCTATTGTATTTGATCCCACTGCGATACATTGTACTGATATGGGGTAAGTACCACATGTGGAGAAAAATCGCAAGCATGTTTAATTCACAAAAGATACTTAATACCTTTTGTTATTTGATCCACTTATACATATATATAAAACCAAAAATATCTCTACAAATATTATAGAAAGAAATATATACCTATATCATCTTTGCAAAACACAACTTCTTTTAGTCTTCCTAACTGTTAATCCATGATTTAATGAAGTACACTAATTTAAGAACTATGCCATCTCAACACCTCTGCAAATGCACAGAGATCAGACAGCTGCAGAGGTTTGCTCTGCCCAGTGTGGGCTGATGTAGCAGAGCCCAGCAGAGGTATGACCGAGGGTTTGTGTGAAAACAAAGCAGAGGTAGAGTAGCAAGCTGTATATAATACATGATGTCCTTGGGCAGTCTGTAGGCTCCTGGTCTAGCCTCTCATTATCTGCTGTAGTCATAGAGAATAGACCGTCATCTCAGTGGTCAGGGAGATATGCTGCCCTTAACAGGCTCTCCTCCTCCAGCTGTAAGCCCACAACCACTGTACTTCCACACTGCCTTCAACACAATCAATACCAAAAAACCACCATATCAAACAAAAAACACACAGTCTGAGACACTCCTCTGCCTTCCCAGTTAACCCCCATCTCTGTGGTTGCAAGGCAAGCCTTTCAAGTTTCTTGCACATATTTAAGTCCTTAGGTTCTTTGTCTGCATGCTGAGGTACAAGCAGTACTGAGCTGTGAATATAATGGTCCCATTACAAGACCCAAGAGATTTTTTTTCCCTCTGTGGTATGGAACTATTTGTAAAGTAAATATAGATGTGCACAAAAAGATCATATTGAAGCAAACAAAAGTGGAAAAAAGTTGTTATAACCGAGTACCTATAGTTCAAATTAAAGTAACTGCTAACACTTTGTAACTACTATTAATGAATAGTACATTTGTGAGTAATTAAATATTTTATTCTTAAATGAGATTCAGATGCTTTAGTAAGCTAAAGCTAAAGTTGTTACATAATCTTTCACTTGTTTATAAAATTACTAATGCCAATGGGTTAATAACTGATCTTTGAATCATCTTTATTGTGATTTTACAACAACCTGATGCATGCATGTTCAAAAACGTTATAACCGATTAATGAATGGTTAATAAATACTGTTTGAGTGACTGATAAACACTTGTCATTGATTAGTTAATGCACAATTTTACACCCATTAAATGTCAGACGTGCCTAGATCTGTGAAAAAACTTTTCTTCCCATAAAATTTTGACGCTATCTCCTTTAAACTTCCTGCTTTTTTTAAACTTTACTTCCTGGATATCCTGTTCTGATGTGTGCGTATGTGACACCATTACATTCTTCAAACTTGCACACTGAGCAAATAGTAAATAGTAATTTATATGTCGAAGGGTAATACTGCTGTTTGGAAGTTGCGTCTCCTGGTATAATCCAGAGACCATTATTACCCTTTGTGGAAGAATCTACAGGGTTCAGTCGGGAAGATGTTTAGCATTTGTTTTTGAGAGTTCTACTATAACATCCTAGGATGTCAAAGGGGAGACCATTTGGCACTGAGGTTCTGAAAAGTGATTTGCGTCTACTGCTGATTCAAAATCGTTGTACACCACCTGCTCTACTGGTGATTTGATAAACTGGATGCAGCACACACTGCGAATGTGGTCAGGAGTCCTTCTAATAATTACAAATAAACTTTGTTAATAAAGGGTAAGATCATATTTGAATAATGTTCCTTATGTACAACTCATCCACTTAACACACTGTTTACTGCAACAGCGACACCCTTCTTGCACATGTTCTTTTTCAGCTATTACTTAAACAAGGTGGGGAAATTCTGCACTGATAGAGTTGCACAACTGTTTTTTTATTATAGGTGTTATTTACAGTACAAAACTATATAAAACTATAGAAACTTGTGTCCTGTACGACGGCTTTATTTAATAATGCATTCCTGTTTTCACAGGCATTAACAAATTTACCAAGAAGCTGCGCAACCCATATAGTATTGACAGTAATGAAATACTGGATTTCCTCAAGAGGGTGCCTTCAGATGTTCAAAAGGTAAGGTCCAATTTTACATACAGATATGGAGAGAATTCCCTGAAGATGTCCGCATTATTTGCTGTACCAGAATTCCCAAGTGTTGCAGAGATATATCCTCTGGCTTTGTTTGATTATTAATGGACACTCGCCTTTAAAGCGGGCCTGCCCCAATTATTCCACAGTGCAACTCCGTGTAGCTGCTGCATTGCCCGAATAAGGAGATGCTCAGATCTCTCCTCAGCCATATTGCAGAGGCCTTGTCCGTTATTAGCAATTTTGCACGGCTGATTGAAGCGCTGTGACATAAAAGCCAGTGATTGGCTGCATGCCGACAGAGAGGGCTCCTGACGTGTCTGGCTGTTGTGTCAGCAGAGAAACTCTGATGTGGCCCCAGTCACTTCAGGGTGGTAGAGTCAATTAATGTAGTTGCGAGCCCCAGTCGACTTGCTGGGTGCCATATGTGATTACATATTAGCCATGGCTGATATGTCATTTGCATTTACATCACAGAGCTGAGAGGAGCTGTCAGGGTGTTATAAGTGGCGCTGGGTGCTCGGCGCTCTCTGACTGAGGATTTTGCTTAGCCAGGAAATGAAGTGCCACACAATGCCTTTATCTCGCAGGTAACTCACCAGACAGAATAGAGCGAGAAATCCTGACAGTCTGGATCTGGCAAGGCACTCTCACCCTAGTCTGTTTCTCAGCTGCACCCTTGATGTGCTTCTGCAGCAAGCCATTGCTGACTTCTCTGTGATGTTGGAGGGAGCCTGTGTTGTTTGAGATTTGGCTGACTGAGTTGGCAAAACAAGGTGGTGAATACATTTTGATTCAGAATCCTTTGTATGTCTTTTTCCCCCATTGGGATACACTATTTGAGCTTTGAAATTGACTCATTTTCAAATCCCATAGAAACAATACTTTTTTTTCCCCTGTTTTTTTTTTTTTTAGCCTGGATTAAAAGAGGAACTACATCTTGAAAATAGCCTCAGTCATAAAAAAAGGAAACAAAACACTCTTAAGATTAATCATAAGTACGTTCCATTATGCGCTGTGAAAAATAACCTTAACATCATATACACAGGAGACCCAAAAACAATAAACCACATATTGTTTTTTTTGTTGACTTAGAACTTCAATCCTCAGATAGGTGTGGACACAGAAGACCACAAAGGAGGAAAATTGACTCCTGTCTTTCTTGCAAATGTGACTTGGCAATTAGTGCTTGTGCACATCTACAAAGTCCGCCTCAAACGGGGACTTCTGACAACACAGTGTCTGTCTTGAAATAAGAAGCATCTGTCAGTTCTGAGGACAGTTTCATGTTCTGATGCAGGAGGCAGTCACTTTGTTCCCACATTCCATCTCCCATTCTAATAATGGAGAGCAGCTAATTAGCATAGAGTTCTTACCTTTATTCAACAGATTCACCGTATTGTTTGAGCTCAGCGAGCAAGCTTCAAAGCAAGTTTTCAAATTCCAACTTGTCTTTTCAGCTTACCCTATGATCGGCCCTCTTTGGCATATGATGGGAATTTTGGTGGTAATTTTAAAAAAGACAAAAATTAGCGTCCGAATAAACCCGATTCATATTTCGCAAGCACATGCGGGAATTTATGGATGAGAAAGTGTGTAACATGAGTTGAGTTCCTTGAGTTTAACACTACATATGTAGCCAGGAGAAAGAACAAGGTCTTAAGTTCAAATATCACATTTTAGGTCCAGTTTTAGCCCGGAGAAATTAAAGTCACTCAGAGGTTTGCAAAGTCATAAAGAAACTTATACATCAACTTGTGTTGGTAGCGCTCAGCTTAAACAACACTAAACACTTACAAAGTTTTCTTTAGGGGACATAACTTACACTGAGTGATTATGCAGCTCGCAACTCCCTCACTGGCCTGGCTGGCAGGTCATCTCAGCAGTTGATGTCTGTTTCTAATATTGTGATTGTGGTGCAGAATGAGGGGGGCGTTCACTGGTACAGAACCCTTGACTCTTCAAATCCTTCCTCCCTGTGATTAATCCCCTCTGCTCCTGTGTTTAAAAAATGATTCATTACAGGCGAGCCTGCCTCGCTTTCCCCTGCACCAGCTCTCCTCAGGGGAGCCATTACCGTGCGCTCCACTGAGCTCGGATTACCTGCCTCTGACCAAACTCCTGTTTGTTTTTACAGGTGCAGTACAGTGTGCTGAGAGCGCCCACCAGCCAGAACCAGGCGCGGAAGAAAAAGTAAGCTCCGCGGACACGCTGGATGAAAGGCTGGTCTCTTTCTAAATGTGGCATGATGCAATCCACCTGACAACAATGCTCCAGTGCCAGCAGAGCCCCTGACCCCGTGCACCCCATCATACCACCCTAACTCTGCTCCCTGCTGCTGAGGGGCAGCTAGCCGCTCTCTGGCTTGTGTGTTTGCCACCCCCCTGACAGGGGCTGTGAACTGCAGCCGCTAGGAGGGCAGCACATGGCGCTGTCAATCACAAGCTTGGAGGTAAAGAAAAAAGAGCATTGCGAGGCTCAGCCTTCATCTTTGGATATAATTTAGAAAGGAATGAAAAGCATCTGGGGCTTTTTTTCGACTTTGGTAAAACTGAGAAATTTGCCTTAAAGAAAAGAAAATAGAAAACTTAACAAACCACTGCAATGTTCTTTTTTTCTTTATATGTTCATTTAACTAAAGGTCACATATATTTTAAATAACTGTGGTGAAATATTTTTTGTTTATATTTAAAATATTAAGGACAGAGTACTGAATTTATCTTTTTTGTGGTATAGATTTGCTTTATTTAACGTAATCCTACAAGCACTCCTAATTTTATCTCAGAAACAAATATAGTCATGAAATGTATTATTTCCAACTTGCTTGGCTTAAGTAAAGTTTTTGTGTTTCCTGTTAAATTCACGTGCAAGTTTTACCTCCTAGCATCGTGTCTGCATCATCAAATGGAGAATCTGCAAGAATCCTGAATAAAGAATCTTGATCAGTTTGAGTTCTTGTTTTTTTTTCAATAACTGCACTCTTGTGAGCATGGATTACACCACTTCTTTACTTGAATACACAGTAAACACATCTGATTACACAACACAGCCATTGAAACGGCGCTCACACACCGGCCACTGCTGCGCCTTGGTTACCAAGCTCACATCAAAGCTGTGTGGCTCCAGTGTGCTTCCTAATGTATTGCTTTGTTGCCTTCTCACAATAACAGGGTCCAGATGAGAGAGAAAGAGCTCATCTCACAGAGAGTACTCTCTCCATCCCCGGCACTTAGTGCTTTATATTTCCACTAAAATCACCTGGCCTATCTAATGGTTGCACACGTACACACACATATACACACACACACACGTACTCTGTTTTTCCATCTGTATTCCCGCAACAGTTTTTCAAAGTCAAGGGATATAGCGTATCATCTCTCAGTGTTCCCGCGCATATTAATTTTAAATACGCAAAATGATCGATTGGCATCTTTGATCATTTTTGATTGTGCAAAACAGTATTTCTTCTTATTTATGTTGCTCACATAAATGTTTCACAAAGTGACTAAAGAACTGTTCTTCAAAATAATTGCATCCTGTAGAATATATGAGAGTACATAAGAGGAAATTAAAACTAGAAATAGTAGTATTTCCTTCTTTGCCCACTAGATAAATGGCAGATACTCTCTTTCACAATATACAATACAATATATAGTTATAATTGAAGTTGAGCTGAACTGAGGAGTGGACTCCAGCAATGGAAGTTTGTTCCAACCAATTGGGGGACTGAGCATCACGGCCGGGTCCCCTCCCTCCCTCCCACCCACCCCTCCTCCTCCTCAGGAGTAGCACGCTGGTGAAAGAGCATCCATCTGTGCTTTGTGAAGAGTTTGATTGGCTCAGGGGGACCTGGTGGAGCCCCGGGCTATCTCTTTTGACAGGCTGATAGAGACATCACTGGGCTCTCCCAGGAGCTGCCACCAGGGGTCCATTTCAAAGTGAGAGGGTGTGGAGGTGACCCTGAGCTTCTGACGAGCTAAATCCCACACACTGGCTGAAACCCTCCTACATTCTTGGCTCCACTGGGGCTGGGGGGGGGGGGGGGGGGGGGGGGAGCTGGTTTTGGCTGAGAGGAGGGCATCGCGGGGAGGTGTGTAAGGGGGGGTTACAAGCAGATCCAATGCAAAACCCGATGAAACGTCCCCAAGAGGTGAAACCAATTAAGCGACACTCCCAGGGTACTTTTAAGAGACATTACAGCAAACAACCGGATTTCATCTAAATATCTGACAGAACAAGTGAAAATAAGAATGTGACATATACGGGGCCAAAAACAACACAGTTTATCTAAAGTCATCGCTTTGGTTAATAGCACTTAGTTGAAATGATGTGTCATTTGACATATATATTATTATAAAGATAAATTCTTCCAGTTACGAGAGGTCCTAAGGGACTATGGTTGCCTGCCTCCAAGCTGTCAAATCTTTGAATCTGTGGCACTGAGGTTGTGGACTTGGATGTACCCCGTATCATTCATATTCAGTGGATCATACCGAACAGTCTGACAGGGATTCAACAATTGTTGATTCTACTTTGCATGCACCGGTGCGCACTCATGCTCTCTACTTATATGCACATATGGCACGCACACACAAACACACCTAAGCCCCTCTTCAAAGTGTTGTAATCATATTTAAGGAATTATTTATCAGTATATTTTCTCCTGGGACAGTTGCAGATATTTGCAGAGGAAGTCACTGTGCAATATGGTCCCTGAATGCGGTGGGGAAAATCCCTGGATGTTTTACAAGCCTGCTAATGAACATTTCAGCCACACAGCAGTTAACATTGTCTGATCATATTCTTTCTCCAGTAGTAGTTGTTGTTGTGCATGGTGTGGCAGTGATGTCTTCATCAGGCTGTCAAAAAGGAAGTGCCTGCAGCTGTGGCGGATCCCCCCAGAGCCTGTCACACTCCTTGTTTCCATGGCAGTCCTTCAGGCAGCACCACAGGCAGGCTGTGTGCAAGGACCCATACAACCTGTTTTTTCAGCAGCCGCTCTTCTGATGTTCAGCCCTGGAGCGGGCGTCAAACTACCAAGTGCAGAGAGGGAGAGCGAACACTGCACCCTTTGTCGCAGTTCTGTGTTGCTTTACAAGGAGATGCATAGAGGAAAAAAACAAAACAGAACACAAAACTCATTTAAATAAGCCAGTGTTCTCAACAAATCCTTAGTAATTGTTACTGTTACAATGCTGTTAAGGTTCTCTGACCTCCCCTCTGACAGACATAATGCGCACGGGAGGAAAAACCAACAAAAGCACCGCTATCCGTTGACTTACATGTGTTAAGGCGCTTGTGTATGTGTTATTTGGTCTCTTTGTACCACCGGAGAAGCAGGTCATCACTGGAGATCACTGGCTGCTCTGCAATTCCCAAATGGCCTAAATTATTACGGCAGAGGTTACGATTTGCCTCTAAACAGAACACACCAATGCACCAAATGAAACATGACCTGTTGTGCATCAGCTCAGTTGTCAAACACAACGCAGAACATACTGATGTTAATACAGTTAGCGACTGTTTAGCCCAGTGTATATTAACACGTCTACATGAGACTGCATTGGGAGTTTTTAAAATGATGCTGTAGCCACCTTGAGCTGTTTTCCTCCAGATTGCGCCTTAACTAGCTGGCACATTTCTTTAGTCTCTCCTGATGAAAGACATAAATTATAGTAACCAGGACTGATGTCGTCTCTGGGAATACGGGCGGCAATGTAAGTGAGATAACAACAGAGAGAAAAATGGTCGCTAATAGCAGCTGTTTGCACTAGCTCCAGTTTACTAATAATTCATTTTGTGGCCCACAGTACACGCTGGTGTTAAGAGATGGCAAAAGCCATAATTCTTTATAGCATCAAGAACTGAAGATGGCCTTTAAGAGCTGAAATTAAATCATTGGCCTTTAAAAGCATCTCTCCAAGGGGCGAGCGGCATTAATAAATTCAACTGATTCTGCTTTAATATTATTCAGAGTGCATTAAAATGAAGACAACAGCTGGGATCATGGGCAGTCTCGAGAGCATTGCTTGGGCCAATGAGTGCCGATGAGATGCAAAGCATGTCTAAGCACAACCTTGCGTTGTGGACGTGGAGGGGGACACAAGGTCTCAGTGCCGTACAGGTGCGGGCCTGACAGTTGCTGTTCCTGGATCAGAGGTTGTGCTATACTGACACTGGTCACAGGACAGCCAGTGCCTGCTTCAAAAAACAATGTCAAGTGAGCCACCCGGCTACCCAGCCGATCAGGCCAGTTGCTGCCAGTATCATGACAGCACTGCTTAGAAGAGCTACAAGAATTTTCACACAATAAACGCTTTGGTTTTACAGTCACTGTTTGGAATAGTTATGGGGTCACTTTGTTATGCTGAAAAATGGAATGGAAGTGTGTGTGTGAGAAAAAAAAAGAAGCAGCACTGCAGTTTTGTTAAAAGAAAAAAAATGAGCGGAAATAAGTGTTAAGCTTTCTAACATTTGGTGTTACATCAGTGCTCTATAGTTAGCACAAGCCCGCGCGTCAGGAAACAATACAAAGAATAATTGAACTGCATATTTCATTCTAATTAACAGTGATATAACGCAATGTGACTCTCAGCCTCCTGAGGAAAGAGCACCATATTTTGTTTGATGAATCTGCTCAAGCCACCGCTAGTCTCGCCGCTAACCCCTGGGGAATCAGGTATCATTAGAGATATGAACAGATCTGCTTTTTTGTCTTGGAGAAAGAAAAAAAAACAGGGGGAAAAACACATTTCCTCAGCACTGGCACACGGGTGAATGTGAAAATGTTCAATATTAATAGCCTTTCATCAAGGACACAATTAGGACACCTCTATTTGACACATTCTATAGGTTCAGAATGAATATGAATATATGGTCCCAAGGAAGGAGCCACTGGCTGAATAACAAAGTGAAATCATCAGGACACCGAGCAGAATGAAGAACACACAATATGCCAGGTGGGCAGCTGATGTATTTTGATTCATTGTGAATTTAAAAGAAGCAAGAGATTCAAAGTATATCAATATTAGCCTGCTTTCTAATTCATGGCCCAGGGCAAGCTGTATATTTATCTAAATTAGCACACATGCTGCTATACAAACACATGAACGCAACACACATATTAAAGGGAGCACATTACATTCTGCCGTGCTGAGTCGTAACACTTTGAAAGTACAAGACTTGTGTGTTTCAGTATTTTAGTCCTTTTTTCAGAGAACAAAAAAAAAACTATTAAAACCCAACACTGGTCATGGATCAGTCAGAGGTTCACAGAGAGCACATTTGATTAGTGAGTGCAGTTAAAGATATGTAATTTTCTACACCAGAGGTTCGTGGTTCTGACTGCAAAGTGAAGGTGTGAAAAGGGCTTTGGTGAAGTGAGGAGACTAATCACACGTGCATCACCCCTGAGCACTGTCTCCTCTGAGCTCTGCCACATAGAGTCATGTAGCACACAAGCAGTTAGGCCCATTAACCACAGCAGCTAATTATCGGCTCCTACAAGGTCTTCAAGTTCTCAGGCAATGCATGCTCTCATTTCTGATTAAAAACATAAATGCATTCAGGAAAAAAAAAAAAAAAAAAAAAAGAGGATCAATTACACGAGGCAGAAAAGATAACAGCTCTGTACCAGAGTAATTAGGCTGGGTGTTTCATCAGAACCGCTTATTCTGTGATGAAGGTTTAAAGAGTCCAGTGGCAGAAACACCACAACTGTGTTTGTTTTATTTATGATGCTGCAGTGTCACCCACCGGGGCCCAATTAGCCTGCGACTGATGCCTTGGAAAGAATCTGTCTGCGCTGCTTTTGACAGGAAATGAGAGCTTCACTTTGCTTGTGTCCTTCTTGTGACCTGTGGACTTCAACCTGTTTAAGGGCCACCTGGCCAGCAGGGCTGACTCGGACATGTCGCCACAACAAACTTCTTCTCCATTTTTTAAAAATTATTATTTCTTTTTTAGTTAATTTGCCTGCATATATCATACCACTTCACAATGTCAACAGACGGTGCTGTGGGACTTACTTCGCCAAAAGCATCCGCTTCTCTCCTGGCCGATTTGATAGCGATGTTCGACAATGTATGTAACAGCACTCTCACCGTTCCCTACCCACATGAGGGAGCACCACCATAAGGAATGAGCCTGATTGGCTTGAGCTCCTACACCAGTCTCAAACCGTTTGTCAAAGTAATTTTCTTAATTAACTGTGATGTGCTCTGATTAGGATAGTATTTACCAATTTACATCATATCAGGCAGCACAGGGTTTAAATTGGCTTTCATGAACGCAGTGCATATGTTCTACGGCAGTGGAGTGAAATAAAGCAGTAAATGAACTCGTCAAGCTTTGATAGGGTATTACAAATAGGTTAGTCTGAGATTTCTTTTTCATTTTGGTGAGCACGGCTTCTCCTTTCAGTCTTAATAACAATAACAACCATTTTTAAATCTACTGTATTAGCAATGCCTCACATTTTCCTCTTTTCCTCCCTGTTAGAACAACACAGCGCTTCATGTAATCCTTGAATAACTGCACACACGCACGCACATACGCAGGCGCACACACAGAGACACACACGGACAGATGTAGTTTATTAGTTTCAATAGGCAAATGAAAAAGAATGTCTATGGTCCTTTAAGCAAGCAGCAAGAGACCAATTAGCAAGTATCTCTATTCAATTTCTCCATATCTCTACTTAGTGAGTGTGAGGGAGAGCGAGGCCTGGGAGGAGGAGTTTGAGCAGCACAGACAGGAAGAGAGAAAACAAAGCCATCATCTCCCAGTGCTTGCCCCCCTCTCCCCTCTCCTCTGCAGCTCCAATTACTGGCTTCTCTCCCTGCCATCAGTATGCAGCAGGGCCGCTCCTCTCCTCCACTCGCCCCAGGCCATTGAATACGTTACCTCTGCTATGGGGCTCGGGGCTCAGGGGCACTGCGCCCCCTAACCCCCTGGATAATTTGGGATTCCTGCTCCTGCCTTGGAGAGCTGAAAACAAATAAAAGACCCAGATAAATATAAAAAATAAGGTTGCCTCACAAATATCCAGAGATCTACTGATTTATTGATTTGTTCATTCCACCACTTATTATTTGTAAATCATTACTGATCTGCAACCACCCACACCTCCATCTGAAACCTATGCGAGGGGAGAAGACAGCACTTCACTCAGGCACTAGTTGAAGCGGATGAAAAAGTGGTTTTCAAAAATTTGTTTTTCTTCCTTTAAAAATGTCCTGAACAACAACAACTGGAATTGTCATTTTGAAGGGCATTACACAATTTCAATTACAGTTGAAAGTACTGTTCATTCATAATTGTTCATTGTTATTGTTCGATTTTGCTAACAAGTGCTTCCAGTAGAATAACAAAAACTTTCTTAAATTTTCTGCAAAGAAAAAAAAAGCAACCTTTTTGTTTCTATAACAAAAACCAGCGCCAGGTGAGAATTACCGCTTTCATTCTTTTACACCCCAAAATCTGCCCGGTGCACTTGAGGCGAGTCTGTATAGCTGTTCAAACTAGACTGCCTCTGGCTTAGATTTCTCTTCCATCTCCCCGTCTTTGTCCATGTTTCAGATCGCTCACAGCTACAGACCACAGAACTCCTATTAAAGCACTTCAGGTTTCATGAGCACTACAGAAAGCCGCGTTTTGAAATCCCTTTTAAACAAAAACTAACAAAAACGGCAAAGTATGACAACCTGCTAATCCGGCTCCCCAGCATCACTACTTACATCACCATCTCAATGCTCAAGCGAGCCTGAATGTACCAAAAATGCCCACAATCATAAAACGAATAACAAAATGTTTCTCTGCTGATGTAAAACTGTAAAACAGGTTGGGGTTTTTTTTTGGTCTCGAGCCTTTCATGTTGACAAACACAGCTACACTGTAGTTCTCATGCTGCGGTCTGTGTCCACAGCTACTCTCTTTCCACTTGTTCTGTGAGCAGATGCATGCTTTGCTCTTTTGCATAGAGCCGCATGACTGAATTGTTTTGGAGATAGGGATAACAATGAAATGCAAAGAAATGGGGTGGAAATTGTACCATGAAAAAGACGCTCTTCCACTTCACTGTACAGCTTGAGGTCGTAAAGGAGAGCAAAAACCCCAACGCGGGCCGTCCGAGTCAGATAGCACTCACATTGCACGGAAACCGCTCCATTCTCCTCGTAGTGACACCAATGCCTGTTTAATATGCTTCTGTTTCTCAAAGAAAACCCCAAAACTATTGCTGTAAATGATTACTAGATTACTTAATGTAGCGCTGAATCAATTCTCAAATGTGTCTGTCCCTGGTATACAAAGCAAGGCGGGGTGGCGGAGCAGAGTGAGACAGTGAGCATGATAGAGCCATAGGGGAAATTATGAGACTATTAAGGAGACACTGTTGTTACTCTTGGCTTCTTACAGGATTTTGCCAGTGGCTGTATCTCCATTTTAATACAGCAGTTGGCAACTGGTCATGCAGTAGTGAAGCTGCAAGCCACTTGATTTTAAATTGCGATATTGTCAAATAATTTGTTCACCAAATCAGCTATGATGTAATGTTAGGTGAGGTAATCCACTTACAATGATTAAGATGCCCTGTTTTCTTCTTTCTTCCATTACACTGCAGCAGAAGATTCTAGCTTTAATTCCAGTGCTTGTTGAATGTAACCGAGTGCTGCTCCATAATGGTCCATGCATAAGAAATTATGCATTTAAAACAAACCACATACAAGGCGGAATTTGACAAGCTCATAAAGTATCATCTGCTTAAATGCCTTATGACAATGTAAGATTAATGACCGTGCATTCAGTGCTAAGCAGCAGAGGTAGAAGAGGCACCTGCTCCTCAAAGGCCACCTCTAATCGTTCTCATCTGGACTCCCTGCTGACATACTAACCTGCTGTTCTTAGGGAAAGGAGATCTGCCAGATCCTCAAACACTTTCCTGGGCCCGCCGTATTACTTTCCTAATTCAGCCCAGATGTGACGTCCCCACTCTGCCATCCTGTTTTTCCCCCCGCTCTGGTTCACCTCATTCCCACCTGCTAGCTGACCCACGGACCCAAGGCCCAGACTCTCATTTGGTTTGCCTCTCCAAGTAAAGTCATGCTCTTTGAATTGCAGCAATCTTTTTTTCCTCCTTTCCTTTTTTTCCTCAGCCTGGGCGACTGTAGTAAAGTCCACATAGTGCACACAGGAATCTTCCTGCCGTCACATGCTTGCATTCCTATTGTTGTCTCCATAAGAATTCCCTTGTTCAATCCACTAACACTTATAAATTTTTCCATATAGATGGCTAATGATCTTCCTATTGACTCCATTGTGTTGGGCTCCAAAGATCACTACTTGAACAACACTTTATGAATAAGCAAGCGTGATTTCTGTGTTTCTCTGCTGCGGGTTGGTCTTCTGTTCTTCATACAAACATCTCATGTTGTTGAATATTTTGCAGTTATTATTCCAAAAAAGAAATGTTTTGCTAGTAAGGGACTAAAATGAGAAATTATTCAAGCAATGTCACCGGTGGATGATGAACACCATCAGCTAGCACTGACCGCCTGAAAGACTTCTACTTTAATTGGATTGCAAGGCTTCCCCAGGCTGATGGACATGTTTGTCTCTCAGGACCACTGAGCGTCTGCCTCCACTGGATGGGCCCCAGTAAATAATCTCTCTCCCCTAAATGCTTACCGTTAATTGTGTTTTTTTCCCTCCTTCTTGTTGAGATGCGCTGGTGTGGGGGCGTGGGGTTGGGGAATAATTAAGACAATGCCTTTGCGCTTCACTTTGGAGGCAGGGATCCCACTAGAGCAGAGACAGGTGCCTCTTACTGGAAGAGACTCGCTGACAAGACCTGCCAATCAAGCCTGTGGAGCTCTCAATTTCTTGAGCTCTTAGGTACTCTATTCCCTTTAGTCCGTTTATTCCAAACACCGTTTTAAAATGCTGGGGATTAAGCAGGTAGCAAACAGGCCCAGTCTGTCAGAGGGAATCAGTGTTCCCCAGCCCACGTGAACATTGTCTTCCTCAGCCCATCTACAGCTGCACTCACAAAGAAATGGTTTTTTGTCTTAGAGTTGATTAGACGTCTCATATTTTTAAGGGAAAACTGTTATAGCAGAATTCAAATCTTTGGCGAGAAAGTTTTGAGCCTTCATAAACCCAATTGGAAATAAACGATGTCTTTTGTTTTCAGAGGTTTTATCCATTAACAGAGAACGCCAAACTGAGTCAGTTCTTCGTAAATGCTCAACGATGCTTCTGAACTTTCTCTGCGCTTCTTGCAGCTGAGCATTTGCATGGAGAGTAGTACAAACAGTCTTGAGGAACACAGAAGGAGACTACTTTTTGTTATTCTTATACCTGACCCGGAGGGCATTGTCAAACTGTGCAGAACCGTGTGGACACAGCATATAGTATAATAACATAATCAAGGCAAAAATGTAATGGTACTGAAAAAATGGTGTATCTCTTTAAACTTGCTCCTCATCTAGTAGACAGGCTGGAGAGAGGTGCCAGCAGCTATTCATGATGAACGGGAAAGCAGGTCATGGAGTCACGGCCACTAAGAGCCGCTGTGCTATAGAGTGCCAGTGACAGGCTTGTACAAGGCCAGGGCCTCATCTGGCTGCAATTCCAAAATTTAGACAGTGAATATGGTTTTTTTGTGGATACAGCTTTACACACACACACACACACGCACAAAAACAAAGAAAGAACCCTATCTCTGTCACATAACCACATGCAGTTGATTAGAAATAAAAGAAACAAAACCTCACCGAATTTAAAATCACTTTCTATAAACTGTATGTTTGTCTCATTCTCATTTAACTTTTTTTTTTTCCAGTTCATTTTTATTTTTGGAAAATGGGTAGCTGCGCACTTTGCTCAAAATGTGATCTGGAAGTTAAGCAAATGGGAGAATGGTTCTGAAATCCCTGGCAACGATAGCCACTCGTCACACAGACAGGAAATGGACAGCCACTTTGGAGAAATTCAATTCGGTTGTCGGACACTGTGAAAAAAATTGAATCATGCAGACATTTGAGGTGATTTAATGGTGTTAACATGCGCACAGTGGAACTCCACTGCTTGCACTGCACAGGCTGTGGATTATTGAGTTCGGTGTAAAATCAGTCACTTCTCCAGAGTCCATTTGACTAGGAGAAATGGATGGACATTAGCAGGAATTCTGAAAGCGGCTCATTTTTTTGAATAAACTGGTGATGGATCTCTCTTCAGGCACAGTTTTAACAGCTGCTTGAGATTGACTGGATCACACTTCTGCGTTGTCTTCATTCAAATGTATTCAAGTTACATTCAGATTTTTTTTAAGTTACCACTTAATCTGATATTTCACAAAAATGGTCAAAAAAGATCCCAATATTCTGAAGATCTGCTGTGTTCTGTATTTAAATATTGTAGATATTTCTATAGTGCATACTACATATTTTCTACCTGCTATGCAGGAATATGGACCCAAAAACAATCCATGATGTCATCTGGGACTTTCATGTTGTTTATGTATGTAATGCATTTTCTGCTGCCATGCTCTGCATTAACAGTTGTTATGTATCCTTGCTAGAAAAATTATGGCCCAAGGCTTCTTGGCTTAAAATGCAGATGATAAATTTTCCTCTAATCAGTACAGCACTTCCCCTGCCACTCTGCTTACCTTGGGTTAAGCAGGACCAAAGCCCTGCTTTCCAGTGAATGGAAATATTTGTTGGCTGGTTTTAAAACACTATTGTCTCCTATAGTAATGCGTCAGGCAGATGGCCCGTAAGGGGCTGCTAGCAGGATTTTTTTCCTGCTGTGCTCTATCTTCATTGTCCAGCCAAAGTTTTGTCAAAACTAGAAAATTATGCAAGACAGTTCAATGAAATATGCTTATTTTCCTGTTGTATAGTAATGCATACAATATGGTTCAAGAATTAGAGCTGGTCTTCCACTAACCAGAAGATTCTGATTGGATCTTGAGCTCTTCCAGTCCATATGTATCCTCGGGGAACATACCAAACCCCTAAAACTGTCCTCATGTATGTCACTGGTGTGTCTTTGATAGTGAAATTCCTCCAGGAATGTGCGGGTAAACATGACATATAGTGGTTGATAAGACTAGAAAAATGTTACATGTGGTTTAATTGTCATATACATTTCATATCCACTGTTTATATTTGAATAACACACTTGGTACACTGGTGGGAACTGTAAAGAAAATAGAGGTCTCTCTATAGATCCAGTTTAGAAATTAAAAGACTTCCCATCACTGGCAGCTGAGTGATACTTAATAAAGATATTTTAAATATAAATAGTTTCTATTTTTAATACTAAAATCTTCTTCTACTTTTCGCAAGGAGAACTCGCAAACATAGTCCCTCTTTGATCTCATAATCCTGTTTGGGCAACATATTTCTCTTTCATTTTGAATGTCACTGGGACCTCCAGAGTCTCAACAGTGTGCAACCAGATAGTTTGACATGGCGTTTTACTTTGTGCACTTCAGTAAAGAAATATTATTAAACAACAAATGAATTAATTCTTTGCAGTCCCCGCTGGTTATTGTCAGGTTAAGTTTGTCAGGTGTTTGACATGAAGTGTTTTGTCCTCCTCACCAGAGGAGATACGAACAATGTCCATTTCTAAAGACTTCCTCATTAGCTGCGGAGAGCGTGGGAGTGCTGGTATCTGGAAACAAGCTTTAGCTGACTTTTTTCAGACTACAACAACATCCTTCTCCCTATGCTCCATGCACATGTCCTCTCACTCCGTGCATTATAACCCTGATGAGCTGACCACATCCTTGGAACACTTCACAAGATAAATAATTGAACTCTCAATAGCCCTTGATGGACAAAAATTGCTCCTCCAGCTGCCACTTCTTCTTTTGCTTTGTTCTCGAGAGCAACAACAACAAATGGGCCTCTGCAGAATCCCACACTAAGAAAACACATTTCACAATGATAACACATAAGAGCTGGGGTTGCATTACTCTCCTGCTCTGATGATTTGTGCCATTAGAGGTAGTCTATGTGTTGTACAAATAGTAATAAAGAAGCCTTCAAAAGAGATATGTGATCTTAAAAGAGTGTTTTATGCTGGCAGATGACTGATGTCACTATCATCAGTTATCTGTTACCACCTAACTTGTCTTTTCAGCAATCAAGAGAGGAGCCAGACAAAGGTTTCAGAGGCAGAGAGGAGTCCCTCGAACAATAGGTGGCAGTGTGCTACCACAGAAGGCAGCTACAGTATCCTCAAGTTGTTTGAATCCAGTCTTGGCAGAGGAAGGCTTGAGGCTGTTCTGTGGATTTAATTAGACAGAAACAGATACTCACATGTTCATTTCTCAGCTGCCTCCCATCCATTTCTTTACAGTCTGTTGGGGAAAAACGCTTTATGGTCCAATTGTAACTTTAACTGTGAGCACAGAAAGAACCACACATTCATAGTGAAAAGCCAAGTGTTAAGACCTTGTTTCACACTTCCTAGAGGCACCCATTACAGCAGGTAGAGCTGTCAGAATCACAGGCCAACTGTTAAAATACACAAAAGAGAGGGCAAAGACTTTGGACAAAGAAAGTACATTTTTTCCAAAAAGTCTTGAGGTATCCTCCTGAATGAAGATCACACCCATGCACCCCAAACAAAGACCTCTTAGGCAAGTTTGTAGCATGACTTTAAAACACAGATTTAAAAAAATTAAGTAATATTTGATCTTACCTGTATTATTTCAAATTATAGGATAATGTTGTGATTATTAAACACTTTGCTGAAATAAAAAACAACAACAAAAAAACCAATGTCTACATTTTAATTTGATCTGACAGTTGGCTATGCTAACATAATGCATGGTAACATATGTGACAAACGCAAGCAAAGGAACAAAGCATGCCAAGAAAAGATTAGAGTATAATTGAATGAGAAGGAAAATGTGGCTGTGTTAGCCACAGTGGGGGTACGAGGAGATGGAAGAACAACATTTAGGCTATTGGTAGTTGAGAAAGTGGCGTGGCCTACCACTAACCTTCACATCTATATTAAAAGCAAGGTGTCACTGCATGCAAATTAGACGTAGCCGGGTAAAGCACTGTTAATGAACCCAGCCATTGAACTCCATACAGCAGGCTTGTCGTTAGATAGGTGCACCATAAATAGTCCATTTGGCCGAGAGCCAGAGGGAGAAGCTAAGGCAGAGTTACTAGCAGTAGGATAGGGCCTTTATTGTGTTATGACAGACAGAGGGGACGATCAGACAGGATAGAGATATGGGCTTTCCTTTCCAGATTAATTAAAGAAAGGATCAATTAACAGTGATGAAAACCATGGCAGCATACTGACTAGCTGATAGGCCAATCAAGCCTTGAAATGCAGAGTAGTTGGCATGTTTTATCTCTCCAAACTTAATTGCAATTTTCCAGGGGGAATGACGTGATCAAAATGGAGGGGTGAAATTAGCTCCACATGAATAAAGTATTTATTTGATGCATTTGTTCTGTGATTTCAGGACTAAGTATGTATTGTGTTCGTATAGGGCACAGGAGTTTCTCTTTCCACAATTTATTCTTCCCCTGCCTGCTCACCTTTATCATGGTAATTGTGAACATGAGTCCAACCTTAACATTAGCTTTTGCTGAGTAGGAAAATGCCTTGGCTAAGGGCTATTTGTCCCACATTGCCCAATCATGCCAGATGCATGTGGTTATACAATATGGAGCATTCATGAATCCATTTGCATATCAGGAGATGAATTTCATGCACCCATCACTACTGCAGATTCGAGGCAATAATGACTTTACAGGAGATGAAAGGAACCAAAATTCGTTGGCTCACTGGTGGGAGCGAAATGATTGCACTATGTGCAAAGAGTTAAAGAGGATGCATACATGAAGATAAAGAGGACTTCTGCTAGGGGCAGTTTGACCACATAAAATGTAGTTTACAGCTAGTGTCATCGTCTATCCCAACAAGTCCAAGGTTTATCAAATTCACACTTAAAAAAGGAACTTAGACAGTTAAAATGCCTTAAAACCAAGCTCCACCGCACCGTTAAAAGCAGTATATTAACCCAACAAAATCAAATTCTACTGGTGGTCTTTAGAATGTTACCATTTGATTGTTTTTAATAATTTATCCAGTTATTATAACAATATTAGCTAAGATTAAACACATACACATTGCTCATTACCTTGGGAACACAGCCCACCAAAAGCTCATTTCCTGTTGAGGAAGACTGCCTAACCCCGATTGACCCTCAGATATTCCCATTACCATGGGCCAATGTTTAAGGGAATCTTATTGAGCTACCTCAGCTGGAATACCCACAACTGATTTATGAGCAGAAGACTACTCTGCTTTTAATGATTATCTGTTTATTCTGCCCTCCTCACAAATCAGAATCAGAAACAAGGAATTATTATTCAAATGTGCCTAAAAAAGGAGCATGGGAGAGAGAGAGGGGGAAATCAAAGCAATCACACCATTTGAATCTTCTTCTTGATGAGGAAAATTGGATTTAAAAATAAAGATGAGCAAAGATACTTTTTTGAAATTCTCCTAAGAATGGTGATTTTGCTAATGGGTTTATTTTCAAGTTAGTTTCTCAGCTGGTGACATTTCTAAAATCTGCTTATGTGCTAGCAGCAAGTGAAAAAAAAAGACAACATGCTTGACTCCTTATACAATCTGTAACTAATTAATCTGATCCCTGTCAGTCTTTAAACAACACCCCGATGGAATATATGCAGTCCACCTGTTCCTGTGATACTTTTTCTTATTAGCTCCAAGCTGTAGATTCAATAACCTCTCGCTTTTTTTTCCTGGAGGTTTATGACCATTATGCACAACAAGAATTCTGAGATCTGTGCCGGTAACAGTGCTAGATGGAGGAGATGCTTAAGTGAGTCTGTCATGGTAATTATGGTGGATAGTTGAGGACTATCAGGTCCTTAGCTCTCTCACTGCCAGTCTGATCTATCCTGAACATAAAGAGTCTCCAGTGTGCCTGGGGGGAAATTGAAAAGATGCACTTATCTACCTAATGGCAATAGCTGAGGCAAATCAAATGCATTGTATGGCAAGGAATAACTATGCGAGGCATGAGTGTATTAGCGTGTGCTCTGCGGCCGTGTTTCGCTTCATGTTTGATTATCCATCAGGCTGTGTCTAAATGTGAATACTATTGCAACCAGCTGACTGGGTATTGCCACAGAATTGTCATTCATTTTATAATTTTCTAACTGACAATCCAGGCAGTGTTTGACAGGAAGAGAGTCTGGAAGCAGCAGTCAACATCTCGCAGCACCCATATGAAACAGCAATGCCTGTTTTCTTCTTATTTCTGCATGTCGGGCGACAGCTTTCAGAGCAGCATGATGCCACTGAAACACTGAAAATTAACTTAGCTTGACTGTTGTGGGGAAGGGGGATTCTGGGATTTTGCATTCAAGCTTTAGATGATCAAAAAATGTTTACCTCCATGCTAGTACTGTATGTAGTTAAGAGATGGGTTTTTTTCACTCGTGGTAATGGTTTCGTAGCACATTATCTCAAGTATATAAGTTACTAAAATGAGACAGTGAGACTCTATGAAACCAGAGTAAGCCAGTAAATCTAATGTGTTTGTGCACGGACATCAATGGTGATGCAGAGCCGTTTTACAGTCATTTATCTGAAAATGGCAACATAATGTAATAACATTTGGGAAGCAACTGTTTTGATTGGGATGGGACACCATGCCGAGCTGCAGTTACATGCTGAAAACACAATATTAGTGTCCATCATTTGAGGTAACTAACAGGGTTTCAGTTTCAGGGTTTTTGGGAAATCAAATTAGTCTGCCAGACATCCAATTTGCGTTTTGGTTAAGTCAGATGTAGCCGCTGCTTAATATGCTGGAGGCCACAAGACAAGAGAAGAGTGGCTCATTTGCGTTACGCAACTCAAAAATGTGTAGCTCTTGCTGTGAAATGGAAACTTTTATTTTGCTAAGAAAAGAAATGACCTATGCTTGATGTACCAAAGACCTTGTAATCAAAAGGTTCAAACGCACACAGCAAGCGGCTCAGCTTCCTTTCTGTGAATAAATACATTTCCATTAAAAAGGCTCATTAAAATAATTGTTGGTCAATAAACGAGCAAGAGTAGATGTTAGCCTCCAAACATACAGCAGGATTGTCAAGCGTCTATGGTGAGCACACAGTTCTTCCACAGCTAAATCATATCAGATGGACTATTGACAGCATCCTGTCAATAGCTGAGCCCTTGGAGGGTTAGCTATTTGCACATTGACTGATTGACTGTTTCTTAATAGACACATAATTGGTGACAAAGACCTTCCAATGAAGTGTCATTTGCCAGAGCATTTGTGATAATTCACAGCCTGTCCCATTTTCTGTTGGACACAGTCCCAAAGTAGGGACTGTGATGAGTAACATGAACAACTAGACAGTGTCACACTGACAAGAGAAAATTATAATAAAATATCTGAAGCATGGAAATAGATGAGAAATATCTGAGCAGCAAACATGACAGACTTAAGACAAACAACCCGCTTGCTGGTATAGAATCCATAGATGGAAAGTGGAAAACACAATATGGCATTTTGAAGCTTTGACCTGATATGGTATTATTCACTGACAGTAATATTACATGCTATTTCCTTTCATTCCAGTCTGTGGACAATGTTGATGGATAGTAATTTTCACATGGCACTTTTGTTTACCTTATTTATCTGCTCCCCTGTCAGCCACAGCCTTCATTGGGGAACCAGAGCACTTATAGATGGCTGTGGGGTTTGCACTGTAGTGCAGACATTTAAAAAAGAAGATTTAAATAAAAAAAAATTAAAAAAAAAAAGAACAGAAGAAGAAGAAATGCTTCTCCTGATCCTGCAGCATTTCATGAAGGCATTGCTTTTCAAACCAGCTGCTTGGAGGATTTTTAACATCTATTAATGCAGAATTACTCCAATTACAAGCCTTCTTTGCGCCAAGGCCCCCATCCACTGCTTGTGTTAGATAGTGCACACCTCTGGGAGCCAATCACAGCCTTCACAGCCACTGGCAGCAGATGTAAGCAATTTACTTCTGATTTCTTCATATTCAGTGTGAGACGAGCTCCTGGTGACCCACGACCCTGGAGCCTGCAGGATTCTAACCCTATCAAATTAAAGCTCTCTGCTCACTTATTCCCTAGCGCTCCTCTGGTGCTAAGCAGCCATCTCGCTGCATAGCAACGCCGGTCGGGCGTGCTCACTCATACGCCCTGCCTCATCAGCTGCTATTAGGGAAAATATACAGTGCTCTAATTGGATGAGATTCAGCTAAGGAAGTGCAGTTAAAGGTCATTTTCCACCGTGTGCCTCCTGCTCTTCAGAATAATTTCTGTGTCCTCCATCTTTGTGAGTTGTTAAACAATAGGGCCAAAGTTACAATCCTTTCTCTCTTTTCCTGACAGAGTGCCACAGGACGTGATGAGCAGCAAGTCCTATGAATCATGTAAACAACATGGCCAGACAGCGACTGACGGGAGCTATGTCAACTGCACATATCCTTTACTGCCTCCCTTCAAAGTGTCCTGGTGCCCATGTCGTAACCTCGTCGTTAGCCAATTGCAGAAATTTGCAAAGGTTGGCAAAGACTACCTATGATTATAATTAGCATACACCTTCTGTTATTTCTCTTCATCTTATCAGGTTCAAAAGCTACTTCGGTATGTTTGTGTTTAATATTTTATAAAAAAATGGCAAAAAGGTGAACAAACATTTGCAGTGTTGTTGCTCAGCTAATACGATTCTTTGAAATGTGAAAGAAATAGGTCTGCATAGTCATACGTGATGTGTTTCCTGTAGACAGAAGCACAGTCGCCAACACAGGCTAAAAAAAGTCACTCGACATTAACAGCGGTTAAACTGCCAAATAATATTTGAGGCAATTTCTAGTTTATGTACAGAAAATAGTTGTTATCTGGACCCTGTAATTACTGTACTTGCATCAGAACTGGTAATGAACAATATCTCAGCATTAGCACATCGAAAGGAATTTCTTCTTAACAATCAGTTTAAAATCATCTTCAAGTTTGGATTTTATGCTTAAAGTTAGTGTTACTTACTAGTAGACAGAGCCTAGAAGGATTTCTGAAGCCACTATAACCAGCTCTGTAATGGTGACCTCTGCTACTTTGTTTAAATGCACATCAACATTTGATGCTATGCACTATAAATCCCTCATAAGATCCACAAGCCTCTTAAGTCACGGGCCACTTCATAAATAAATGATATTCTCTACTGAGGGGCTTGTGGCTCCCGTCTTGTTCAGTTCACCGGCTTGTGATGCAATAATGATGAACACAGACCTCCAGCTCTTTCACTTAGCGCTCTAATTTATAGGGGGACAAACATGAGGATCAGCATGCAGAATCAATGTTTGAGCATTAAAGTGAGCATAAGCCATTAAAGAGAGCATAAACACAATTGCTTAAAAATAAAAAAAAGTGTGATTTTCAGTGCCATTTAGAAGCATGTACTACTATTTCTTTTAGATTAACAGTCGATAGTGCTTGATATGTAGATATTTATATATAAAATATTGAGTTGTTTTCTCCCACATGGTCATAAGATTGATGTAAACTAAGAACTCTTTCAGTAATCTAACAATGTTGGTGTAATATGTTATATTTAATCGAAAACATTTATTTTGTTGCACAACTGATAACCCATACCTTAATGTGTACGCTTTTCTTTTACCACTGCTCTACATAAAATGTGCAAAAATGTGTTGTTTTTAGTCTCTCCCCAGTGTCTGATTTGGCCTGTGCTGCAGCCTGGTTAGCTCCTTCCAAGTAAATGCTGTAGTTTTGTGTGAACTCACAGTAGTAGGTGATTTTAGAGGCTCCCTGTCTGCCAATTTTACAGCTGGAAGGGCAAAGGCCTTTTGAGCGCCACTGGAAAACTGAGAGACATTCACCGAATGAGAGGGCTGGGCCCTGAGTCCCACAGCTTCTTCCACCTTTTGTCCTGCCTGAAAGGCCTCACTGCCTGAAACGCATCACTTGACGCCCAGTGTTTGCTGTTGGGAAACCTGATTAAAGGGGGGTGAGACATACACACACACAGCCTAAGCCTATCAATGACTCTCACAGCCCCCCAAGTTACTGTATTTGTCCTTGCAGCTTGGGTGCTCAGAGTGAATGCTGCTGTCCATTGATCTTTGTCTGATAAAGCCGCTGGCGTGGTGTGCATGGTGCCTTAAGGGTTTCATTCCACTCAGGCGAGTCCATTTCAGCGAGCTGTGGTTGAGCTAATGTGGGACATGCTGCGCCAGTCACGGCCTTTGGGATTTGGCCTAAGTGCTGTACGTTGTGATGCTTTGCTCTGAAATTCTTAAGCATAGGCAGCCTTGAAAGTATTTTACACTTCTTTAACAATCCCATGGAATTTCTCTCAGTCTTCTAGGTGAGTGAAAAAGGAGCTAAAAATCGATATGAGATTGATTAGAAGATTCAGTTTTATTATTTAAAAAAAAAAATAGCCTTACAAAAAGGAAAATAATTTTTTTTAGACACTCCAACGTATTATGTAGCATTAAAGAGTATATTCCATCCACAGAGTGTCTCTTTAAAAGAAAGCTGTATATCTGCTGAGCAAACACTTCTGTCCAGGACATCTGACAGATGCTCTTTGAGTTCTATTGGCTTAGATCCTGGTGCCTGTCACCTTTCACATCTCAATGGGCCCAGAGGTGACCTCTCTGTTCCCTTGGAGCTCCATACGTTATTGGTCCTAACACAATCAAATGCACGTTCAGCATTTGGGGGTCGAAGCGATGGCAGCCACTAAGGTGCCCTTATGCACAGAGAGGGCCAACTCATATGACCTCTAGCACCTGAACCATGACCCTCATTTATAAGCAGGTGGCCTCTGCAACAACTACATTTACACGGGGTCAGCTAAGATCCATGTACAGCAAACAGCTCTAAAAAGAGGACAGATCTTAATCGTATAGTGTTTCCTGAGAGCGCAGACGTGGCTATACATCTGCGGCATAAGAGAAGAGGGTCACAACTGGGCCTGCAAGTGAAGAGGAATCAACAGCTACATCCTTAAGACAGGACACAAAACATTTTACACCATGCATGTGGACACATACCTGAAGTCAGTTATGAAGAGAGTATAGTTTAAAGCTTGGGTTATAAAACGCCACAGTTAATAAAAGCTAAGCACTAATTGTTGTAATGTCAGCAGCATTTAGACGAACGAACTGAAGGGGAACCAACCACACACCAGCGCAGTTTTATATCACCTAACACGGTTTCTCAATGCAGATTCAACCTTGATAAAAGCACCCGCATGCTGTGTGATGAAATCGTATTTTAATAATGCTGTACGTGCAAAACAATATGTAAACATGCTTTGTCGTTAATAAGCGTTAACCATGTTTCAGCCATGAACCATAACCTCCTTTCTTTTACATACAGCAATGCCTGAAATGTGATGGCACAGAGACGCTCATTGTTTCTCACTGACCAGCCTTGGCATACAGCTGTGGTGAAACAGTACCCTTATTGCTGAGACATCTCAACAAAAGTAAAAAGAAAAAAGAAAAAAAAAAAAGGGGAGGGGGGGGGGTCCTTTTGCTTTGACCTTCTGGCAGCTCTAATAGGCATAAATAGAAATGTCATAATGCACCGTTTTATGGTTAATCAAATTCCAAAAGAACAGAGAATCAGGGAGCAGCTTTAGAGTTGACAGATGTAACTGGACATTGTTCATTCACCTAACACTGAGTGATTAGCAGTGAAGCTTTTTTTTTAAATGTATTTTTGTCACATTTATTAAAATCTCCAGCTGGCATTTATTAAGACTAGTCTGAAGTATTAAAGCCACACCTCGTGGTTTCTTAAGTAAGATTTTATTTCTGCTTTGGTAAAATAAATGTCTGAATAGAGAAGGAATTTCATTTGATTCACATTCTGCTTAATACTTCACACCCAGAAAGATTCACCTGTCATCTGCTACTCTGCTCATAACACATTTATATAGAGACGGACAAAAGGGAGGAAAAGAAAAGAGGAGGATATGGAGCGAGAGAGAGGGGAAATAAATTGAGAGAGCGACGGAGAGAGGGAGAGAAAGGGAGGTCATAGTGACCGTGTGATGGTCGCTGACACGGGAGTTCAGACTGCGGTCAAGGGAAGCAGTTGAAGATGTAGCAGACACACAGGCAAGGCTCTGTGTGCAGGTGCCCCCTCGCTGCCCCGTTCGCTTTCATCCCCCATCCACTCCCACATTGCCCCGCCAGCCCCGCCTGCTATCCACCAATCAGGGCACAGGGGGGCGGCGGCACAGTGGGGACACATCAAAGCGTTCTCTCGGTGAGAGGCTCAGGGCTGATGCTGGCACAACACAGAGGAGCACAGAAGAAAGCAGGGACGGCCAGTTAGAAAAAAGGAGTCCAAATGGAATGGAAAAAAGGAGTCCAACCAGAACAAAACATTTCATTCTCTTCACAAACCAGCATTATGCCAGCCATGCATCCAAAAACCCAGACACATTTTTCTCACTGCCTTGAGCCAATGGCCCCCTTGAGTATGTGAACAAGGGGGATAATTTAATTAAGAAAATCCAATCTTCCAGTTTGAGGGAACAAAGTTAGATTTGAATGAAAGCAATATGTTCCCTCCTTTCTTTTTTCAAATTAAAATTTCATAGCTGAAATCAAAGCGTTGCTGAGGTGCCCCCCATCTCTATTGAGTGTATGTTTTTAGAACAGATGTGATGATGAGAAAAACTGCTAGTTTTTCTGTGTCCTCAAATCTAATTAAAAAAAAAATATTTACAACATTTTGCTTCTCCGAAATAGAATGCAATGGTCTGTAGGTGAATAAAATACCCAAAAAAGAATTTTCAGCCCTAGAAAGAAAGAATGCAAGGTCATCCCTTGGATAAAATGGATAAACAGCAGCTATGAATAAAAATTAATAGATATATCCAGTCTCCGATCTTGTCATTAAACTGTGAATTTTATAGGATGCTCAAACTCATACCAAGATATAATAATGTCCTCTCTCTGATGTATGACCCTTCATGTTCGCTCAAAACTTATAATGACTTTCTTTGTGAAAGCCCTCAGAAAGAGGAGAGCTTTCTAAATGAGAAGCACCCCCTACAATAATGCTGAGCAGCCCGCACAAACTATGAGCCTCATAATACGAGTGTGTCAAGTCCCCAAGTGAGTATGATGCACAATCCAGCAAGCTTTTGCATATGTTAAGAAGGATAATAGGCTCCTATGGGAGAAGAGGCTGAGGCCCAAAAGTGAGTATGACTATAAAAGTGCTGTGAAGGGGATGCACACTACATGGTAAAGTGTAGAAGGAGCCACGATGAACAAACACCACTTTGAATTATGAACTACACTCAGGATTTAAAGCGGCTCTTGTATACACGATAATAACAGTTTAAAGGTTCGGCGTTACCTTCCCTAAGGCGGTGTCAATAATTTGAACAAAATGACACTCAAAATACAAAGAAAGGGAAAACGAGAAAAAAGGATTCTGATACCCTTGCTCAAAAGGAGATCTTTTGATTTACTAAATGCACTCTTTACTCATCTTTTCCCCAATGGAAGCCGAACATGAAGCACAACATTAAGATCAATACTTAACAAAAACAACAACAACAAAACAACACCCTTGTGACTTTGTTGGATCAAGCTGCAAGGAAGCACGGCTGCTGTTACCATCCCCACATCACTCACGTTCTTAGGCCTGTCAATAAGACGAGCGATGCCTCAAATTCCAAATGTTTGAATTCAACCTTTCTCAGGGGGAAAAAAACCCAAACAAAAAAACCCCTACACATTTAAAACATTAGGTCATTGGATGTGTTACAGCACCTTGATGACTGGAGGCGCTGGATGAAGACAGTGCTTTCATCATCTCTTGCCCTGGGAAGAAACTATAATGCTCTATTGACTGATGGCAACCCCTTGTTGATCATTACAGAAGAGAGGACATACAGGTGTGGAAACATGAAGTCTTATTGATGGAAATATCAAAGCCATAGACAGGCGTCGTTGACCCTTTCATGATGTCAACACTCAGCTCTTGCTGCTGGGCACTGTTTAAGTCATAATATAGACATGCATCTCAACATAATGAAAACTTATTGATGCCCTGTGCTGCTGCAGCGATGTAACTGACTGACTGCACAGAGCTATTATTTGTACTATTCAGGTCGTTTGACATGTGTCAATGCATCAGAATGAAAAGAAGGTTTTATCTGACTGGTGTCAATCACTTTAAAGCACACTGCACACAGTTTGAAGACAGCAGTGGTGCCGAAGCCCGAACAATGAAAAATGTGGCAGTTGTGACAAATCTCAGGATTTATCACTGAACAATAAAACAGAGCTGCTCAGCAGGAAATGGGACACATTGAACACATGTTCCATGGTGTGTGCAATCTCATGTAAAGACCCAGCTGACATTCTGGCAGCATCCTCCTTTCTGTTTTCACTTGCCGTTCTCTGCTCCTGTGCCAGCTTATCCTGTGTGTGGTCTTTGCTGTGACTTGGCACTGTACCGTCGTGGCTCAGATTACCACATTCACATTCATTTCATTCAACGCTGTAGCTTTTTTGTGTGTGTATGTGTGTGTGTGTATGTGTGTGTGGAGAGAGGGCAAATGCAGAGCCACGGACACACAGGCAAGGTCAGATCTGAAAATGCAGTTTAGTAAAGTGAGAGGTATCACTGTGGTGCGGTGGCCACATGGCTCACCGGCATGTATTTGGGATGACCTTCCCATTGTTCATGAGCGGGACTGCCCTGCCCCTGGTCCGGGTTGGGTCTGTGCCCGCAGCCAACCTCATCATACACTCAGCTTCTACCTATCCATCTTCCCTCATTGTGCACAGAGGTGACAGCTGGCATTCAGCTGTTTATAAAAGGCCTTTAAAAAACATGCAGGGACTCCGTACTCGGCTACATTAAAGTAATTAGCTGCCAAGCTAGTAGAAAGCACCCCCCACCAAGTGCCAGCAAGACTGCGGATTGAAGTCGGCATCCTGTTTGACACATCTGGGCAAGGGAGAGTAATGAAAACAGCTGCTTCTGCCCATATGGCATCCAAAGGCTGGCAGCGTGGCGGTGTGCTATGCCAACCTTAGGCAAATTATCCATCATTAATCCCGAGATCTGACCAGCATACGAGTTGCTGCTAATCAAAACATCTGGGGATGGTGGCAGAAGAAGGGGGGGAGGCTTCACTTGAAAGGGGTATATTTTTGTGTGTGGAGTCATTGTAACAAGAGACTATCCATCCATCTATCTACGAAAGCCTGTTGTTTTATAAAATCCTTGCTCTACAAACATTCACCTAGAGAAATCAATTCCCGGCTACTCTTTGATTAGCTGCAAATTGCCCTCACATTTGTTTCTGCGTTTGTCTATTGTGTGTCCTTTCCGTTCATAGGCTGGCCTGTTCAAAACCAGGCTTCAAATTCCCTCAGAAAGTCAGTGACATTAAAATGTCCTTTGATGTGCCTTCCCCAAGCAGGGAGCACTAACAGTAATAGTGATTCTGTCACTTAATGCTTTTCCGGGGATCAATAGCTCTTAAATGCTAAAGTGGGACAATTAAAAATAAATAGGAGGTTGCTCTAGTCTAAATCAGATTATACATTGCTGCCCCTAGCAGGTCCTCAAAAGCACAGTATGCCTCCTCAGCGAGTCATCTGCACAGCACCCTGGTTTGTGACTGATGCATATGTAAGTGAGGATGAATTGGAAAGACACAGCTCATTTTTGTTTTCTTATCCTAACAGACACCCTCTCAGTCAATTAACAAAAGGAATTAGAGAAGAAAATGACTCATAAAAATGCAATACTATGCACATACCTTAGGCTGAATGAACACTACAGAAAAAAAAACATGAACAAAAAGCAATTAATTGGCAAATGACAAAGAATAACATGGCTGAGATTATATTGGCTTTTGAGGATCCGTCAGCCCGAGCCATTGCAGTGAGGTTGCAGGTTGGCTTCATCTCCCTTGTGGTTGCTTCCGTAATGTCAACTCTGGCAGTAATACAGCTGTAACTGGAAGCAGAATGTGATGAGAACCCGCTCTTGACAGACATGACCAAACCCAACACAATTAGCTAGCGACAGCAGGTGCTGCCTAACTCCGTTGAGTTAACATGTCTCAGGTTTCCTTGTAATGGCCACAAAGTGATCCTAACTTTCAATTAACACATCCCCAGCCTCCACCGCCATGGCCAGCCAGTCATTTCCACATCCCCGCCATTAGCTGCGTGGGAAGCACTGCTTTGGCACAGGCGAGCTCTGTGCATACTGACTGTGAACAGTTTTCACAAAGACGCTCATGTGCACACACCCCCACCACACACACACATGCCACTCCACTCTTTAGAGTTTTAAACAAACACCATTCTTCAGAGTTTTGCACCACAGATTTGGAGCAGAAGCTAAAGCTTTAGGAGGCTGAGTATCAGTCTCTGTCCAACACAAAGGGGAAGTACTGATGTTACCACTCCAGACTAAATCAGGATAAATGGCCGGGTCCTCCAAGGAGAAGACAAGGCAGGGGCGGCACTGCTGAGTGCACAAACACACATAGTGCAGACACCTTCCCCTGCACGGGAAGAGGTTGATCTTCACTCAATAGTGCACCATCCATCACTTCACGTGACTCCACAACAAAGGCTTAAAAACCACATAGCTGTCATGGAAGCACCTCTGTGACACAGTGCCAGGGGAATTAAATGGCACAAATGATTACTCGGGTAAGGACCGGGTTGCTGTCGAACAACAGTATTGTCTTTAACTTGCTCTTTGCTCTCCATCAGTGCAGAAAGAATAAGTGTTCAGCTCTGTCATTTCAGTCTATTGACCTCTAACAGGCTGTACCTGAAACAACAGACTAGAGGTGAGGGGTTTAAGCATAACCTCCAAACCAGCATGTACATGCAGCCTGATGAGTGACATCGCTCTATAAAGTGTCATTTGCCATGTCACTCAAAAGATACACCATCCATATGGATGGGTAAACATCTTTTCTAGGTCACACATGCTCCATCTATGGTTTGGGACAAGAGTTTACTTTTCAAGATGGAAATCTTTTTTGCATAGAAATGATGTTTTACTGCAATTAAATATATGAAGCATTTAAGTTATCAGTATAAGACCTGAAACGTACATCCTTTTTCGGAGGAAATTAATGAAGTTTTATTAAATTACTATGCATAAAAGCATTTCATCACCAAGTAAAGCATTTGCTATACAACAGTTGATTTCTTGTACGTGGTGCCGTGAGCCTCTTCTGATCTCAGAGGTACAGTACCCAGTAGCACTTCAGTCATACTGGCTCTATCACAGTTTTGACCTTGTTTGAGGGGCAATGAGCGTCATCAGGAGCTCCCTTACCTTCCCAGGGACACAGTAAAAATGGCAGGTCCCCGCAGAGTCTGAATAAACATGTGCTTTAGTGAAAGTTATGTGCAATTTGCACTTTGCCATCTTAACTGTAGTTATTACTATTTTAAATGGATACATCTGTCTATGTGAAGTCTTTCATTACCTCCACTCATTACCAGTACATCGCAGTGCTCCCCAAGGACACGCCTTTTACGTGCTCATTCGCTGAAATCTGCTTTAATGTTCTGAATTTGACGCTTGGCTCAAAACAAATTTGTCTGAAGCAATTAAAAAGTATCACCTCACAAACAGCCCCTCCTTAATGGTATGTTTTACATTAGCTTTTCTCTCACTGTCTGGAAAACATGTACAGGACTACATGTTTGACCTTGCTTTAAACCGCATCTCTGGCACGAATAGATTAAAACGCTTACTTTTGATTTCAGGAAAGAAAACACATAAAGCTTGAAGCCATGTTTTGATTAGTACGCATCCATTATTTATGCCTTCTCTCATCATTTTCAGCTGTCATGATGTCATTGTGCTTTTCTGTTATAGAATGAAGCATATTTTAGAACTTAAGGCCAGAATTATTAAAGGGAGATACAATTGTTCCAACTTAGACACCTGTATTTTTCTTTTTTAATTATTCCGTTTTTTGCTCAAATGTAGAGGTAAGTTGTTATGGTATGCACCTAATTACACTGTAATTATATTTGCTTTTTGTTTCCAATTTAAATAAGTGGGTTAAAAAAGAGGACTGGGGAATACGGACCTGAGAGAATAAAGTCTATAAATGCAGATGGGTCATATTTATTGCTTACATTCAGATCCTCAAGTTGTCTTTTGTGGGGTTACCCATAGTTTTTGTAATCACAGCTGAAACCCAAATGCCGCACAGCACCATGACATCTGATGTCTTAACGTGCGTGTGCATCGCGTCACACTGCCATGCTCAATAAAATCCAGGTTAACATAACACTGGTTGAGACTAAAAGTAGAAAGAAAGGCATCGGTTTGTGCAAGGGGACAGAAATTTGAGCTTCCCAGGAATGCAAACGTTTTAGAAGTCATGAAGAAAATGCAGCTGTTGCTGATGAAATCAGTTGGTTCCAGGCCTCATTTAAAGGTCAGAGTTGACTGAAATGACAATTTACATAGCATAGGCTGGCGATTCAACATATGCCTGCACTTAACATGATTGCATTTCGAACGTGGCTTTTAGTTCATATTTACTTTTGGGAGAGTCACTCGAGTACAGTCCAAAGCACCAAATGGCTGTGTTTAAAATTACAAAAGCATGCTGGAAATCATTTGGGTCACAGGATGGGGCTTTAGTTGCAAGCAGTTTAGTCTTTGTGGCTTCATCCCCACCTTACCCTTGATTTTTGGGTGAATTACTGGCTTCCTTTAGAAAATACTTTCCCTGTTTGTTTAATATTGTTTGTACAGCTGTAATACTCAGCTGCACATATCTGATGGCAAACTGGTTTAGCATCTCCTCTAATCCAGTGCCTCATGGAAGTCACTGGCTGTGACACAACTTTGATCCAAAAACTAGACTAATTCCTGCATCACTCAGAGGGGGCTGAGAGGGATTTGAGGGCGGTTGTGTGTCGAGTATACAGTAGCCAAGTAAAGTGCAATTAGTGCAATTCAAAGGTTTGCATGTGAGTGAAGCTAAGCAGTCATATAAGGCGATGTTTTATGATTAGCATAATGCAGCTTCATAGCCAAATTCAACAGAAATGTGGTCAGTTGCTCAACAGGTAAATGCCTATTAAACTGAAAAAGTTATCATATTACTTATATATTATGTACAGTAGGTACTTTACATTTGTTGAGTCACAGAAGATGCAAAACTTATCATCCTCAATATTTATATGATTTAACATGTAGCCAGACTCTAGCTCAGTGGTCCCCAACCTTTTTTGCGCCACGGACCGGTTTATGCCCGACAATATTTTCATGGACTGGCCTTTAAGGTGTCGCGGATAAATACAACAAAATAAAACTAGTACCGGTACCGAAAAAAAGAAGATTTATTCATAACACACCTGAAAAGACCAAGGAAAACCGGGTAAACGATAAAAACGATAACAAAAATAACGCTGAAAACTGTTAAAAACCCTGAAAACTATACATTTCACACCTGAGCCTCAACTCTCATGGCCTGGTACCAAACGACTCACGGACCGGTACCGGTCCGAGGCCCGGGGGTTGGGGACCGCTGCTCTAGCTTAAACATCCATGTCAGATATGTCAAATATAACTGTGAGCACAATATTCATTTAGCACAAAGCCAACAACCTCCTGTCCCTGAACCAAGTTAACATGTAGCATATACTGGGGCATAACAAGACCAAATTAATATGAACCCTCATCAAACTGCATCTAAAAGAGCAATCAAGCACAAGTTATCCTAGAACTGTTTAAAAAAAAAAAATAGTACAGCATTATTATAATTGACAACTTTTTGGTTGCAACTCCTTACAGTAGCATTACTGCAAAGCATCACCACAACAACTTATTTTAACCTGAAGTGAAAGTTTCCTATTAGCGCTCCTGTCGCTTTTATGCTTTTTTTTGTTGTTGTATTTTTGGATTATATGTTTCTTATAAAAACATATCTATACAGAATGGGTTTGCAGGGCCTTATGACACACCCACCAGTAACCTCATGCTGTCAGGCAATTGCACCTCATTGGAAAAAGCCTGATGAAATAAATGCTGGCTGCTGACTCCTCCAATTTCATGGCACTCCTCATTGTCACCCCGAGTGCCTTTCCCCAGATTGAGATATTTGCAAACTGTCATCTCCTATAAATAGCTGTCTGGTCTGATGCTGCCTGTGCCCCTCTAACTCTGATTCAGAGCTGCTTTGGTGTAACATTTCCTCATTCTCCTCAGTTTGTCAGTTAGAAGTCAGAATTGTTGCTAAAGAAGAAAAAAAAAAGGCAGAGTGACAGTGGCTGACGAGTGATGGAGCAAAAACCCTTTTAAACAACACACTGGTACTCGCATAGCTATGCTCAAACCTTTCCTCACTTCATATCCAGGGCTGTCACTCACTTCCCATGACTCCTTATCTGACATGCTGCAATCTTTGAACTCCATTAGTGGAAGCAAATCCCTCTCCCTGTCTTAGGGATAAAATGGGCTTTGGCATAGTTCCATGCTGAGATTAAAAGTTGTCATGTCTTGTGTGGCCACAGAGGTAGAGTAAGGCTTCATGGCTTAGGATGATATCTGGCAGGTTATTATTTCATGCACATTCTCTTCTATATCAGATGTAAAACAGATAAGAATGATCTAAATTTGTATTTTTTTCCACATTGTAATGTCAAATAAATTTAAATATAGTTTCTGTGACTAAAACAATCTTTCATTTCCCATTGTCCAATCACGTCAACATTTTTTGGGCATGCAAGGTATTTTTTTGATATAGACAAACTAGTGACTTAAATAACTTATAACACCACCATTTATTAGCAATTGTTCTACAAAGATATACAAAAAAAATACAAAACCAGCAGCAACTAGATTCAATTTGCTAAAGGGATTTCGTAAAATTGTATGTGGACATTTATTTCCTCCAATTATGGCACTGTGGTGGCTGAGCAGAAATGCATTCCTTTATCAAATATGGAATAAAAGTTTAAAAACAAGGTTCATGAGAACCCATGGAAAATTAAGTGCAGCTGCTTTGGTGACCACTAAAATGAATGCGCTTTTTCTACTTTTCCAGCCAATATCTCACTGTTGTAACAGGAAATGCAGACACGCCGTTAGGCAGCAACGCAGGCCTTTATGAGCTTCGTTATTACCACTGCTGGCCCACTTTTAATAGCCATATGATCCACCCAGCACACAATGGGCTGTGCCTGATAATATCATAACCAAGTATTTACCATGGAGCCGTTTAAGATTTCCTAGATAAAACTGAAACACTAGAGCTGCAAATTTGTTAATATCATTAAAAGATGTTACCAGTAACTGAAGCTGAGAGAATATGATCCCTCAAGGCCCAGGTCTGTGGAAATAATTTATAATGTAACAGCTATAAAACATGTACAAGTTATCAGGTTCAAGACCTGTCCCAGTATCTGAAGGCTCCTGTTACACATGGCACTGCCTTTTATACGAGTGGTAAAACAATTAAGGGAAATGGATTTTCCACTGTCTGCATGTCAGAAATCAGCCTCCCAAGTCTGTCATAAAAGCTCCAATCAAAGTAAGTACATTTAGAGTGAGTGACACAACAACTCATAAAAACTTATTTCTTTTTGAGCACAAGCCTTTCTTGCTGTACCTTGGCGATGGTAGCGAAGAACTCGTGTTTTCATATAGATTTGCCACATGCGCCATCTGTTTGTGTCCCTCAACACTTAACGGTACAAACTCACATCTATAATAAGTTGTGAAAAGCTTCATATTTAATTACTTATTAAATCTGTCCTAGACTAAGACATCAAGGTTGCTGTGACAATACAAATGGTTTAAAGTGCACATCTACCAGTGTGCAGTCTGCAAAAAATGTAGAAACACAAAATAAGGCATATTGGCGGAGCAGAAAAATTAAGAAAGAGATGGTCACTGAAGCTGCCATAGTCTTTAGTATCTCCTTTATTGTATTCATGGTGGTAATATGATATGTCACACTGTTGCTAATACACTTCTGTACGCTGTCATCTGGCTGTAATGCTTATCAGGTCTGTGTTGATGATTTGCCCTCTTGTCAGGGCCAATTATGCGTGAATGTGTCATGGTGGCAGGCTGTTCCACTGCTATTACTGGTGCAGAAGGATGACGTGAGGCAGTTGCAAGCTGGCTGGCCTCTCTACCCCACCCCAGGTCTGCAGGTGCTGCATTCAATTTTCCCTACCGTAGGTCGGTGTAGGCCGAGAACCCATTTTCAGGTTAACGTTAACATGGGATGTTCTTGCAACGGTAGTGAATTATTGAGAAATATAATAATTGATATTTGATCTATTTGCTGTTCATGGTCATGCCTGTAAAATCAATGAAAGACTGCAAAACGATAGAAAAATCTGAATATTTATTTATTTGAACTATTTAATAACAATGTCCATATTCCAGTTGAGTGCAACCCAAAAAATTATTTTCATAATAAATTCATATGTAAGTTTCAAATATTTCTTGTTTTAATTTTTATGCATATGGCTTACAGCTCAAGAAAAACAGAAATGAGGTATCTCAGAATATTATAATATTTTCTAGGATTAATCACAAAAAGTCTTTATAACACTGAAATGTTCAAAATCTGAAAAGTGGTAGGATTGTGGCACTGCTGAGGTGTTATTATGTAGAATGTAGCTTTGACTGTTTCCTTCGGCTCATCTGTATTTTTGGGTTAGGTGTCAGGAAGTCAGGAAACTCTCATCTGCCTCTCCACAATATCCCTCAGGCCAGGTGAGTTAGCCAGCCAGTGAACCACAGTAATGTTGTCAGTAAATCATTTGGTAGTAGTTCTTGCACCGCTGGTAGGTGAATTCTAAAATCTAGTGGTAGACAGCTGTGTTGACTCTGGACTTAGTAGGCTAACCACCATGAATGCCAACAGATGACAGTCTGACAGGCTTCACAGACTCAAGAAACTTCACACTGGACTTCAAACACCTTGGACTTTGGACCACTGAGCAACAGTCCAGTTCCTTTCCTCATTTGCCCAGGTAAGAGACTCCTGACTTTATCTCAGATTCAGGAGGGACTTGGCATTAGGAATGTGCCAGTTGTAGCCCATTTCCTGAAGATGTCAATGTGTGGTGGCTTCTACTGCCCTGACACCGGCATCAGTCCACTGATTGTGAAATTCTCTCAAGTTCTTGAATTGACTTTCCTTGGCAAGTGTCTCAAAACTTCAGTCTTCCCTGTATCTTGCCCACCTCTTCCTACCATACTTCATATGTTTCAACAGAGCACTTTGCAACAAACCAGCCTTTTTAGCACTGATGTTCTGAGGCTCACCCTCGTTGTGGAGGTGTCAATGAAAGTCATGTGGACAACTGTCATGGCAGCAGCCTTCACTGTGATTGTGTTTGTGTATACTGAGCTAAACAGAGAGACAAGGAGTATTTATAATGTTTTAATAGTAATTTACCCAAACATTAAATGAGTCTAATAGATAGATCCAGATTTTCTGATTTTTAGGAGGTACGAGCCTAAAGGCTTACCCTTTAGAATAAAATTATGAAATAAGTGAATGATTTTTTTAGTGATTGGAGAGACACCAGCATAGAAACATTCCTTATGGACGAGTACACATAACACTAAATAGTGATATGTATATGGCGTGACTTAGTTTTTTGTTTTCTTTTAATGTCATGTTTGATGGGAGTGCTAACAATATGCAACATTTTTCCCTAATTAGTCATTCCGTTAAGAATATAGCCAGTAAAAATGCATCCATTATAATGTATGTATATGCAACGCTTTGTATGAAAATGGTATATCTAAATGATATTGCCAGCTATAATAATACTTGCCATTGGGGGCAAGGATATGGGACATAAGCTGTCAGTTCTACCTTAGAACTTTGCAGGTGTTGAATTGCTTTTAGACCACGATAGTCAATTTCTGGACTAAGACTTTGTAGTGTTTCCCTTTAAGCTTTGTTTGGTTCAGAAACAAGACAGTTTCCCAAAATAAAACTCCTCTCAGTGACCTTCCCTTTCCACCGAGTAGAGCAAATCCCCATTCTCTCTGCCAACAAGGACTCATTACTCCCTGTTTTAAAGAGAGCTTTCTGGTCCAGGAGGCCTCATTACAGCTGAAAAAGACACCCATGGGACATGCAAGGAAAACAGTGAAGACCCCCCCTTGAGTAATAAGCCTGCAAACTTCTACACAAGACTCAGTGAAGAACTTACAAACTGTAAAGCGAGCAGCCCCCTGCTGTTCCATAGGAAAGGTGTCTTTGAGGTGTGCAGATTGTATGGCTCAGTAGTCAGGAGAAGTTCCAAATGCTCACAAACTGATTAGCGCTGCACATCGGTTCAAGACAGCAAAGCAGATACTCTGACACTACTGATGCCTTCACTGTCAGACATTGCAAAGAAGAGTGTACTTTGAAGCATTCCTTTTGGGCAAATGCCACTACTAAAATGCCGTTTCTGTCCTATCCACTAGTCAGAATAAATCAAGAACTCAGCACTCAGAACTCCGCAAACCAGCTTCAGCAGTTAAACATTCATCTTGGTGAAAACAAAGACTGGTATTATTGATAATAAATAAGTACATATGGAATGAGAACATTCGAGGCATTTGAAACTACAACAATTACTGCATCAAGAAATTTTAGAAGGAATTATTTTTAGTCCATGTCTATTGAGTGACCTTGTGGGCAGGACTGAAAACACAGCTGCTCCTTTCTTTGGACAAAAATGTTATCTGAACTAATAAACTTTGGGCAGCAGTTTACTTTAAGAGAAACATTAAGGGACCAAAAAACTCACAATTGAATTTTCCCACAAAGTCTTGCAGACGTTTTTTGTTTCAATATTGCTGCAAGCTGTGATTCCCACGTGAAAGGCAACAACACGCTGCCTCTTCCTGTCACTCACTGCTTAAGAGAGGGAGCCTGGTACGTTTATGTCATGACCCTATGCTCCAGGCAAGTGTATCCACCCACATCCAACTCCATAGTGTCTGTTATACTGTCTGGACTTGTTCACTCCAACACTTCTACTTTGGGCCACTCAGCAAAGTAAACATAGCTAGCTACGCAATCTGAGGAACTAAGTCAACAGTTCTTCAAATATTTCTTCCAAATAACTTTGGCTTTTCATTACAAATATTCAAATGAGCGGTGCTGTGTGTGTGCGTGTTTTTCTGGCTTTTTTTATATTAACAGACAAGAAAAACAAGATTTCTTATTTTTAAGTTTAAGGTCTGGCCGCTTTTCCAGATGTGATGAGTTTTGGATGACTTCAGTGTCTGCGGAGGTCAACATTCCCAACAGTTAACACAGCAGCAGATGGCAACTGCATAAGATTTAGTAACACATGTCAACCGAGGCTCCCTTAAGGGAGTTACCCGGCCCATTTATAGCATCAACTTCAATCTCATCTGCAACAACAGAGAGGTGACTACAGCTTGCGCGCCTCATGCAAATACAACATTTCTTTTTTCCCCCTCAACTCTAATGCAGTGTTATTTATAGACTTTTCAGATTTTCAGCTATTTGTTTAGTGTTTGTTTTCTTGGGTTTCTAACCATAGAATATATACATGGAAATATGCTCTAAATCACCATGGTATCATTATAATAATACATATACATTCGATTCTTTGTCCTTTATAAAAGAGGTTACATCAGTATAGAAAAATAGCATGATATTACTTTTTGGAAAGTGTTCGTGTGATGTGTAACTTTTACATGGTTGGACATGGTTGAAGCTTTACAGTGAATGTACAAAGAAGACAGGTAAGGTGAATAATATAGGTGGCTACAGATCAATTAGATACATTACAGTGCTCTGCTGGGAAGTCTTGGGTCCTGAGGTTAATTAAAAAAAAAACATTTTCACTTTTTACTTTATTTATTGTATTTATCACTGGTAAAACTACACATTCTACCAAAAAAACAACAACAACAACAACAAAAAAAGCTTAAAAAAAAAACACTTACATAATTTCTGCAAAGATGACATGATTTAATCACTCATTTATAATTCTTTCACAACTCTACAAACTATAATAACATGATGTTTTTACATCATAAACACTGCAAAATGGGATTACAAAGTGGTTGCTATGGCACCTAATAATTAGTTCTGTTTATGGCACATGAGCCAAATCCACATCTTCCACAGGTAGTGTTGTGTCACATGGGACTGTTTATTGACGGGCCTTTAAATGTTCAAGTTGTTTCAATTGATCAGCCCTGTAGCTTGCGAGCTGTGACTCAGAGGGTGCAGAAGAGCTGCAGGGCAGGGGAACTTAAGAGCCATTAGGCACAAGTGAGTGCACAATCGTTGATGTGAACTGATTATTGTGGCTGGTCAAGCCTTAAAAAACACTGATCGCGGTGATTATCTTTTCACTGGGAGCACTCAGAGTGCACTGACACTGGCAAAACATTTAAGAAATGTTCAGGATGAAGTGCAGCTGGAGAGTGTTCCTCTCACCAGCTTGGATCAATGTGCCATGGTCTACTAGGGTAAGTGCCTTGCTGTTGACATGAGGTCATCCTCATTTTCCTAAACATATTAACCCATGAGTTGTGATGCCTACTATGGGCTGAGCTCTAAATTTTAAAGTAATCAGTCCTTTTGCAGAGACTATAGTAGTTCAGTCCCTACAGCACATAAAATGTACAATTCCCCACCACCTTCCTGTGTGGTGTTGCTAAGATGTTGAACTCCTATCGCCTAACTTATTGCGAGGCAGGAGATAAAAATATTGAATCAGGAAGGATTTCCACAACTGTCATCCTCACAGTAAGATCCCTTTTAAAGCCTATTTCACCCCAGCCAGAGGCACAATATTGCAAGATGGATCTAAAATGCTATATGTTAAAGCATATAGAGTGTTACTTTTACTACACTTTACCACACTTATCAGTTTATAGGTCTAATGGAAGCCACTGTGAGTTATTTCTGTAATAAAAAAGCCGGTTTTTGTTTGCTGTGCTGTCAGACTTTTTGTTTATCAATACACATAGCAAATTCTGTTTGAGTGACAGTGCATTGCAAAATGCCAAAGTTGGAGAGAGCTTTCAAGTGGAGGGAAATTGAGTATGCAAGACTGACACTGACTGATTTAGCAAATGTCAAGCAGTTATCTTGAGCAACAAGAGCCACAATCATAATCGGAGAGGCTCACTTTCAAGTAGCTGTTGAAAGAGAAGATATTTTAAAAAAAAAAAGAAAAAAAAAGAGAAGATGTTTCATCTACTTTCCTGTTCTGCTCGAGTCCATAATTCTGAAGATTTCTGCACTTCTGTTTTCATAATGATAGATATAACCTTGATATTCCAGATTCCTTGAATCACATGACTGAGAAAAATATCTGCACAAACTTTGGATGCCACCTAGAAAAATGTGCACAACAACATTCAGTATATTTGAGCTGTCACCGAGTTGTCAGCGTACAGTGATGCTGACAATTGATTCATGTGCAAATGTCTCTGCTCCCCCGATGGCAGTCAGAGTATATAAAACTCACTTTTCTCTCTGTGAGAATGACAGGATGCAGTGAGTCAAGACAACAAAGCTGTCACAAACAGCTGTCTGCACTGACAATTATCAGATTTATTTATTGACAATGATCGGGCAGAACCACTTCATAAAAAGCATCGTCTGAAGACAGGGACATCCTCTCCTGTTAGACAGGATGGACAACTATGATAATACACCACACACTTACACTGATAGGATGTTGTCAATCACCTCCGCTTTGAAAGGCTATAGACTGATGGCTGAAAAATTCTTTGAGGCACTCGTTCATTACCTTTCACCATCCTCTAAGAGGAAAGAGCTCCCCAGTCAAGTCAGTGTGAAGCAGCAGATATTGAACTGGGTCACGGAAAAATAATGTTCAGCTAAGTGAATTCAGCGAAAAATAGGCTCAATAATGAAGATCTACTGTGTTAAGCCCATAATGATCAAAAGGCTAACACATTACCGACCCACACTCACCTCAGTGTCATACCTGCTCTCTGAGGACAGCTATACATGCATCTCAAAAAGCACAGAGTGTAGGCCACCACCCTTGAGTGGCTTATGTACTTCTGGTCACAAATGCAGTGCCCTGCGGTTAATTTAATGATCTCTCTATCCAAAACCCCCTCTGAAAGGTGAGAGTAATAACACTTGTAACCCTGCTTGTTTGGTGGAGAGCAGCGAATGCATGTGACTTGGCTGTGGGGGACATGTGTTAATCCGAACAGCCCGACAGCACTCACCTCTATTCAGAGGCAATGGCCCTTCATGTCTCATCATTTCTTTGCTGTGCCCCACTGCTACCCATTACATAAAGAGGCTGCAGTGTTTGTTCACTGCCGTAAGTGTTGGACCTATCTGAGAAAGTTCATTTGTATTAGTGGATGCACACAGCATGCTCTGGCACTCACTCCTTATGGGATGGATGTATACTGAGGGCCACCAGCTGATTTGGGTAACAAGGTTTTTCAAAGAGCAAATATTTGGCTTGAGGTAGCTTCCAAGTGATGCTGAATAAGAAGTATGTGATGAGTTATCCGGTATTAGATTTTGGCTTTGTGTCATCACAGATCCTACAGTACTTGTGCAGATAATGTTAAACACAGCAATATTTCTAGCAATGCCCACAACATTTCATTTCCAGACATTTATAAACCATTTCAAAATGTCTGGGAAATATTACTATACTATACTATACAAACTATGCCATATAATATTTTGTCATTCAAGGTACAACTCCCTGTAAAATTTACTCTCATTTGCCATCTGTTCCTTTGAAATGCAGTACAAATACTCCTAAAATTAGAGGTTAAATCATTCAAATTATTACCACTGCTTTCTGTCCTATACTAATTCTATTCAAATAATATGGAACAAAGGCAGAGATGTGAGATTTAATTTCATTATTCAAATCAGAAAGCTGCGGTACAGTTGACAAAGCTGTTCTTTCCCATCTTGTGTCACAAGGAGTGATCACTATTAAGAATACCAGGGACACATGCATGTGTAGTATAAATACACAGCCGTCGCTCTTTAAAAGTGAATGCTCATTCAGACAGTCCATCGTGTGTTGCCCAGCTCTATTTGTAGTGAGAAGACGGAGTTTCTTGAGCAAATGGCAGGAGTGCACTATTCAATAATCAAAAGCATCAGCCACAGATGTAACGCCAGTGCCACGGAAGTCAATTAGCCCTCAGGTGCATCTACAGTATCTACAGTACTCTGTTTTCACTTGTGTCTTAAGGGGAGCACCAGCTATCAACACAGAGCTGATAAAGAATGCCACAAAAGTTTTGAATGTAGCTGCATTTCCTACTCAGCAGGAGTGCACGGGCGAGGTCTACACAGCCTGTGAGTATACGGTAATGCTTTGAAGCCCACGTATGAGCAGAAATTATGCCTGTGGTCTGTATATGGGCCATTTTGTGCGTGAATAATCTCGGGTGCTTGGAATGCAAATTTCGCAGTGTTGAAAGTCTAACTGACATTTTTAATGCGTATTCCTAGATCACAAGCAGTTGATCCATCCTTACTGTCAACCGCATATTCATCGTGACACTACTGTTTTAAATTTTTCTGTTCCAGCATTCACAGCCCGAGAGGAAGAGAGCTTTTCTTAAAACTGTTAACTACCATCTCACAAATGCATTCTGTCAAGGCGGAATTTGTAATTATCATAATCATAACATACGCTATTTTTCTCTGAAAGCCACAACTTTAAAAGAGTCACTGTCAACTAACATACTCACTTCATGGATCGTTTGAGAGTAAGCCTCACAGCAGTGAGTGGGCCCTTTAAATCCCATCAAACTTTATTTAAACTTTTGGGATTCTTGTCTGACATCTGCACTGAAGAGTAAAGAATTGAAGAGTAAATGAGGCAATCCTGTCCATCTAATGCGCTACAGCATGCTACATCTAGTATTAATGGTTTTAACGGTTTTCACTGAAGCTCTAATAATACATAAATGCACTGTACATCCATAGAAAACATTTGTTGCCTCAGGCTTTAGTGTATTTCATTTGTCATCTTAACTAATAGTGACACTAAAAAGGATGAATGTGAACACATTTATAGGCTTGCATCACAGGGGTATGTGATAGTGAACTATTGTGCACATAACCAGGACCCTGAAACTGAAGCAGTTAGATGAAATTAGGTCACCATATAGCCTAATTATCATGGACACCTGGGCTCTTCGTCCTATTGTAATGTGCTCAAATGTCTTCTGCAAAAAAGTTCTGCACTTCCTCTTATGCAGCATTCTTTCCCTTTTGACATCATAGAACTTTTTTTTGCAAAAACATTGCATTTTCAGGGTAGCTTAGTCAGGATGAAGAGTAGCACCAGCAAGTCTGAGGCTATGATTGTCTCCCATAGGCTTTTACTAATAGGCTCTGAAAGTGGAATGCAACAAATAACTGCATATACATGCATATACATGTAAGACAATATTCGGGCATCTTTTTTTTTTTAGCTGATTTTACCTTTATTAACAGTGTCACAACAGTCCATCCACTGCTTAAGAAAGTTTGTAGTGGCAGAGAAAGAACTTAGTACATCTAACACACTGCACTTCAGTGACTTTCTTCTACAGCTATATGGATTGGTAAACAAATCATTCTCAAATTATGCCGGGATGGCTCATTTTCTTATTGAGTCCCAGGTGCCGTTATTTTAATCATTACCTAATTGTCTGGCTGCTCTATCGACAGCATAGAGGCCTCCCACTCTGATTCTGCTGACACTGGCAGGGCCTCCAAGATCTGGGTTAACCTTTCGATGTCCATTGACGCTACACAGGCTGATGATGATTGATCGAGGTGGCCCTTGCTGTTAGATAATACCTAATCAGCGTTCAGAGTAATTTGTGTAAATGAGACCTCATTATTGATGGTAGGCAACTTTAGGAGCTTTCATGCACGCTGAATCTAAACAGGGATTGGATCAGCAATAAAACTTTGCTCTGTGCCTTCTGCATCTCCTGCTTGAGATTGAGGGCAGGCGGGCTGGTTGAACTGTTGAATGGCAAATAAGTGGGAGAAGATGAGTTGACAGAGTGCACACAGAGAATGACAATAAACTGCATACAGTACTGAAGGCTTACTACAGTGCTTTGATGTATTGAATGGGCTGACTATTCGCACTGTTGCAAACAATAATAGCAATATGGTTATTAGACAAATAATGCCTGTGCTGCCTGCAGTTTTTCTTCACCATTTACATATTCCTCCGACTTAGATTTGTTCCTTCTTATCTTAATTGAGCTATCTGTGGTGAACCAGGGGAAAACTATTTTCCTTTCCATAAGATGACTTACTCTCAGAAACCATTCTGTCAGCACCTTGGCAGAATAAGTCCATGCAGGGTATTAAAATGATAATGGAGCGTGTGGGTGCTTGACAAGCCAGCTATCAGAGCGATTATGAAAAGTAACTATTATATTCAGTTCTCCACAAATTTCATATCTGGTGGAAATGACCGCCAAAAGACAGACAAAAGTCAGCATCTGGCCAGCAGTCTCCATGGATAACGAGCGTACACCAATATAATCGTATACTGTACCAGCAATTAACTCCTGATAAAAACATCTGTCTTATCATCTGGTTGATGTAGCTCTGATTTTATTATTCAGCGATGGTCACGGCAGTATTTGAAAATCAAAGTTAATACTTCTGGTGCTGCTGCTTCTGAGATGTTGATGTTGGAGGATGAATGGTTGCCCCAAGGACATGGCCCCGTCCTGGCCTCTGTAGAGTACGCTGCACCGCGGCAAGGCCCAAGCTCTGACATGACGACACTGGGCCTTGATGATGATTGATCGTGTTGTTTTCTTCATTACTTTAAATCCAATCAGTGCTTGCTGTAATTTGAGTAATGATAGCTCATTATTGGCAATTGCAGAGTTTAAGGGCTTCTTTATTTTGCCCCACCCAGTGGACCCTTTGGGATGGCATTAAAGGATCGATGATTTTCCTCTTTTTGCATACGTTCTGTTTCAACTGTGAAGTTCAAATGAACAGCCTGCGCAACGTACAATGAATGCTTCTTCAACAAATTTCAAAAGGAAAAAAAAAAGGAGCCGATGTTAGTTAAGCAGAGGCTGAAAATATGTGTGACATAAAACTAAATTGTTTGCTGCTAGGAAATGAGAGACAAGTGGGGCATCACACTTTAATTTGGTCAATACATTTTTATGAGAGGGAATAGTTTGGACCTATCAGTAGATAACAATGCATATTTTAAATCTCATTTCGGTGTTATTAAGGTAAATGTAAGCTAACTAAATATGAAAATACAAAATTCTAAAGACTTTATTTCACAAACTCTAATAAGCAACTCATTAAGCATACAACAATTCAATTACGCTGATTACTACAGCAGATGTACTTATTTTTAATAATTTCATTAATTATAAACTTCAAAATCCTGTAAAGGAGTGGTTTAGACTTATATTCCATCATTGTGCTCAAACCCAAAGCCACTGGCTTACCTTTTTTTCCTGCATTTGAACACGACTGTTTCATTTTTACATTTTTAAATCTTGTTCTTGTTAACTACTGCCAAACAAATGCTGTGATTTAGATAGATATCTGATCAAAAACAACAGTCTGAAAGTCTGACCGTAGAAAAGAGAACATAAATTGCTCACAGAGCTTCATGTGTTTTGAAGTCCGGCTTAATGCTTATAAGCTTTGACACACATTTTATATTGCTGATGATCTGCTGCTGAGTCTAACCACAGCGATACAAATTTGACTATAAAAGACAAATAATCAGATAATGGCATTGTTGAAAAGGATATGCAAAATACAAAATATGACAGATTAATTAGATTAGATTAGATTAATTAGAATTAGTGTACTGAATTACAAAGTGATGTGACATTAAGCTATGATAGAGACAGACATCTGAATACCAGCCTTCACTGAAACAAAAAGATACATTTTTAAAGCTGAGTGCTGAAATTTTTGACATAGTCAATAAAACATATGATAGTAGGTGGTGACAAATTAACATAGATCTCTTGGAACAACTATGTATTTTACTTTTATATACTTTCATGTTTTTCATTTTATTTCATATGATCTTTTTTTGTTTTATTTATTTGGCAGTGATCCTTACATTTAAGGGGAAAAGTGCATCCAAACCATGGCAGCAAAATGCCCCCATAAAATAACAGAGCTACCAGATCCCCCCTGTAGGGGGTCAAAGGCTCATGTTTTCCTTTAATTTGTTGCTTGCCTGTATGTCTAAATAAAACTGTTTCTGTGGTAGATTGGTCTCATATATTCTTGGATGAGGAAACCAAGTTGATGTGACCTTTATAATAAGTGCTGTGCGGGTGTTTAACAAAACAATCACAGCACAGAACATTTCCAATTTCACTGTATACCAACAATCAATCATAGGTCCAAAGATGGGACATAGCAATAAAGGCACCTGCGAAACCCTTAATGAGCCTTTTTAGTGCTGGGAGACACAGATGCTGAGAGAGACCCAAGCAAGGGAATTGTAAAGAAAGGTCATGCCACAACTTTACACAGTCCGATCAGAATCAATACAAAATTTGGAGATAGAATATCAGCAATCCTCCAGGAATCAGTGGCAGATAGGGTCATAAATCATGCTAACCCTTTATTATTACTCATGTTCCTCTTAAGGCCGCAGCATGTGCGCATGACAATTTCTCAGCATGTCGCAAAACACATATTAGAATATCAGTGTAAAGTGTGTGTACTAAACTATTGCTGGATCCTTTTTTCCTGTGTTGTTCTTTGCTTTGATGCCACCACAATGACCCTACTATCACACACTGTTATGAAATTTGCTGCATAAAAGAATGCTGTGAGACACATAAAAGAAACTACAGCAGTGAAGTCTGTAACAATTCTTGTTTGTAGCTTTGACAATGTTGATCCTGTGAGGCACTAATGCCCTGAATTAGAGCAGATGAATGGGCCACTCTGCTGGTCTTGACAGGGTTTCACTAGCCATCTAGTCTTTCCCTTTTCATCTTACTCCCTTTGGTGGATCTCTGGTCCAAATGTTGTCCCCTTTCTTCTAGTCTCAATTTCTGTTCATCAAAAGAAAGGTGAACATATGTCCAAATCTTGTGGCCTTAGCCACAACATACTGTGTCATTAGAGCTAAAATGGGAGGGTTTTGCTACCAGACACACACACTCACTCACACACACACACAGATACTCACATGTGCACACACGTGTACACACAGACTCAAGTGTACCATAATTGTGGATAAAAACACAGAAATGTACAGCACATATAGAGTTACAAGCCTTCTCACACACCTGCACGGACAAGAACACATGTCTGGCAGACGCCACACAAACACACGCACGCACACACACACACACACACACGTACACACACACATACAGAGTTATTTGATGTTCCCTCTGTTTGAAGCCAAATTCTTGTTATCAGTGCTAGCTATATACTGTGCTCCATTTCCAAGGTTTCTGAGGAGAGTCCAGGGCTTTCATCTGAGAGTCATCCTCTATACAGAAGCCAACAGTCTTAGAACCAGTGACACACTGACTGATGGTTAACATTTCAAAACCCTCGCCTTATATTAATACATGACAGATACAACTGAAATACCAGGTGAGCCTTTACCACACACAGGCACTCGGAAGCAGACAAAGACATGAGAATGTACATGCTCACTCTCACAGAAACAAGAAGACTAATGCAAATCGGACTCCCCCTGCCCTTGATCTTTAGATATATTTAGCTTTTAGATGTCATTTATCAACGCTTTATTAAGTGTTTCTGCCCCCTACAGCGCACCTCAACTAATAGCACCCCTCTTTTCCCTACGTTAACACCCACTCCTTGTAGCTGTGTGGAGAACCACTTACAGACAGAGTAGGTAGACATTAGCCATTAAGCTTGGTTGCTGCCATTTCCTGTCTCCTATCAGCAGAAGCTTGGACTTTGAGCACCAAAAGACTTGGTGATAAAACATCTGGGGTGTGGAAGCGAGTATGATTTTTCTTGTAGTTAGGATGACTTTTCAGTTTCCTTCATTTATATAAAGTATAGAAGGACTAACATACTGGCCAACATTACGCGCTACATAGTTTTTGTTTTTTAATAAAAAGACAATTAAGAAATAACAAATACTCCAAATATCTCTTAAATAACTGAAGTAATAAAATATTTTTATATAAACTCACCAGCCACTTCATCACTTTCGCATTGAAGCAACTCAGTGCATTCATGTAAACAGTTTTCAGTTTTTTTGCTGCCCTACTGGGATTTTCCTACATAAGTGTCTCCGGGGGTTACAGTCAGCTGTAATTCTCTGTTTAAAAATGTCATATTGACATCAGAAGCCAATAGGAGGCAACAGTAATCCAAATAACCACTCATTAAAATTTATTTTTAAAGTTATACAGAAGTGCATCTTTTAGTACACATGCCAAACCTTGAAGCAGATCGGGTACAGCTGAAGAAGAACACAAAACTGAGGCCGCAGTTCACACTGGTAATAAAATTGGACATTGCCTGAGCTGATGGGTCTTGATTGTTGTTAGTGGAATATTTTAGCACAACAGCAATGTGTCAATGCTGTCCTGTCAGTATTGCAATTCTCAAGGTAAAAAGTGGATCCAACCAGGTACTAGCAAGGTGTACATAATAAAGTAGTCAATGAGTGTATATCCAACTGCATAACATATATTAAATTATCCAACATATTTTCCTGTGATTACTTCTGAATTTATAGGACACGTAGAACAACATAATTCTTTTTTTAATTAAAAAGCAATTTATCCTTCATTACATTTAAATATGCCAAATATACTGGATTCAAGTAAATTCCAGTAAATTAAATCTTTGTGATTTTATAGAGAATGTGAAAGAAAAATAATCTGTATGTATGTAGAACAATAATCTGTTCAGTTAAACTCAGTGGTTGGTAATTTGTTGCTAACCTTAAATCCAGATGAGTTAAGTCAAAAGAGGTATTCTGCATCAGCAACTCAAAACCACACAACATTTCTTTTATGATGGAGATTCCTAGACAGAGGCTCAAATAGGATTGAATATTTAATGCAATAGTTTCATGTCAGAAAACTGTGAAACTATTCAGTCATGCAGAAGTCAAAACTGAACTTGATTTCACTTCAGTTTTGCATAAAGTGTATTTCCATCTCATTAATAGCTTTCATAAAGTGTTGTGACCAGACTGCAGCCTTAAATTCACACCACTATCTCTAAGTTATCATAACTTCAGCTTATAGATATCGTCTGACAGTTTTTTGGATCGTGAAGACGCCGGGGCCTTTGAGTCAGATGTACTAAATTAAAAGTATATTAGTGTTATGAAATGTGGGCCACATCTCTACTGCCTCTGAAATAATTAAGTTTATATCATTCAGCTGACAGAAGGATTAGGATCATATTTTACCCCCCCCCCCCCCCCCCCCCCCCCAAACAAGGAAGAATTTGAGTCAGGTTAAAGAAATGGCAAACAAGCCATTTCAAACCTTGTGCCTGACCTCTGAACTTATGTGTAGGAATGCATAAATCAAAGGCTGTAGTAGCACAAACCTCAGCTCTTTTGCCTCCTCTTTGCATTGGGCTGCGCTCGGCAACAACAGTTATTATTATTATCTAGACTTCAACACAAATTCTTTCAATATGTGCATGAAAATGGTGAGTGAAAGACAGAGAGATAAAGAGGAAGAGAGGGAGGACAGAAGTGGGGGTTGAGGGTGTACTTAACTCTACTGTTCTAAAAATGTTCACTTCCTTTTTGAACACATATTTGATTTACTATTTGGCATGATTTCAATGCACTTTTACCCTCCATTTTCAACAGAGGAGGAGTTAGCTGACACTCTCAATTCAGAACTCCACCAAAAGCCGAGGGGATCCCTGGAGAATCACTCATTCATTCAGCATTCCCATCAGCCCATTAGACTGGCCATCAGCCAACATAACTGCTTCCTGTTTCTCTAAGACACCTTTTTTCATCCCTACTTTAATTCAGTTGTTTTTGAAAGTTCCAACAGGAAGACGTAATAGATTACTTTAGCCCGAGGATTCGTACATTTAACAAACTGAAACTGAACAAAATACCAGAAGAGTGGTGCATTCATTCCCGCATCTCATTGCCTACTCAAAAGCACGGAGATTGGATTGCGATTTGAATCTATGGCACGAACTACACTGGAGTTCTTGCCGAAGTGCCTCAATACGCAGTGTAAGTGAAAAAGCCAAGGGTCAGGATTTGTAATTGCATTTCACAGATAAAACTATTCCTCTGGCTCTCTCTTTGAAAACCAGATCAGTGACTGAAAGTAAGTACCCTGTTGTATCCTACACAGAATTCTTATTTGAATATTAGTAAAATGCTGCACAATTGACAGAAAACAGGCTTAATCACAATCATTTACTCCGATTTGTAACCTCACTGTGAATAAGTTTCACATTAATTTTAGTTTACTGTACTGCTCTCCTTTACAATATTACTCCTGTATTTCCTATATGTGGAAATCAATGGAAGATTGCCATTCCACATGTACATGTAAAAGTGAAGTGTAGAAGGTAAAAATGTAGACACAGGATAGTGTTTTTATACATGTAGGGCATAAATTATGTCCGATCGTGCAAGCTTGATGCCACCGTTGAACAGCTAGTCAATGGAGAGGGCAGGGAGAAGCAATGGAGCGATGTAATGTGTAATCTTACTACTCAATGGGCTGTGCCCAGCAATGGGCCTCTGAATGCTGGAAGTGTCAGAGAGATAAATAGCAGAGTGTCCCCCTCGAAAAACATGATTAATACCCCGCCTGGTGACGCTGCTGAAGATGAAGTGGGAGCAGCTGGCTCAGGCAGCGTAGGCACGCAGGGAAAGGTGGGAGGGGGGACGGGAGCGAACGCAGCGGAGCAGAGAGGGCAAAGAGTAGGACACACTGGCAACCAGGGGAAAGGAAGGCAAGGCAAGGGCAATCTAGGCCACCATAGGCACTGGGACCTCTTCCTCTCCTTATTTCAAAATGTACACGGCTTTAGTCTTCTTTTTTCACGATGTTTTATCGCTTAACATAAAGCAAAACAAAAAACTTTCTGTTCTTGCTCGTTCATCGTTTCCATGTTGCCCCCCAAAAACTGAAGCCTGTGTCGTTTAAATATAAAAATCTTACAGGAAATCTGGGATATTAGGAAATTAATCTCAGTTCAGTTAAAAAGCCCAACACTTCATGACATATATAACAAAGTATCCCACTAACACATGACACTCAACTATTTCCATGAATGTTATTAGGAGTGTGCGCAGGGGTGTACAACTTTAATGCAAATTTCAACCTCCCTCCCCTAAAAAAAGGGGGAAAAAAGCACATTTAGTATTGTTTAGCATCACACATGAGTTCTAAAACAACTCCTGTGCCAGCATACACCTCCTGATTGCTCCTAAACAAAGTTTTTTGTCAGGAAGTGAAGAGTCCAGTTACTGTTGAGTACAGTGTCCCCTGCTGAGTGGGACCTGCTTTAGTGGTAACAGTGGAAACTCTCAAAACACGGTACAGAACGCATGGAGTTGTTAGGTCCGTTCTGTTGTGTAAGTAAACATGTCGAGGGGTGGGCTACTTTTTCATGGTTCAGGGGCCCCAACCCTCCCCTCACACAATTAACATTTCCAGTGTAATGAGATGATTGATATGCTGGAAGTGTGTGCTTTAAGGAGATATTAATCATTCCCTCTGGTAATTTTAATCATGCGTTCCATCATCCCCAGCTGCTGAGGATCACCTTCCTAGCAAACAAAGGGCGGCCACGCCACTTGCATAGTCATTCTGTTCTAGTTTAACTTTATTTTATGCTGGTTCCTCCCATCTGTTCGCACAAGCCTCCACAGCCCACGTTGCACGTTGACAAGCTGGGGAAGCAGTGTGTGGGTGGGTGATTGTATGAGTGTGTGTGTGTGTGTGTGTGTACATGTATGTGTGTAAACTTTAGAAACACAGGCATCTTTGAAATGGTAAATCTAATCCTCCAGGTCCGTGACTAGTTGGTACACCGCCACCAGCCACCTCCACTAACACATACAGTAATGCATACAAACAGCGGGCACACATACACACAGACTCTTACAGACACAATCCGTGTGACACACATACACACAGAAACATATACACAATCACATATACCACATGGTGTGGGCAATATGTCAGAGCAAAGCATAATTTGGCATTTGAACTAGTCACTATTATTGGAAGTCTGAAGAAATGCTGCAGGGAAGATTTATTTAGATGACAAACAACTTGGAAACTCTTTTTTTTTCTTCCCTCAACTGCATGAAAGTCAAAGAGACTTATATATTCCCTAAACACTGATTAGTTCATGTTGAGTGCCTCCATTGTGCTGTACTGTACATCTGAATTGTTGTTCCGTGTTTTTACCGAAGGCTATACAAAATTTGGAAGGGTATTCTACAATCAAAGGCATTTCTCTGATGGTTTTTATTCAGGTGCTGTGCTGCCACAGTCAAGGCCACAGGAGAGCAAGTGGTCACCCTGCAATGCTTTATAAGACATACAGAACAAATGTAGTTATACAAAAGCAAAAAAAAGAAAGAAAGAAAATGTAAAAAATTACAGACTTAGTGGGAAAATGCAGAGCCGACGTATTTCTGTGAGGTGAAACATAAACTGTGAAGAGAGTGGGTAATAGTTAAAACTGTGATACTTAATTATAGCAAATCTTAAGGAATAAGAGAATTGCCACTGAAAATTTAATGCAGATTCACTCAGAGATATTTTAATATTTTTGACTTCATAATTACACTAACCAGTCTCTGTTTTGCTATCTGAAATGATGAAAACAGAGCTCTGGCTCTAAGAGACTGTAGGAAAAAAAATATGTGCGCTCAAACCTGCCACAGCTCAAAACAACCGCTTGACAAGTGTCCTAAATACACGCTTAATCATGTACAAAATTAATGACATCCAGCTGACAGATATTCCATCATTAATGCAGAAGTTTTTGAAAGTTATTGAAGGGAGCTGTGCACAGATTAGCATTGCTTGCATGCAGTCAGGGGCCAATGCAAAGTAGATAGGTTAATCCCCAGGACGAGTTGATAGGACACATCTCTAAACGCACTGAGCCTCGCTGCGTCTAAAGCCCATTAATTGCACCCAATATGAAACAAGTAATTTAATTTTACATCAAGTCCAGCCTCATCTGTTATCTGTGGCACACTTCTGTAGAGTACATAAAGGTAATAGGGGTTTTCAGGGGCTATTCCCCACTTATTATCTAATAATGATGAATGAATACGCCGGGAAGTGACAGCTGTTTGGATGTTTTGTTGGTGGAAAGGCATCTATTTGTAACTTTCCCGAAAATCTTTTCTGGTTCACTTTGAGGACGAGAAGCAACTTCAGAGCTCTGTCTGTTTTAAATGAAAACAGGTAAAAATTTGGGCGTTTAATGTAAGGCTAAAGAGCCAAATATGAAAAGAATGCTAAACAAAGGGATCCGTCTTTTATGACTCTGTCAGGTCTGGTATTGTGAAAATAATGTGACCGTTCTCGCAAAAGTTTTACCAAAGTCTTTCTTAAAAATATCTTTATCTACACTATTTAAATGCTGAAAGAAGTTTGAGCTTGGCACAGACTGTCTGTGTAACTTTTTTTTGGCAAAAAATGAAAATAAAAAAATAATGAAATGTGTTTATTTTTTTTTCCTGGTAAAATCTATAAACAAGCTAACAGAGAGTGAGTATGTCAAAGATCAATACTTGAGATTTCTAGGGCCAAAATGAATACGAAGCAGATTGTGTAAGAAACCTTTAACCTGGCAGGTGTGTTTTCATAGGCTACACAGCACCAGTATTATTACCAGGGCAATGCTTTATTTAAAACAAGTTTTTCAGCACAGAGGATAAGTAGAATAACTTCCATTCAAAAGCATTTCGTATTTTATTATGACTTCATGCTTATCACCAGTCTAAATGGTGTTGATAGAGTGAAGTACCTGAGAGGAACTGTTATGTGAAAGGTGCTTGTAAAGAAAACATGACGACTGCTGGCTGGCCCTCTTTATTTCCACCTTGCTTTTACCCTGGCATTCCTGCTCCACTGCATGACTAAGAGACAATTAATCCTAATAATCAGGGCCTTAGCCATCATTCCTCATTCTGGCAGGCCTCTTTTTCCATAGGGGCACAGAGGGAGTGCCTGAGCCACGGCTCTCTGCTGCACAGATGAACCTCGTGCAGATGTTGAATCAGCAGCGTGGTTAATAGCTTAGCCTTCTTATGGCCTTCACACATGTACAAAAATGGAAAACTGAAGGTGGCATTTTATCATGTCATGTCTACAACTCAATGAGCGACTGACTGGACTTGACGTATATTTTTGCTTTAGTATTCTAAGCAGTGTCATACTTACTGCAAAAGAAAAAACAACAACTTAGAAACAGGCAGACATGAATGTGGGCATCTGATAAAGCTTGTTGTAAACATGGCTTCACTGGCAATTTTAGCCTCAGTATTCAAAGGTTTAGTTATTCGTGGGAAAAATCTGCAAAAATGCATAAACAATAAGTTATTCTTCATATACACGTATAAATTGGTTTTATTCTATATTTTATCAACATCAACTTAAGTTTTATTGTGATTTGATATTTCCTTACTTTTTACTGAGCAACTGAATACTTTGAATACTTTGTGAGTCTAGCCCAAGGGTTCAATTGAAATGTTCAATCTGTCCACAGCCCATGTTTCCAAAACCACATTTTTCCAAATATTGCTGACTTGAGTCTGGCTGAAAATGAGGTTGAAGGTAATTTTTTCTTCTAATAACTCTTTAAGGCAAACCCTATTTGTGCACCATTGCTACACAGTGCTACAGTGTAATTGAGGAGATTGTTTTTTTCTGTCTGTTATGTGGATTTGCAGTTTTATGTAAAAGTTTTCTTCTCTTTCAGAACATGTCTTTACTTCCCCCTAGATACCCTTATTGGTAATGGAAACTACGAGTAGAAGAATCGGCTTTGTAAGAGCCATTCAGGTTAATTTACAGCTCCTCTGTCAGAGCCTGTGGTTGTGAAAGTTTGAAGTTTAATTTTTTATATTGTAATAATAATTTTTATCAGTACTGTATAAACTACTTTTCAATAAAATAAAAAATATTAATCTATATGCAACGTAAGCCAAGTGGTACACCAGCTTATATAGTACATACCTTTCCACTGAGGAAACTGTATGTGCACATGCCCAGGTGTTCGCGTACTTTTGTCAACAGTGGCAGAGCACAGCAAGAACTTTTGTGCTCCACAACAGAGAGGCAGTGATGCAATGTTTGACTTAACTGTACGGGGACCTAATCTTCTCAAATTACAGCCAAATTGACTGGTGAGTGCCAAAGTCCCAGTGTGCGGAAGCGAAGGGAGTGCCATGACCGCGGCAGACAGGAGGCCCAGGCAAACAGGCAGGTGCTAAGGGGCTGCTTCAGATGCAGAAGAAGAAGATCCCCTTCACAACACAGCAATTACGCTCGCCTCAAATTCACTAAGCTGGAGCACAGTGTGTTCTAACAGCATCTCAGCAGCACGCACAGCATCCCACACAACAAGCTCATTAGGCCAGCACATCCTCCCTCTGATTCAAGGTGGAGGAATTAATGCAAGAGCACCTGGACTCTGAGAGCCATCCATCCAGCTACATACAGCTGGCCACACTCAGGTTATGCATTATCTTCTTTAAAAATGTGCAATGTGGCCTCCACTTTTAGTTTTAAGCTACACCTCTCTTTTTCCAGAGTGCTATGTGAGAGGAAGGCATATTAATCACACTCAAAGCCACTAATGCTAACAATCAGTCAACACAGTTGGCCAGGCTCTCCATCTCTTGTGACAGGATGGTTTGTCCTGAGACCTGCTGATTTGTCCTGCTATGTCTGCCTCTAGGACAAAATCCACAAAACCTTTTCCTCCAGCAATACCCCTAGATCATATAATACTCTAAACCGGTTAAAAGCTTAAAATATTATAATATATTTAATGTACAAAGGAATTCTAACTGAAATAAAACACATCTAAGTAATAGAAATACCCTTTTAGTGGTTAAAAATAGTCATTAAAGTCCAAAAAAACAGCTTATTACAAGAGTAGATGCAATTTGGGGGAACTAATTTGTGTGTGGAGTGATTTTTGACAACATGGATACAACATATGTCAAATAGCCAAGTTTTGAGAAACAAACAGCTGTCTAGTTCAACTGAGAGGAAACTGCCTACTGAGCAAGATGATCTCTCCCTGAGTGTCATCCACCAGCAGCATGAGGCAGAACCAGCATGTTTGGATTCCTACTGTACAACAAGAATATGGCTCTCTTGTCAACTTCAAGCTGACAAGTGTAACACTGACACAAATTAATACAAAAACGAACTACACAAATAGCTCCAATTTACAGAAAATAACAATTAAGTTAAGCAGGAGTTCCACTGAATGTGTTGAGCGTGCGTACCTGACGTGCACATGCGGTTGAATGTGTGTGTGTGCGTGCATAGTTGTTTATATAAATCTTGGAGTGTATGTTCTGTTTGTTTTGGGCTTTTTTTTCCTCAAAAAGCAATGCTAATTATTGGGCTTCAGGTAGCGTAAAATGTACAGCTGTGGTGACTGTCAGTGCTCGGTGGACTATTGAGCTGCTGTACGACATGACAGTAGGTGGTGTCTCTCGCTTTCATCCGCATTGCCCGGTGCTGTTGTTGTCTTTTGCCAATGTCAATCAGCAAGTTTCTCTTGAAGCACGAGGCAAAGAAGACTTTATCTGCACATACGCTTTATCTCTGTGATTATCTGGAAAACTTGTTGACCCCATTCTACCAATGTGTGTCCCAAAAATCAGAATATGCCTTTAATGTGTCAAATATGGTTTTGTAGTTTGCTGAGGTATGACTGAACCTTAATGTTTGCATTTTATATAACCTCATATTCACGGGTAATAGCCAGATGGTAGCAATAGTCCGTGCATAACACTTTTAAGTGGGGTCTGCCAGCAACAGCTGCATACTATGTTCCACTGCTCTAGATAACTACATATCATAATTTCTTAATAAAAATGTTTCATTACTCTCATACCAATGTTGAGCCAGATTGCTGGCACTTGCAAACAAACTTTAAGGACCAGCTTGATGTCAACTTTGATTACTTCTTTTCTGATGAAATACAGATGTTTGAGTCTCCACTCAAGCAGATTAAAATGTAACATTTGGAGTCATGTTCTGTCAAGGTAGAGTTAACATACACTGAGAGCTTTCATTAGAAAGATATTTGTAGGTCTATTTTGTATTAATAAATTGCTGCCTTAAAAATAAGCAAACACAAGTTTATCCAGAGCACAACAATTCTGACTCCCAGGGATGTAAATTATAACTTACTATACAAAACTTTTACAATATAGTTCATCATAACCGCAACATACAGTAGAATGTGGTGAGTATTGTTACTGAACGAATGTTAATTGCATTTGTACTCATTATTTCCATTCAGTACATATCTTTAAATAGTCCCACCACCAGTTGGGATAGATCTATTCAGCAAGTTGGATGAGTTGTACTGTCACGGACTGTAATGGCCAGCTTGATTTGATTTATGTTTATGTAACATAATCAGACCCACTAGTTGGTCTAGATAAGCTACAAAATAGTGGACCAGTATTTAGATTTGAGAGGTAGGTGCCAAAATGTGTGTGATTACCAGGAAATAGCTGGAGGCTTTGACAGTGATTGTAACACTCACTATATTTTGCAATACCGGAGCACAATAAATAACTTAAAACATGGCATTAACTGCATGCTGAAATAAAACATTGCCATCAGTGGCATATGGTGTAAACCTTAAACCGCAGTAGAAATGAATGGTGATTCCAAACAACAAATAAAAACAAAAACTGCTACTACAAAGTGGGTATCAGTAGGATTTATGCAAAAAATAATAATGTGATAGCGTAAAGTATTTAGTCAAACCTTAGAGCAGTTGTTTCTTTGTGGCTGCACCCAATGGTATTAGTCAACAACAGTTTGTGATCTATGTTAGTCCTACCACAACGGATAACTTCTCCAACAGAACAGAAGGAATAGGTGGATTCCTTCTCAGGTAGATGGAAGGTCGGGTTCACCACCTCCTAGGCAAAGGAGGAAATCCGGGGCCCAACTCCAGGGAGATTCAAAAGGTATCCAAAGACAAAAATCCAGCCTGCATAACAATAACACCCTTATTGTATACAGTCATGGCATTACAATCTGTGACCATATTTCAATGAGAGCCACATTTTTGTTTGCCTCTAAATTTCCTTCACAAATTTCTTATATGGCTGTAAGTACACATAACTTGTCATACACACCGGAAAAAAAATGTATTTAACTGTAACATCGGCTGTCATGCCAACACTATAGTTAGCTACATTAGCTTAGCTAAACTCTAACTCGATAATCACTTACCAAAAAGTTCAACTTTATCAAGCGTGTTGGCTGTCGCCTCGGCCACTTCTGCTTTTATTTTTAAACACTTTCAGAGATACAACAGCTTTGTTTTCACTTTGTGAACTTGCTTCTTAGTTCTCTGGTGTTCCATGCCGTGTGTCCTCATGCTAGGAGAGGGCGGGTCAAGTTTCCTTCCCTCCAATCAGACCCCGGTAGGCCGTGTAAACCAAGAAATTGAAAACTTTTAAAATTGAACTTAAAGAATAAATAAATTTACCAAATAACTTATAATTTATATCCAAATGTGTAATACACACATTAATGAAAACAAAACACATAAAATATGGTACTCTGTTTCTACAGGGCTACATTTAGGGGGAGGGGCCTATATGGATTATCACATGACTCTCCAAGCTGTATCCAAACTAGATTAACAGATCATCTAAGATCATCTCATTGTTAATTGCTTTAACTTTATGCTGTAAATGCCATGAAATATGGATGTAGCCTCAACGACATCACCCATCAGTTTACGGAACAAACCAACCTTAAATATTTTTGCAACACTCAACTCAATCAATTAACAATGTACACCCATAGAGTATTGACTAAGTCCCTTCTTTATTGCCTGTTTTACAGGATGTAAATGGACAGAGCTTTTGTATTCTGTCTGAGCACCTCTTTATACAACATCAGAGAACAATGTGGGGTTAGTGTCTCGCCCAAGGATATTTGTCATGCAGATTTAATCAGCTAGGAATTGAACTACAGTTTACTACCAGTCTTCCGATTAGTAGGGGACCTGCTCTACTGCCTGAGCTACAGCTACCTGAGCTAGCAGTCCAGGTTAACTTACAAAATTATTGAATAAGGCTAAAAATTGCCAGGACACAACTTCAATAAGAGTAGGGTAATTTTCCAAGGTATCTTCTGTATGCATTCTGTGGTTTAGCTATGGTGGAAGTCAAAGATATTTGTCTCTCTAACCAATTTCTGTTATTTGGACAAATGCCCATGGGAATAAAGATCTCCTGAGTCCTCCACTGTCTCCGTAAAGAATGAGGTCAACTGAGACATGCCTTCCCCCGGTGCTCTTTTTCATCCCTAGATGTTTTAAAATGCTCTACATGTGGGAAATCTTTGGCTGAATTACTGAGGTCTAAAGAGCCCTGTAACCAACTTAGCTGCACTGGGGGACAGTTACATAAAGGGAATTGCATGCCTGGTTTATAGGAATTATGAATAGACAAAAAGGCACTAGTCAGGTGTCAAAATAGACAAAATCTGCATTATAAAGACTTTTGTTTCTAACTAATAGTTGGCAAATTTTAAAGCGTGACCACAATTGTAAACATTTAGTTGTTATTCAAACCATGATAATGAAGTCCCTCTAACTTTAACAAATTAAACCCAAATTACAACCTGGATTTTGTCCATCCATCTATTCCCCTCTCCTTATCCAATTCAGGGTTGCAGGGAGCTGTCCTAGGTGGGGTACACCCAGGACAGGTCGCTAGTCTGTTGCAGGGCTAACACACTGAGACAGACAACCATTTGCACTCACATTCACACCTATGGGCATCATCAATTAACCTCACCCCACTAACTGTATGTCTTTGGACTATAGGAGGAAGCCAGAGTACCTGGAGAGAACCCATGCAAGCACAGGGAGAACATGCAAACTCCACACAGAAATACTGGTGATGGAATTGAACTCAGGACCTTCTTGCTATTTGTGACTACTTTGAAAAGCTCAGACAGATCATGTGTCCTGCCAACAAGTCTGTGAAAATACTTCCTGTGTGGTGTCCAGGAGGGCAATTTCTGTGTATTTCGTCATTTAATTTGGATGCTTTGCATGAGATATTAGCAGCAAGGACGGGGTGTGATGGGGCTTTGGCGTCCAAAACACTATTTGTTACTGTTTTAAATGAGCCAGCCCTCAGTCAGGCGTTTTGCGGAGAGTAACCTTTGTAACTTTCTAACTCAGCAATCACAGCCCTCTAATGAGCCACCACTCCACCCATTGCTGAATACATAGTGGATAAAAAGTCGAACAGGGTTGAAAAGGTTCATCTGACAGTGAGAGCCTGACAATTTTAATATGGTGTGATGCAAAGAGGAGTAAGTCTGTAGAGCCCCATTAGTGGTTTCAGCCAATTAGCGGTTTCAGCCAATAATCATAAAACTATAGTTAATAATGGATCAATGGATGCTGGTTGATGTTATTTTGGAGCACTGCAACACACTCATCCATTACATAATGTCTGTGAGCACGGAGCTATACTGTACAGTGAAGGTTTTCTTTCTTTGGTGTTGGGGTTTAAAGATCATTTAAGGATTTTTTTTTCTACTGTAAGTCAGGTCTCATTAATTAATGGATGATGCAAGTATGTCCAACACAATTATTATTTTCTGCAAAATCCACAGTTCATTCTAAGTCACACTCACAGAGTCAAAGTGCATAACGGGGCGAAATTAATAAAAAATAAGCTTAAAAAGAGAGTAGATGTAAAACATAGCATATGTAGCCAAGCAGGGCTGAAACTCACTTGGATGACTTTGTTGCCCCAGGGAGAGCAAACACTAAAATGCTCTTTGACCATGAAATGGCCCTGCCCGGTAATGGTGGTTAATGGCTGTACGGTGCAGATACGCTGGGTCTAGGCAGGAGGGAGACCTAACGGGGGCATCCTGACTGCTCCAGTAGGCCCTGGTAAAGGAAAAGGGTTTTGCTTAAAATTACAAAAATTCACTGTGATGGATTCTGGTCTCTATATGCAGCTGGTAATTTAGCTGGGGTTGCATTATTATTTTAGTTTTTCAAAAAGGAGAAGAAGAAGCCATAAATTTGGTCCAAATGTGAGAAACACTTCTTGATACATAATGCAGTTTTTCATATCAAGCCTGTATTACTCAATATTTTTCAGATATTAAATAATTACAAAGTAAAACACAACATTATTTTCTAAACAACATTTAAGGAGTAAAATTTAAGGTTTTAAAGACTTTAAACAACTAAATACTGCCTCATATTGCTTATTTCAACTTCCCTGGAGTTGAAGTAAAAATGACAGTTGTACATATGGACTTTCTGTGTATCAGATTAAGCTTGATTGACTTGACCTTTTCAGATTATACCCTGTTTTTTACCTTTTGTCCTTTGACTCTATGACTGTTGAACTGCAGTTAATGTAAGTCATTCCTTGTGTTCAGCAACGCAATGACTTAAAATGCTTCTGACTGATATATTGCCCTCATCACCACAAGGTTTCACCAATGTGCCCTCCAGCTGAAATTCTGAAAGAGCACACTCCAAGGCAAGACTTCTGAAAAGCAGTGGCCAGATGAAGTTACTCTTATAAAACCATATGGCTTTATGGCATTTGACAGTAAAAAAGGTAACACGCGTATTGTAGCCTAAAAGTGTGTCACTCTATAGGTCATTACAAAACAAAAGACATTATACCACCAGCTTTAAGTTTGGTAGTTTCAAATACAGATGTTTTAAAATACATCAGTTTGAAACACTTAGTATGTGCTCTTTCAGTACTGAAATGGACCCTGCTATATCACAAGTGTTATTGATTTGGTAAGCTTGTTTTATTAACAGCTTCTGTTTGCAACATTACTTTTCATTTTCTAGCTGTTTGTCTAACCACAAATTAGACTGTCCTTTTTATTTTGTGCCTGGAGTCCACTATCCTGTGGAAAATATGTATTTAGCAATTAGGTGGTAAAAGGCTTCAGTATGTTCAACATCTGAAGGGTGTACTAGATAGCTGGGTTTTCTGTGTCTTAGCTGTTTTGACAAAACCTAAAACCCAGAAATTTAAAGTCAGAGATATTGGGCATCAAAACAGTGATTATCAACTTTCTACTGTTAACCTATGGCTTCTTCCTCAAACTCTGTGTATACTCCTATTAAACCATTCATTTGACTCATCTTCCACACAACATGGACTGAATGGGTGCTGCTTTCTTCAGTCAAACTCAGTGAAATGCTTAAACTTGTGAACTTTAAACTCGTGGCGTTTAAATGTGATATTCAAGAAGAACATTCGAACCTGATATGGTCCTGTAATGAAAAAGTTGTGGAAATCACACCGGCTTTTATCTAAATCAAAGTAAAATGAACTCTACTTATTAAATAATCTCTATCAAATATGCTACAACAGGCTACTTAGTTTTTTGTGTTATACAGTGCCAGTAGTGTACATTCTCTACCACTTCATCTACCAATTGGAAGGTTGGTGGTCAAATCCCTGGCTGTTCCAACCTGTATGCAAAAGTATCCTTGGGCAAGATACTGAACCTGGATGTGTTTATCAGAGTTTGAAAATTAGATAGAAAACTTAGAAGCAGCCAAAAAAAGTGCTTGTATGAATGAGACATGTTGTATGGAGTGCTTTGAGCCCTCAAGTAGAGTAGAATACCAGACCATTTACCATAAACAGATTTGACAGTAAAGTATTTTATCAAGCTTTGTGGATGTTCTGTAGATTCTGTACATTCATCACCAGATGAATGTATGCAAATTTGTACCAACAAATGGTATGTCTGGTGGAGACACCAGACATACCATTTGTTGGTAACTTAACTGCTAGTGTATCAGTGTACACAGGTTTGCAATTAAAAAACATACTCCCTCAGTTAAGATTATATTTTGCCATTCGATCAAACTGTCAGTATAAAAGAATTTGTGAAAATATTCCATTTGCTACGTTCTCTTAACACAACCTGCTCCAGAGCAAAGGCATTTACCTTGAAGTGTGATTGATGGTTTAGTAAGGTATTGGTTAGCTTAAAACCAGAACTGTTTAGTGTCTCAGTATAACAAAGTGGCTTTCTTTAAACCTTGATCACTACAATTATAAGAAAAGATAAGACAAGACTTTATTGATCCCACGGCGGGGAAATTTGTGCGATAGACAAGAGCAATACACATTCTCAGGGAATACAGTTTATATATACAACCTGCTGAGCTGTACATTTGTAATAACACGTAATGAAGCAATGCGGGATAGTTATAGTAGCACCGACTTTGCCAGAGATTAGAAAATTCATTAGCTTATTGCATTTAGCAGTCAGATTGATAATATTGTACACTAATTGTGCGGTGATATGTTCATGTCAAGTTGAAAGCACACCCCTTTGTTTATGATTTAGGCTACCATATTGTTTCAGGCATATAAAAGGAAACAGTGGCTCAACAACACCCCACTAGCCTATTGCGTCTTTATAGCTCAACCCTCATGACACAAAATGAACTTAGCTGCCCTACAAAGAGAGTCTGGCACTCTGTGCTGAGTCGTGCTGTACCAAATAATGCAAAGACTCCTATACACTGAGTACGCATTATTCTGTCCAAATGGATTGGCTGTTAAAACAAAACAATGACTGTTAAGACTCAGTTGAGTATTGGGGAAAAGTAGCACTAGATGATAACATAGACTGGTTTAGAACTGTGAATGGCCTAAACAAATGGTGTAACATTGTTGATAATTTACTGGTTAGACATGCTGTGAGGACCCAATAAAACTATGAATTTATAAATGTCATGATTAACCAAACAGTTAAACAATCTTATACTTGGATAATCTTATGGAAAGTAATGATACTTATTGCCATCAAGTAAAGAATAGATTCACAATTCTTCAAAATTACTCATAATCCTCTTTGCTATTATGTAATAAAAAAGATATTTAAACAACAGACAAAGGTTTGGTTAGATTAATGAACCTTTTACCAGCTCTAATTGCTTGTCTTGATTTTCAGTATTTGCTTCATTACTGTGTTAAAAACTGCGGGATTATATTGTCTATAATATCGGATTTGTGAAATCAGTGCCTTTGTTTTCAACACACAGACGTACACTTACATACGTCTTAAATCCCTGAGTTTTGCAGCACTGTAAAGGAAATCCAGTTTTAATCAGATTTGACAGTGAGTCACGATAAGTAACAGAGTCATCAGCTGAGGCGAGTGAGGGAAAACGAAGACAACTGAGGGTTAAGCTGCAAGCCTCTTCATACAAACCTTGTCCGAGAAATCTTTAGTGGACACAGTGACAAGTGAAATATGGGGTCAACTATCAGTCATTCATCAATGAACCCATCCTGTCATGATTTGAATTTTGAGTACTAGCCAGTATTAACCTTCATAACCCCAAGTCGCATTGGACAGCTTGGCAATGCCTCTGACTGACAGGCACAGTATCAAAGTAACTGTTTGGTGTCAGTATAATAAATGCTTTCAGTCACATAAAGCTATGGATGAAATGGTACCAGCATGATGATATTAGCTCGAAGAGCACTTCATAAAAGTCTTTTCCTTATTACTGGGGCTTTGGCTACTGTAGCTTTACAACACCAACATAAAAAAATAACTTTTATTAAGGATATTCAATCCATACATGCATACAATTTCCTTAGCGTTAGGTATATAGGGGTGTGGTGGACCCTGGACAGGTTGCCAGGAAGGATATTCTGAAAAAGTTAAAAAATGTTACAAAGTTTTGCCTCATAGGCTGTATTTCCTTTGTGTTCTCACAGATAAGTCAAGCTGCTGAAAGCTATGCTGAAGCTCAAGACTATTTAATGTAATCCATTTGGACAGAATCATGTGTACTCAGTGTATAGGGGTTTCCTCTGTGACCTCTGCTGACCTGTGAGTTCACTGACCTTAAGTAAGTCTGAGATAAAGTTACATCTAGTGGGAGCTGGGTATCCTCTTACTGCCATCGCCTTGTGGGAAATGACTGTGGTTGACACAAGGAACCATGACATCTAACACTATATACTGCGAGATACATGATCATCAGGCTCCAAATGTAAATGATAGTTTTATCGTGTTTTTCATCTTTGTACAATAATAACTTCAGATAAGTTTTTCCCTGCTGAAGTTGAAAATGGCTGATCTCCTTTCCTGCATTTAGCTGGACATTATTCTCTGTTGGTAAATTACTCCCTTTGGAGAGCGAAATTAACCTAGATTTCCATATCAAAGAATTATGAATTATGCCATTTTCCCTGCCCTCCCATTTTGCTGAAAAGAGAAAGTGGAGGGAGTATGCAGAAGTGGCCTGCAGTGATATGCGGGCCATACAGAGTTCCTTTCTTACAGGAGCAACACTGTAACAGAGAGAATCAGCAGCTTTCAACTGAAGCGAAGAATGAGATCACTGGGCTTTTTGTGCAAGGTCAACTTCGAAGCAAGACACATCGTGTTTAAAATTCAGTCGTATCCTCACCAAGCACTTGAAACACACTGTGCCGGCCAGGGAACCTGCTTGCCATTATGCAAAGAGGCGGCAGGCTTAAAGTAAATACGTAATCTTAATGAATGCTGAGATCTGTGGAGGTGGGAGTGAGGGGAGCCCAAGTCAAGTAGAGAAGGGTCAGAAACACAGGGTGAATAATCCTGTGTCAACAAGACACAACTAGCTCTCTCCATCCCAATGTGTAGCCATGTTTACAGTGAGCAGAATTCAAACGTTTTCTGACATCTGACATTGTTGTTCAACAATAAACCAAGTGAGTGACTGCAGGACAAAATCTCAGAATTTACTTTTTCATCCCAAAAAGATGTTGCTGAACACCAGGCATTATTTGGAGTGTAAAAAGGGGAAAAACATAATTTGAATTACTGATTGAGATAAGACATGTCTATGAAAAATCAACAGATGCTAATGGATACTAATAAGGGGAAGTAATAATTTTTCTATCTGTTAACAATGTGGTATTTTACTGTTAATATTTGACTATAAAATGTTAACAATATGTTTATTTGGGTCATTAAAGAGCCTTCTTACATTTGCTTATTTGTCTTGTACATCGTGACCTTTGTCACTGGCCCCAACTTATCTCAGATGCATGGATTTAAAAGAGGAAGACAGCCATTAGATGACATGTCACACAATATAGGGGTCTTCTTCTGGCCCCGTGCCTGCTGGCTGTGTCCTTTGCTTTGCCCACTTTGCTCTGCGAGACTGCCAGGACATTGAGCCTGACACATCAGAACTGCTGCTCTCTTGGTGCCCTCTTTCATTCGCACTATCACAGAGTCAAAGCCTGCAGAGACGAAGCTGTCCAGAGACTGAGCCCTGCTGGGTTTGACTGGGCCAAGATCCGATCAAGCCTCGAGGAGAGGGTCATCCTCTTCCCTGACTTCTACTTGCTATGATCTCTGAACCAATTCTAAAAAGGCCTCTGACTTGATTTGAGCAGACAGTCCCCCTTGAAAGCTGCCTTTGGTTTGGCTTCTGTAGCCTGGAACGGGAAGAGCAGGGTCAGGCTACACACAGGCAGGAGAAGGCTCAAGCAAAAGCAGTGTGAGGGGGAAAAAAAAGAGCTGATAGCCATGCTCCAGGTGCAGATGGCACACTGTTTTATGTGTGGCCCCAGCGGATTATGTCAGCGAAGCTACTGGAGGCATATAACATGCAGAGATCACACAAAAACATTGTCAACCAAAATTCAAAGATTCATTAACAAAGGTCATTTCCATGACAGCAAATACCTAATAGACAGCCAAGACTTTTGAAGCCACAATGAGGATATTATAAACAGGCTGAATGAAAAAAACCTTGAAGCGAGGATCGAAATTATAATTTTGCAGTCCTACTGGGTTGAAAAAATCATTATACCGCTGTTCAGAAATTTGTTAACAGCAGTTGCAATGGTAACATAACATCCTTTATAACATCACACCAACATATTGAATTTATGATACATTTAAACAAAAAGAAATAATTAAAATGGCAGTGAGACTATTTTACATAAAGTACAAATTATTAGCTAGTAGTGGTACTATTTCTACATATTGGGTTGATATGATAGAGGCCGACACTGCCCCTAAGGAGCTGGGGTTGCAGCAACCCTTAAAACCAATAACGGTCAGAGGTCAGGATAGGGGAAGCAAAGATCCAAGTCCCATCCTATTGTGTGACATGTTTCCTTCGCCTGCTCGCCCCAAAGGCGTAGTGTCAGGGTTAACACTTCAAACACTCAATATCTTCCCAAAACACAAAGGACACAACTGCTTGCCATTCACATCATTTCTTCCAGGAACAGAGATATGGATCCTTCCCAAAGGTCACTGGCAGCTGAAGTTTTAATGATTAAGCAAAGCTTTGTTGTCTGACTTTTTTCCTGTAGCAAATCTACTTTTAGGTGCAAATTGAGTAGTTTGTTCACTATTATGGTATAAAATTGAAGCACATTTTATATGTCAACTTTAAATTTGAATAGATGTCATTTGTGGCCGACCACAATTTTATAATTTGAAGGTAGATGATAAAATCAAATGTCAAAGGGGAATATATGTGTATGTATTTATATATGTTACCAGATAAAAGAACACATCTCCACAGAAACAGCTTTTTTTTGTTACCATAATGCCCTAATGCATATCTACATACATAGTATTATTGGTGCTTGCCAAGTAGAATAATCCAGGAATGACTCAAACAGTAATAATGTATAAATGTGCAGAGGGCAAATTGAGTGGGTGACTATAACACACCTACATATGTTCTTGAGTTCTTTTTTACTAGTAAGTGTTACAGCTTTCTCGGGAACTTTCCTCATTCTGCCACTCCTAACTCATGAATATTCTGCCGGCAAACATTTCAGAACGCTATGCCGCTATCTAACTCTCGTGAATCAGTCAAAGAGAGAGACAACTGTCCACAGAAGAGTCTGTTACACATTCATGAAATCATGCGCCAGAACACAGATTAATCTCACAAGAACGAGATAGGATTTAAAGAAGGCAGAGGGGATTCAGGTATCAATCTGGTTAGCTTATATTTATTTATTTATTTTTTTTTTTTTAGCCTGCTGCAGTTTACTCTGGATGCAACTCAAAGGAAGCTCCTCTTTCCCTAGAATGTGTTTCTGCTCCTGAGGTGGTGATAAAACACCTTATTCTAAGGGTTGGTGAATACTCACTGTCCCTGGTGAAGGTGCTGATACCGATAGCTGCAAGCCCAAAACTAAAGGAAACTCCATATATACAGTTTACTTGCATCCCCCCCCTCCTAATTTTCGGTACAACCAAGTGGATAGGAAAAATAAAGAAATTTAAAAAAATCTCACAAGTGTGGTGGATAAATATATAATTGTTTGTTCAAGTGTGTTTTGCACAGTATGAGACCTTCCGATTGCTGCACCAAGTAGAATGCACTGCAGGCAGTCTCTTGAGGGAAGGTCTCATTTTCTGCCTCCTGCCGTGAAATATTCAGTCCGGCCTGAAATAATATGGGACTCGTTTCAAGGCTTAGCACTTTTCAAATATGCTGGCAATAATGGACAGGGCATCAAATGAAGCACAGCCTCTCACAGAAAGGGGAAAGAAGGTTTTGAATCCACAGCCAGGGTTTCACATAACACCATAGACAGCTGAAGTGCTCTCTACATATACAGTGTAGTGATTAATTTTTTTTTTTTTTTTTTTTGGGGGGGGGGGGGGGGGGGGGGGAGCCTATAATTTCTAGTCAAACAGGAAATTCGGTCATTTTGTAGCAGTATTATTTGGTTTTCGAATATAAACACTGTAAATGTATATTGCAGTTTTATTTTTAAATGCCAGCCCAGCTTCAAATTATATTTCCATATTTCTCTTCTGCTTTTTGCATATCATCAAGGAATCTGAATTTCATTCGGCCTGAAAAAGAAAAGGGAACAAAATCAAGGGTGCGCCATAAATGCACAGAAATGGAGCGCGGAAGAATGTTATAGGAGGGGGCTCTTTAGTGAAAGGATTCAAGAATTTAACAATCCCACATCCTCTCAGCTTGTCCTTCATCTCTAATAATCAAGCTTGGCCACAGAATATCCCTCTGGATGGGAAAAAAACATGTTCCCTGTCCGCCTCTCACTCATCTTTAGACTGCCAGTCTTGGGTCTTTTCTCTTGAAGTCTTCTGTCACATTTATGACTTCAAACACTAAGCACAGCCTTTTTTTAAACTCACTGCCATGTCTTTAAAGCTGGATATCTTTTTTGCACTACATTAGCATGAGATGAAGGGGACTGTGTCTGATGCAAAGGGAGCCCTGAGAAGGCTAGACCACAGACACTGTGAACTGTTATTTGTTACCATACATCACACACCAAAGGCCACCTAAACAAGCTATACCTAGTTTCAGCTCAGGTGAAGGCTAAAGTGTAGGTCCATAGTATTCCCAATACTCTTGTGCAATGTAAGACAGAAAGCAACGCTTGCATTTGTTATGCATATCTTATGTGGCTGTATGTAGGTCCAGCTATTACTTATCATTACTTGTCTTCAATAGAAGTATTAAAGAAGGTTTTGCTATCTATCTATCTATCTATCTATCTATCTATCTATCTATCTATCTATCTATCTATCTATCTATCTATCTATCTATCTATCTATCTATCTATCTATCTATCTATCTATCTATCTATCTATCTATCTATCTATGTATGGTTTAAAAACTCGAGAAACACTTTGTATCGTTCACGCACAGCAGACTGCAGTGACTGAGAACCCACGGTGAAGCAGGAGCTCTTGAAACCGGAGCGTCCACTGAGTGGCGCCGCAGCCCGCAACTTGCACAGCACAGGCAGGCAGCCTGCTCTTCCCCCCCGCTACACGCTGCGGGCTAATCCGCTCACTCACTCCGTGTTGGGTTACAGTGACAAGGGCCCTGTCTGAACCACGACTTTTAGAAAGATAATATTACAGGTAGGTGCAAGCCGCGGACCGTGTCACTATCGATAGACAAATTAAGCATTGAAAAACAAGACCATGACCCAGAAATTCTCGCTTTAATCGGGTCACCGTGCTCGTTTTCATCACTGAGTGATAATGGCACCTCTCACTGTCCTTACCATTTGAAGTCCCCTAACCGCTACCTGTAGCTTTTGGGGCAGAGAAAATTGTCCAGCTGGACGCCTTGTATTGGTGCCTTTGTGTGTGTTTTGAGCCATTCCTGCCTGCTGATAGCTTTATTTTTTATTTTTATTTTTTTCTCATCAAGTTGAAGGTCGGTCCCTCCTATCTAATAAGCTGCAGTAAGGAGAACAGCTATAATCAAGGATGTAGCCTCTAATGTAACTTGAATGAAAATAGATGCGTTTAAAGAAATTCGAATAAACTCGTTGTCGGCTAATGTAACCAGCTTGTTTCCAGGCAGTTTTCCTCTCACTATATAAACCCATAGTTACTGCTGTTGAGGTGCAGGGATATTCGACTTATTTGAGTTAAATTTAAAGTTGCGCTGAAACAAATGGTTAAATTTTTCCGCTTTCGTCTTTATGTTTTTTTTGTTGTTGTTGTTTTTTTTGTTGTTGTTTTTTTTTTACATTGGAAAGCACTTGGAAAAAGTCAGGTGCTGAAATCCTGGGATGCAAGCTGAAATCTTCCTCTGAAATAGGCCGAACAGAAAGTCTAGCTCCTACAGGGTTTTGTTCAGGGTTTCACGGAGAAAGCCCAATGCAAAGTGGGCCTACAGCCAACTGGGATGAATTCTAGGGTGGAACCTAAACAGATGGGAAATGGTATAAAGGTGAATACCAGGTCAATCTGAGCTTCACTGATAATGCTGTGGGCACTGCTCGTAGCAGTGTTTTAAAAGTTGACTTAAGAAAACAGATTGTATGGTCAGAATAAACTCTTAAGACCATATTGGAGCATTTTTTTTCCAGGCTTCTTTTGTCTAGATTGCCACAGGCGGAAGCAGCAGACACCAAATGGTCAAAAAATTGTTATCATTATGTTTGTCTGGAAAATCAGCAGAATGGGGGTGTTGATTTCCAGCGGGTGGGTTTTCCTTTGTCCCTTTTTTGTTCTAACCCAGATTTTCATATTTAACAGGCACACAGCTGATCCATCCTTCAGCACAAAACAGAGACAGTGAAGGTTAAAGCACTCTGCATGCATGGGACCATACTGCAGGTAATTAATATGTCAGCTCATTGAGGAGCTTCATCAATACATCTATCACTATATGAACTTCTGACTGGAGTAGCTCATATGGCATGCCGCATAGAGCACAGACTGGGAGTACATTTGTCCATTAGTAAACACTTCATAGAGTGTGTTGTGACTGGGGAGGCAGCGCGGCTCCTCTCTGTCCAGTTGCAGTCATTTTCGCCTGTCACCTCCTCATCGCTGTAAAAACACTTGCTGTGGCTTGGTAGATTAACAGAGAGCCCCCTAATGGAGTAATTACACTGAGCCAAACATCTATTTTTCACCTGTGCTCTGCCATTATTCTCTGTCCCCTATCCACTCCATTGGAAGTCACTTACTCTCCTTACAATGAGTTATCATTGACTGCCATTTAGACGTTCTGGAGCAATTTGTCTTACTGAGGCCACGTGCTAGCCTCATTGCAAAGAACAATCATTCTCCCTCCAATATATAAAACATTCATGGGAAAAAAGGAAGAGAAAATGCCCCACAAACAGATAGTAGAGAGTGGCTAATAGATACTATAAAGGTGACAGACAAGGAAAATAATGTAGGCGATTACTGGAGCAGCACCACCAGTACAAAAGCTTCAGGGACTCTACCACTGGAAAAAAAATCCTTTATGAGACAAATGTGTTAAATCGGTAGTATGCCAGATATTGGTGGTAATTGTTCTGGTGCGAACAAGTATAAGTCCTAAACTAAATTCAATGTCTGAACATTTACCATTATAATGTTATCTTTCACTTACTGCCATATTTAGTTTGTGTTCTGCAATGGGGTTATGAATGTAATATTTACTGTAACATTATGAAATTTCCTTTTTTGTTTGTGTATCTTTGACTGACTGGCTGTTATTAACTTTAAGGAAGTAGATGTTGTCCCATTAGCTTTTCTTTTTTCTTATGCAGTATTATAAAAACAAACCTGTCTCCTACACAATAAAAGTGTGATTACAGTCCAAAAATAGTGAATAATGTAGAAAATGTTAAGCTCAGTATGGAAGCCAGAGTAACTATAGTTGCTATAGCATAAACTGCTCATGGATAATGCACCTCTGAGTCAGATTGACACAGCTCTTACAAAGACAAGCATTTATTTTAGACACTGGGCTTCACTGTTGGGCACAATCCAACTCACATCCCACTCAGCTTCACTAGAAAGGGTTAATGGTGTTCTTAACTCGGTGTTTTGTTAGATTAGTCTCTCCCACTGCTTAACACAATGACAAATAACCATTATTCTTTTTCTTGCACTGATAATCAGGACAACTTAAACATTTCTTACTAGCAGAAGTGAAACCATTAATCCTCGGTGATACTGCCGATAAGTGGTGACTTTGGAGTAATGGCCCTGTCACCTTAAAAAAAGAGAGAAAATTTGAACAATTAAAACAAGATGCCTATTACATTTTGTGCATCCCATCTATTTGTGTCATCAGGAGGCATCAACCAGTTCTAATAGATTAAATAATAAAATGAAATTTTGTTCATTGTTATAAAGGAAGATATCTTTCATGCAGAAAAATAATGTTTTAATGCAGTAATTGGCTTTTTCAGGGTGGAATAAATAGAAAATATAGCAGTAAGTTTGTCTTTTTCTATTGGCTATATTGGCTATATTGTTTGTGTCAGCTTAAAAAATAAAGCAATGAAGATTCCTGTTGAGAAAGTGTTAACCTTTCCTGACTTAAATCTGGGGTGTAAAGTTATATGATATTCATCATAATCTTCAAAACTATTTACCTTTGTTTGAGTTTCATGCATATTATTAATAAATAAAATGTGTGTTTTCTTTATATCATGGCCATTAATAGTCAATTAATCACTAAATGTTATTTTCAAGTTATAATGCCCAAAACTGATTAGTTTAGCTTCACTATTAAGATAGTTATACTGTTTTTTTTGTCTTATACTAAATTAAACCTCTGGTTTGTATTGTGTGCTAGGAAAAAACAAAATTTGTTGCTTAATTTTGTGCTCTACAACGTTTTAGACCCAAGCATTTGATGAAATCGTTTGATAGCGACATAATCAAAGAAGCAAATTATTTGAGGTAAGTTGGAAAATTAATGAAAACCAAATTTATAGCGTTGTTATATGGCGTTACATACCAAACAGTGATTTAATCCACAGCTAGGGTAGACAACAATGAGGGAAAGATTCATTTGTAGACTCTAATCTTTTTTTTAATCTTTGCCTGCAGTACTCTGATTGTAACAAACCATAACTGCCCCTCTCTCAGATGTGCAACATATGTTGTGGTTTATATTGCAGTTGTATGTTCCTAAGTTGGAGTAGTATAAGGTCTATCTGAAAGTACTAGACACTACATCATTCACTATGGACCTTTTGAAAACATTCGTAATGGACTGTGAAACACAGCGATAACTGTTTAAATATGAGCTAACCACCAGTGCCATAAGGAAATATTCAAAGACCTACATAGGCTAATTGAAATTCTCACAATGCAATTATCTTCTCCATCATATATTCCATTTGCCAATATGGTTTTCTCCCAGACTAATCTGTTGTTGTTGTTGATACCCAGAGGTGTTGTACTGAAGGATGCTAATAATCACATAAAATTAAGTTTTCTTTTTTTATTAAGTGCAGTTTGACATTATACGCATTTCTTTTTTCATTTAACAACTTTAGATATCTTACATATAATAAATATTCCCTTCATGACATTCTTTTCCTTAAATTAAGAAAAAAGACATCAATTTCACTGTACATTTGTTGATACTATATTGTTAGCCTCATTGACAGTTTCGTGATAACCGACACAGTCACATTCTCTTGGGTGTAATTGATTTAATATTAGAATAATATGAAAACATACCTGCTTAATTGCTCAGGGCTGTTCAAGATGGGAAAATCTGTTCAAGTTTGAGTTTCAGTCATTTTTATTCTTGTTTATTTCATTAAGTACACTGGCATTCACTGAGAGTCAAAGTAGAACTAATTAGCCAGCTGAATATTTGTGAGTTAGCCCATACCACCCTTAAAACAGATGGGGAAGAAAAGTCTGCTTACCACCTGATTAATCTTTATGTGTAATTAGTTTTATATATAAATTTGAAAGAAATCTTGTCTAAAATCATATCTAAAAGTGATGATTGATAATAAAAGTGAAATATAAAACATCTAAACAAATATACTAGGTTCAACAGCATCCCTTGCATCTATCCTGTTTGAAAATATAGCAGCTTTGGAAGCCATTATATAACATAATTTGAGAATCTACCTACCATTACATACAAAAATTGTATTTTCATAGTTCTTAAAGTCTTTTTATTATATAATAATATTCGTGACATATCCAGCATACTTTGTACCTTCTTATTCAACAAGCCAAACTCATGATTCTTTGCTACCAGCACAGTTCCATGCACTCGATACTTAGTATTTCTATAGCGGTAGCTATGTTTTGATCAAAGGGGTTCAGGGGCCTGAGTTTGAAATCCCCCAAAGCCCATTTTGGCTACTCTTTGTTTAGCCCATTGGCACTCTGACCCCATGCTTCTCAGACTTTGAACTCAAAGCTTGGAAAAGCCGTATCGCTTCTTTAAACACATTATCAGTGGGCTAGGTTTTAAGAATATCACTAATCTAAGAGAAAAAAAAAAAAAAAAAAAGAATATCACTAATCATCTTAAGGTTTTAGTGCAGTGTAGCAGTATAGTTAAGAGACGGGATCCATTTACTGGCATGGGCACTGTAAGGAATTTTCAATGAAATCTATGATAACCTAATGGCAGCAAGTGGTTTGTAAGTTTATGTATTCAGATTAAAGTAGCAGTGTGGGTGCAATTTTGTGGAAAATACAGCATATGAATATCATGGGGCATGACTGTATCTGCTTAGCATCTTCCAAGTAGCATCTTAACACATGGTGCCCAGCATTTTTTTCTTCTTAATTTCACTTACTTTCCTCTGAAATGGATCCAGTAGCCTTCAAAGTACAACACTAGAACTTTGCCCTTATCCAAATCACATAAAATGTTTTTTCGTGCATATTTCCCATTTCATCTTCCGTCTCCAAAACTAAAAAATTCAGTGCACTGAAACCAGATTCACTAATGCAAAAACAGTCATTAAGACAAAATGTAACATTTAGCATACTTTGTGTATCAGGTTAATACCTCTTCCTACACATTAGAGAATCTGGCTTGGATTTTAATGCCAGGCCAAGTTTAAAGTTTAATATATTTTGTATAACTGTCAAGAATTTGACATGGACCTTTTGAAAGGGTATCCTTCACATATTTAGATAATATACTGCAAGCTAATTGACTTATTTTTTTAATCTAATATGTGAATTTAGAGTTTTCTTTTTGCCTCTGGATGTAGAGTATAACATTTTCCTCTCAGTAGTCTAATTTTTTTTGGACTAAAAATGTATTTTTCTACTTCTATTAACTGTTCAATAACTTTAAAAAAAATTACAATGGGGAGATTTGCTTTGCTTTTTAAAACAATTTACAAATCAACTTTAATTTTAGCATTTCTCTGGTCATTTTTCCAGTGTGTCATCTACTCATAATAACAGTTTCTAGTTTCTATATTCAAATTTTTTTTAATTTCCTTTTGACCTAAAGTGGGACCATACTGTGCTTTTTCAAAAGTGCTAGTGACATGTTACAATTCTAGTTAGCAACTGAGTGTTTCTTCTATTACCAGTTGTCCTAGGTTAATGCAAAGCCTTGTTTTGACCCTATCCTGTTTGCCATGTTAATTATTTCTTTCTGCAGTTGTGGGTATTCTCTGAGTCTTGATTAAAAAGTCAGCAGCTTGACTATCTCGGCATGGATTTAACAATTAGGAGAGCATCATTCTGAAGACAACTGTGTATGCTAACACAGGCTTGTCACTAAACAGTATATATGGAAAGTATGTAAAGTGCAAATAGCCCCCTAAGATGGTGTCTTCAAACTGGATGTTATTGTCATAGCCAGCAGGCATGAGTTGCTGCATAAAGTCAAACAGCCATACTTTGTTCGTGTTAAGAAGTCAGTGAAGTCGTAATAAGAAGACACAAGAAAACAGTGAGAAAATGAAAATAAACATCACTTCATTCGTTACCTCAGTAAACAGTTTTCGGAGGTGTTTTCAATATATGTGAATATTTGAATTATGCTTCCATTCCCACTCGTCATACCTGGCCAAAGGACCAACCAAAATGACCTGAAGTTTTAGGTTTTTTTTTTGCAATTTGTATCATCAGACAAGCAACCCACTGCACTCATGGTGTCACAGCGTCACTAATCTAACACAAATGTAAATAATGAACAGCACACAAAACTGAACTGTACAGATGGTGGAAAAAACATGAAGAATTTAGCTTGACAGACTAGACATAACAGTGTATAAACCTAGCTCAATCCCGAAATGTCCCTGACAAGCCCACATGGGAAACAACAATATAAACTCTACACTTCCTGCAACCCTTCCTAGTAATTAAAAGCCTATTTGAGTTAAAATGTTTTGTCTTAATTCACAGTTATAATGAAGCAAAGTAAAAACAGAATTATTGTTTGCTGTGTAGTTGTATCTAACACGACTGGTTAGGGGTATGTGACTATATCATGTTAAAGAAATGTCATGTGGTTTGAAAAAAGGCAGATTAAAACAAAACTAGATATACTAATTGTGAGATACTCTCTTAAGCTTTTAAATTTCATATCACAGGCTTGATTATCCTACATTTATATCCACTCACATTATTTTTTCACTGAAACAGATAATGGTCTTTGTGACCTTAAAAAAATGTGTACATGAACGTACGATTACATGCACGTCTCTCTTGGCCCTTTCACTCGACTCACACCTCTTGAGTCTCAACAGTTCCTATGATTAAGATTTGGCACCTTGAATTACATTGTCTTCATCTAGAAATATTTCAACTGCATTTCTGCCGCTCTAAAGGGAGCTGAAGATAAAGGAGAAGAAGGTAAAAACACATCCTGTTGTGTGAATCCTAGAGAAGGCCTTGAACCCTGCCATTCATCCCTTTCACTTCATCAGCTGAGTCTAATTGCCAGAGAGGACAGGATACCCAGGACCCAATTGTTCTTTATCCTCTTTGGAGCCTCTGAGGCATGAAAAGCGAAAGGCCTGCTTTTGATCTTTTTTTTTGTTAGTTTTTTTCTGTCATCCCCTACTATCCTTTCCCTTAGAATGAGACACTCCTTTCACACTGTGCCCCCTTCTTCATCCACGCAAAATAATTATCAAGCTCTGCTTCATCAAATAATGGTGGATATTGGAGGTCATGATTGGGAGGGCCAGAGGTCTGCAGGGTGGCCCTAGGATGTGGTGAAGCGTCCATCTAATCTTAGAGGCAGGATCCTTAACTGTGGCTACCTTTATATACCTTGACCCTCGGTTTTCGTTTGTCTGTCCTAATGAGACCCTCTCATGCAGCCAGTGCTATAGAGGTCTTGCAATGGCAGGGTTGGGAGGCCAAAGTACAATGAGACGTAGGGCTGGGCTGAGACAAGGGCACATCTGTGCTATCTTATTAAGCCTTGGAAAAGAGCTCATGCGTTTCAACGGCCCATGCGCTCTGAGAGCAGATCTATTGACACCTACTTGTCCTTTGCGGTTAACACGTTTCTGTGACGAAGGAGGCACACCCAGGTTTTTGTTAGAAGCAGTTGCTGGCGTAGCATTTAGTATGGCAAATTATTTAACATGCTTTGGACGACCATATGTAGAGATGAAAGATGAAAAAAGCAATTTAGCAATAATAAGACAACCCCTTGATCTAGAGAAATGACAAGGATGTAAGAGCCAAATTTTGCAAAAAGAAATAGTTTTCATAGCTGAAAATTGTGGATGCCAAAATATGTCTGAATACACAATTTTGCTTGTTTGTTTGTTAATTCAGAAGCATATTTGAAATATTTGTATTTGTTACTTAAGGACTAGTTGCTATCCATGTCTTAAGCATTTGTAGAAATTTTGCAGAAATTTGACAGAATGAAATGCTTACTAAAAGTCTAGCTGAAAAAAAAAATCATATCTTGACGTACTTTGTGAAAAAAACAATAACAAAAAAAAAACAACGGGACATAGGATAACAACCCTAACGATCTGTCTACATTGTAAAAGGGACAGCATGATATACTATAAGTAGACAAATGACAAACAAAAACACAAGTAGGCAAACAAAAACCTTTAAGCAATCATGTTAAGCATGCCTAACATCTGAGCACTGTGTGAGAACAAAGCAGGGCTCCTGTCAGTGCATCGATCCACTCCTGAAGGCACACATCCATAGCTCTCTGATTGCTCCCTGCCTCTTGCGTCTATCTCTCTCCCCCGCGCCTCTAACTCTCTGCTCTGGCTCCTTTCTGAGAGTGGGCTTATTGATCTAGCCTACTTCGTTGGAGTTAACTCACTGATAAAGCCTGACCAAGGGCTTCCAATGGCCTAAAAGAGTTTGGAGAGCTAGCGAGAAAGGTCATCGGAAAGAAAAGTCTTTATATTAACAAAAATATTTTGTCCTCATGTTCATTCAAGTTGGTTTATTAACTGTACAGACTCAGGTTTTTCAAGTTGTACTGAATTATTGTCTTCCTATGTTGACGAGGCTTTTAATTGTTGGCAGCTGAAAGAGTATAGTTATTCATCCTAAGCCATTAACCCTTATCAGATTTGATTAACCTTTCATATTATAGTCCTTATGGAAGAGTTAGGGTTACTAATTTGAAAAGTGTTATAATGCCAAGTAGACTGGTTAGAATCTTAAAATTTTGCATGATTTTGGGATGTTGAACTTGATAAAGTCATTTATTTTTTAAACATGTTTTAGTTGAGTAGGTAGTAGGAAATCAAATCAATATACAGTATGTATATAAACCATAATTATTTGGTTCACCTGCTTACTATTTACATTCTATCCATGACTGTACTGATGAGATTGCATTATGTATGCATCTAATCAAGTGGTTAAATCTACCTTCTGAATGCACTGTACTGACTCTTGCAATGGTTTTGGCATCGTTGTGCAAGGCATTTGTCATTCTCTCGTTCCTGATAACTCACACACATCATACAACAGGACTTTTGCAGTGAATATATTGAGCAGAATTCACACTGTAGTAAATCAGTAGCTTCAGTGATTCATTCATTCATTTGTAAGTGCAGCTGAAGTAGTCTGGCACAATGCACTGAGTTACACTCCTTATTTAAAAAAAGAACTTGGATCTGTAAAGGACTGTGTTTGCTATAATAAAGTAGAGGAATGCTATTGTAATTCAGCTTTGGTCAGTGACCTGACCAGGCTGGTAAAGATAGCATTTGCAGATGAGTTATTAAAGCTTTTCATTTTAATCGGTGGTTTATTCTACTATGAGCCACCTCTGGTATGATTCACTAGACATGAGGAAATAATTCATGATAAAATAAAGATTTAGAAATATTCTTACAACTATTTTTAAGTGTATTGCAGTCCTCAAAATAATAAAAAATGTCTACAATTTTCACCAGAAAGCTTACACAATGATCTCAAAAATCAGTGTTTCTTAAAAAATGTGACTCATGTTTTGTGTGTCAGTATGTGTAATCGTGTCTCCAGAGTGTGATTACATTGTATGTCAGTTTGTGTATATTTTTGCAAGTGTGTTGTGCTGTCATGTTTGTGGCATTCCATGTGGGAGGGTCTGTTGATAAGTAAGCCATCTGTAGTGTTCTGCCGAACGACATGTTGTAAAGCGCGATTTGAGAGTGTGGAGAGACTTGACTTGACAAATCTTGGCACATAATGAGACAGAAGGGAGTAAAGGCAGAAGTCTGTCCAGAGATAAACAATTAGATTTGTCCCTGAGGTAAAGGCCATGCAATGCAAGGACTCTCAGACTAACAAAATCAATATGGCTTCCAGTAAGAACACTCAGGGGGTAGAGTGATGAAGAGGTTATCATTCATTTCTCAGATTAGGACACACATACAGAATGAAGAACAGTCTCGCTTTAAAAATCAATATGATCACTGGCATGAAAGCTGCTTGTCAGTGATGGATAGATTTGAAAGTATGCATCTGCTATTCAACTGTCTGTCAGATATAGTCGGTGTAATGAGATGTGATAACATAGATCAACAGGGATACTGAACTGAGCTAGTCAAGCCAGTTTTCGTCAGCAGCCAATTGTGAGAGGCTCTTAAAGGAGACAGCACTGGGGAATGATATTTTCACACCCCCATATAAAACCACAATGGAGCATGAGCCATAGACGGAATGGGCAGTCCCTTCACATTGCATTCCCTCTTAGGCCCTGCCCAGACTTGCAGGTCTAATCTAACATCTCACCACTGTTCCCAGCAGGGCTCACAAGGGTAGCACTGCCAGGGCAAGAAGGGTTGGACTGTTAGAGGAAGGGTGTCCCATGTTGCGCATGGACTGGCTTTAAAAACGACAACAAAAAGAGACAATGAATGGTTTTGGGGTGGGAGTGGGGGCAACCGCAACTTGTGTGCAACTGCTGTTAGACAGCGAAGTCTCCTCAGAGACGCTGAGTCGCTGACCATAAAGGTGTGAGTCTGCGCCGCGGCCAGCCTGTCACCTCATCTCCATGGAAACAGTGACGTGGTACCCCAGTGGGCTTGTTTCTGCTGTGGCCTGGAGGAGCAAGATCACTTGGGGATGTAGTCTGGCCATCACCTGGGCTTCGGGGGGGCGGGAGGCATAGCTTTGATGACCTTCAACAACCTGCCAGTGTGTCATCGCGGTCTGGGGAATAACATGAAAAAAAAAATCAGCTAGGGATTTGTGTAAAGACATTGTTCACTGGGCCATTTTAGCTTTGGATGAGGTTCTTTGTTCCAATGGGAATCAAAGCTAGTGAAGTATACTTTTCAAACCATTTCTTTCCCCTGTATTACCTTTACCTTAAGATTTTATATAAGATTTTTATATGTGAAAATTTAATAAACTTAAATTTGGCGATTTATGATTAAACATTTTGATTGAAAATTCAATTTGTTATATTTAAACTGCAATATTAAACAAATTCCAATAGAATGCACGTCTGGACACAGTACAACCCAACAGTTTAGTCTGGAACATTTTTATTATACGGAATCTACACCATATCATCATCAAAATACTAGGGCACTCTCAAAATGTAATAAATAAATCAGTTTTTCTTAGTGGAGATGGAGCTTTAACTTCATTATTGATTAAACATGCCGATCTTATTATTGATGAATTAACTCTTTAAAAAGTGAATTCTAGAATCTGTTGAAATTGTTGATTATTGATTTTCTTAGACCAGAAAACTCAATAATATACTAATTTCAATGAAAATTTATAACAAAAGAAACCCCACACACATTGTCCACATTCACAATTGAAAAGCTGGATTTTGTAACTTTAGGCATTATTTATTTAAAAATGAATGATATGATAAACCAGTTTTTATATGTGTTGCACAATTTATATATAATTGTCTTTTAAATTGATCATTGCTTTTTAACTTTTGCCACTCTATTTAAGAAAGATATTTTGGTTCCTTTTTGTGGTTTATAGAATAAAACATCACAAAAGAGGAATGCATAATAGAGAAACTTGCTATCTTCTTCGGTTTCAGGGATGTGCACACTAGAGTAGTAAAAATTCAGCATGATTAGATACATAATCAGGAACATCAGAGTAATTTCAGTGTAGTGTTATAGACTATTGTTGGTATCACTGTGATAAATTATTGCCAAATGGAATCTCAAATCTTCTTCATTTGAGTGTAAAGCAGCGCCATCCAAACCATTCCCTGGAGACACTTGTGTTGTATTATCTGACAAACCAGTACAGGAGATTCTGTGGAAAAATCTGTGCTTTCTTCCTTTCAGCCAAAAAGAAAGAGGGTTTTGAATGGAGTGGTGATTCTTTATGCAGAGCTGAGACGCGACACCTACCAGACGGTGAGAGATGGCAAGCCCTAATAATACAGAGCTGTACAATGGTTCTGACAGGCGAGCAATAAAGCAATCAGGGTCCCAGGCATTCCAAATCTCTTTACCGCCCACCCTCTAACAGACTGAGAGATGGGCGGATGACCTGTGAGCTGTCAATCATGGGGGATACCTGCTGGAGCCTGATCAGGGAGAACTGAGGGCACCAGTCCATCAGATCTGTTTTCACACTCCAGACACTAACATTGCAAGCATAACCACAGACACAAAAAAGCTGCACCGCCTCGCTCTTAATTAGGAGATGTGTGTGTGTGCGTGTGTTGTTTGGGGGTGGACTTGTTTGGTTTAAATGGGTATGGGAGTGTCTTAGATATAGGGGGGATAGTAAGTGGAATCCCAGTGAGACAGAAAATAACCTTTTGATTTAGGAATCAGGCATTGATCTGTCATGCTGTTTTGTACAAGTAAGAGCTCTCTCAGCATTGCTTCTCTGTGTGTATATGCAGTGTGTGTATGCGTGTGTGTGTGATCGGGGGGTGGGGGGGCTTGTTCATTAGCTATCTGTAGCCCATTCCAGCAAATAGATCACCATAATTCTGTGGTTAGTTAATGGCTTTCTGGTGTTTCCTCTAGAGTCTTCCTGTCTGAGGGCTGACTGCTAAAACTCCTCCACTGTTTTTTTTCTCTTTTTTCCAAGTGGGGAGTCTTGTGTTCTGCTGCCTAACTCAGAAAATTGGCTTCAGCCAGTGGCCAAGTCTGCGAGCAGTCTGGCCACATGGATTCACATTAGAGAAGTAAAAGCAACATCACAAAAAACATGCTGATCTGACATACTGTCTCACTGACTGGAATCATATTGGATCTCCACATTGAAAACCTGTCAGTAAAAGGATATTTTCTCACAATAAGTAGCTATATTTCATTGTTCTCTTTCTCCCTGGAAGACTTTGAATTTTAAATTTAACAAATTTAACAAGTTCAACATTAAATACATAAAAGTGAGACGTTATATGAATTTTGTTTTTATTCATAGTTTTTTTTATTGTCTTTCCTTGGATGGAACTAAGTGCAATACTTTTTTCAGATTCACTGAAACTCCATCAGGCATTAGTATAAAATGGTCTGTAAGTACTTTTTCAAACTTTTTGGAACAATGTTTAATCATAAAATGGGTCGATGACAGCATTAACATGAAATGTTATTTATTTGGAGGAGAAACCAGAGCTCCCAAAGAAAACCCACAAAAACTTTCCAAATCCACACATCTCAGCATCTGGGCTGACATCAAGTATTAATAAATCTGTAAATTCTTTGACAGGTCACAATTGCATCTTGATTGATTTGTTTTTTTGTAAACTTTTTCCCTAGAAGAGCATTTTTGGACTTTTGTGTCCTGCACTTGTGTAGTGTGGGTTTGACTTTGAAGAGCAATGCCAAATTCTATATTTCAAGCAATGGCTTGCCTTTTTCTTTTGATGTTTGCCAAAAAAACTTAAATCAAATGAAATTGATTTAATTTGAATGTAAGTCACAGAAAATCATCATCTAATTTAATGGCTCACTTTGTTATTAGTTTGTTTTAGGTAGGTTTGTTATAGCTGCCCATATAGACTGATAGCATATTGATCCCAGTGTCTTCATTGATTTTGGTTATAGGTCCAATTCTTTATTGATTTTCTTATTTATTCTTGGTCAGTTTTCTGTTTGGAAAATACAAACCTACACATGTTTTCATTGTCAGCATGACTATTGTATTACCTGAAGTCTGATTACTGAGAAGAAACAGAAAAACAAAACAAAACATATAATTCATTTAGATTTCCAAACGTTTCAGTGCTGTTTGACCTGCTGGTATTTATTAAAAAATGTTGCTTTTTAGCTAAAACTGGATCTTGAGTCCCATCTATTCTTATCCCCACCAAGGACAGGTGATTGCTAAGAAAGGCATTATATTTTTGGGCTCTGTCCATCCCGTTTGTGTGAATGCAATATCCCAGGAATGCTTGGGATAATAAAATGAGGAAATCTCTTTAAATTTGGCCACAAGTGTCCAAGGGCTCAAGGATGAACTGATTAGAATTTAATCATAAATTGTCTACTAGAAAAAAAAGAGTGATGAATGGAAATAATGAGACATTCTATCCAAAAGACCAGAGGCCATCCAAAAAAGAGACCACTCACAGTAAGTCTGTAACTTCTTTCACATTTGGGTGGTTATTTAATTTATAACAATAGTACTAGGTGTCTACCTTGAAGCTTTATTGATTGTGGATATCTTGTAAATTATAAAACATATGTATGTATTTTATGGCAGCACGGTGGCACGGTGGTTAGCACTGTTGCCGCACAGCAAGAAGGTCCTGAGTTCAATTCCACCATCAGGCTGGGGTCTTTCTGTGTGGAGTTTGCATGTTCTCCCCGTGTTTGCGTGGGTTCTCTCCGGGTACTCCGGCTTCCTCCCACCGTCCAAAGACATGCAGCTTGTGGGGATAGGTTAATTGGATAATTCAAATTGCCACTAGGTGTGAATGGTTGTCTGTCCCTATGTGTTAGCCCTGCGACAGACTGGCGACCTGTCCAGGTTGTACCCCGCCTTTCGCCCTATGACAGCTGGGATAGGCTCCAGTGCCCCCCGCGACCCAGAAAAGGATAAGCGGATGGATGGATGGATGTTGTATTTTAGAATTTTGTGTTTCTTTATAAAGAACAACAACTTCATGTGCAGCTTTGTTGGCCAGGCAAACACATAAATGGAAGGTTTTTTGTTTTACTTAACAAATAGACACACTGCTATATACAGACACACATATACATTACATATGCATATGCAGTATGTATACAGAAACATAATATAGAAGCATACAACTCCAAGCAAATAATTGTTTGCTCTGCACATACTTAATTGTTTCCTCTTTTGACTCTCCTTTACTTCATATGAACTATACTCGGCTGTTTCTGCCAGCAAGTCTACATAAAGCAACTGTGCATTACACGTTCAAAGAAAAATATCATAAATCACATTTTTAATTGTCCATGTTAAAGTAAATGGGCCTAGGTCTAGTATTTAGAAGGCTATAATAAAATACTGCATAGAGTAAGTGTTGTGTTATACGTTGCCAAATAAGGAGTGCAATGTCAGTCTTGTTTTAATTCTACAAACTCAATAATTACTACTGATTTAATTTCACATCAAATCATTTTCTGACTGAAGATTTCAAGGTTGCTGATGTCAGCATCACCACATCCAGCATCACCACAGCTGGCTGTGACAGCTGTGATGCCACTGAGATAACCCTATATTATACGTTTACATCACTGCCACACAAAAATCCACTGAGGTCAGAAAAGCCAAATTTGTATAAGTAAGGAGTTGCTGGTTAAGTTCATCAGACGTTCTGCTGTTGAGCACCAAGATGGCTGTAATAGCAATTGTCGTCTGATTTTTGCTTGTTGACAGATTGCCTTTTGATTGGTCTTTAGCTAACTTTGGGTATGAAGTTGCTTTGAGATACAAAGCTGATTTCCTAGTTATGAGTGCAATATATGTGGTTAAGCTGAGATCCTGTGGGACTTTCAGATACAGTCGGACGAAATGGTAGTGGCTAACCAACTGGACATAGTGGTGGTAGACAAATAGAAGAAGACGGCCGTAGTGATAGATGTAGCAATTCTGTATGACAGCAACATCAGGAAGAAGGAAGACGAGATGCTTGAGAAGTACCAAGGGCTCAAAGAAGCGCTCAAAAATATGTGGAGGGTGAAGGTAACAGTGGTCCAAGTGATAATCAGAGTGGATCCCAGGAACAACATTGGAGATCTCAGTCCAGAAGAGTGCAGCCAAAATACTTTGTAGAACCCTGAAGCTCCCAGGCCTCTGGTAGAGGACCTGAGCTTGGAGGATAGACGGCCTGCAGGGGCGAGAGTGTATATATATATATATATATATATATATATATATATATATATATATATATATATATATATATATATATATATATATATATATATATATTTACTGGTGTCTCTATATTTCTGTTACAATACATGCAGGCAGTTTGTGCTATGGTAACTTTACTTCAAGACTTGCTTTCAGTGTTATTCATATGTCCAGTAGGTTGTGTAAGCTGTTGTGTAACCCTTGGTACCTTGAGAGCCTGGACCTTCCTTGGAGCATGTCATTGGGAAAAAAATGAGTGAAAAAATGTTGATTCTAGTCACTTACTGTACCTTTGTCCAGGGCAAAGGTAAAGCATGGTGCAAAAGACTCAAGACACCTCTCATTTCTTTAAGTGGTCTTAAACAATGTGTCTCCTGGCTTTCTGGGGCTTTCTTTCAAAGTTTTCGTTTGTACATTGGCTGCTTTTTCTCTATTTTTTATGCTAGGTATGTAGTGTAACAATTTTCGGGATGAATGTTTTTCAGTCACTTAACACTGGCCTATGACTCATCGAACCATGAAAAAGCACCTCACTCAAAGAATGAATATGTTTGGTGTCTGCACACAACAGGCAACTTAGCAAAGAGCCAGTTTCAAACTACTACTTCTGTATCTTTAGTTACTTTGACTACTTAAAAAGATTTGTTCAATCTATGAAAAATGCCAATGGTAACACATTTTGACAGGCATAAAATATTTTTGCCCAACAAGTGGTTCCTCCAAAATTGGCAGATACTCCACTGTGTTCAGTGTGTAAATAGAAAACTGGCAAAAACTAGAAACTCTGGACAAAAGAAGAGGTGGCAGGACTAAAGACTGCCTATAGCAGGTAACTGAAAGTGATATATGGAAAAAGTACAATCACTTTTTCTTCCCAACTTTGTCATACAGTTACAACTTTTATATGTATAAATAAGAAAAAAACCCCTGACATATGACCTGAGAGATACGTCTTGGCCATTACCTAATCCATGTACAGTTTGCCGAAGCCTTGTCAGACAGGGTCTTAGTGAAACGATGACTGTCAAGAAGATATTTTTAAGTAAGTAAAACAGGGAGAAGTGTGCCAGATAACACAAGACATAGACAGAAAATGGGTAGCAAGAGGTCTCGGAGAGTGATGAAACTAAATTTCTCTTGGCCTCCTTTGTAAAACTTTTTTATGAAAACACAGTTGTGGCACTGTTATGGTTTGGGGCTGTATTTCAGCCAATGGTGTTGGGGATCATGTCAAAACTGATTGATTAATGAACACAGAAAGGTATCGTGTGATTTTGATCCCCCATATAACACCATCTGGAAAGGGTTGATTTGCAGCAACTTTATTTTTCAGCTTAACAATGATCTCAAACATTCTGCCAGTGCAGTAAAAACATATCTGGATAGGAAAAAGAAACACAAAGAAACAATATCAGTTATGGATTGGCCGCCTTTAAGACTACTGAAAGGAATGACAAGAAAGCTTACCTAAAGAGGCAACACTGAAAACTCTGTCAGGCTCTACTTAACTTCTTAACTCATTAATCTTGCTTACACGCTTCTGTTCCTCTGCAGAGAGCTGTTGTTTAATACAAACAGTGCAGTAGCTGACGTTAGCAAAACGCTAACGTCAGCTACTGCACTGAAAAGATGATAGATATCCATTTTTGGGAAACTTAGGGTAACAAACATATGCTGAAGCAATGAAAGCATTGAGGAAGACAAATGCATTACATGTTTATCACTTTTTGTGCATGTCACATTGTTGCTATGAAATGCATTGGTGCATATTAATACCAGATCATATTAACATTATATCCTATGTGAACAGTTGACCTAAAAACTTCTGCCTGCATTGTATCTCAGTCGTTTTTGACAGTGGATGATTAGTTGCAGAAGTCTGTACTTAAAATGTCCCAAAGGTTTGCTTTCAGTTCTCCTTCACCTCCTTCTGTCTGGGAAACTACATGACTTCTAAAGTCTGATGTACAAGTTTACCATGCAAAGAAAGGCTGGTCTTTTTCCTTCCAGTTTTCTGATGTCATCCTGTTCTGAGAACCTGTATTTGATCTTCTGCAGCTGGCAGACCAGCTGATATGCATTTTATATGCCAGTGAAAAGAGACTTTACTGGACCATTTACCATCTGACATCACTCTGAAGTCTGGTTGAGGTACATCTGTCCATTGAAAGCAATGTTTAAAAGCACAGCAAGTTTTTCACATTTTTAAGTCATGCTATATAACTAAACATATATATCTGCATATAATGATTTTACCTGATCTCCAGACTTTCTTTAGTTTACTGCCAATTTATATGGTTATTTTTAAAAACACAGTGATTACTACTTTATTGCTAAGTGATTCTGCATATTTTTCTAGGGTTTCACAAAATGTTCTTTGTTAAATTTTGGAATGCATTCCAATATGCAGAGGGGTTTAACAATTAATGATAACTTTGTAATGAATTATAATTGTACCCAAGTCAACTACTCTGATTAAAGGCTCTAGTGAGCCAACATGGACAAAACAGAGAAAAAAAGAAACAAAACCAAACCAGTAAATATCTGGGAATGAGTAAAAGAAAGTAGTTTATGAACTGGTCCTGGCTGTTCTCTTGATATAGGCTGTTGTCATCATTTTTCCATTTCTCAAGTTCAGCGTGAACACACAGCAAAACAAATAAACTTGAATGCCTTTCCCAACAACATCTTCTCTTTATTGGCAGCTGATACATGAACAAGAGGTTGTCTTGGCTGGAAAAAAAAAGGAAGTGCTGAGGCGTTGCTGGACCTCCAGACCTTTTTGACCAGTGGTGTGTCATCCCTCACTTTGTCATGTTTAAGTAAAACCAATGCCCATTTAAAGCAGCATCCATCAGTGTTAGTTGAGAACAATGACATATTGCCTTTCTGCTACAATCAAAGCATCTGGATCTTTTCTCTACTCCCCCTCTTTTATTTATGGTAAACAGCCTGAATAACAGCTGGGCAATGGGATTTTACAAGTTAATCAATTGTTTGTTTGGAGCCACTGCGATGCCCCATATCCAACCATCTGCGAGTTAATGTTAATTTACCATGCTAATTTTTCCAGAGGCAACTGCATATCTATTGATTACTTCTTAAAAGATTTGTCTACACTTAGCATTATGAAATAGTTAATTTAGAAAATTGCACTTTTTAAGTATCTATATTGCAAGTGTGAGTATGTTTAATTTTGTTTCTAAGATATTGATTTTTAAGCCATAAGCGCAACTAAAAACACAGGAAAAAGAATCCATCTGGTGCTGATAAACTTATACAAATGGTCCAGAACAACCACAGAAGTACAAAAGCATCCCATCCACATTTTAAACAGCGCTGGGATGTCCTGAGGGTCATGTTAAGTTTCACTCACTGGTGGTGCATGCAGGTATGCACTGTTTATCCTGGACACTGTGAATCCTGTTGAAGTGAAGCTGTCTTTGTCTCTCCTCCCAGGTATTTATGCCTTTGGCAGGGTCTTGGTCTTTTGTTTCGCCCTGCTCCTCCTCAGCTCCACAAGGCGGCCCATGTGAACACAGGCCCCTCAAAGGTCAGTCATGAGTATCCCCTAACATGTAGCTAGCAATTCACATAATTGGTCTTGTACAAAGTAGGCATATTAACACAATTAATAAAAAATAAGTTTATTTGCTTTATAATAATTTATTTAAGTTTTTCAATATTGTATTTTTAAAAATATTTTGAAATACAAAAATGAAAAAGCACAGATAGCGTGAACATGTTTAGGAACCTGTTTATTTAGTGTAAAGCATTTGGTGCTACAGAAATAAAATTTGCTTACTTATTTAGCTTTTTACTCAGCAGAACAACATCAGCGCAACAGAAGAAGAATGTAGAAACACAAGCATCCAGTTCCTTCCATGTGCAACCATTGCTAAGAAATATTGTTTAGGATAGCAGACAATAATGATCGCAAACACAGTCATACTGTAGAAAACTCATACATAAACAATTGAAAAGCAAAACCGTAACTTAAATTTAACAGTATTATTTTATTTGACCATGTTGTCTTGGCAGCCTTGAGCCAATATTCGGATAGGGCACCATTTACAACTGTGCTGTGAGCACTTGTATTCACCTTTCCTGTTTTCCGGCTGCAGCACAGAATCCACACGCTACTTTATTTATAATCCAGCCAACCTCAATGTGTAACTCTTGCCCCATACTCTTGCTCGCATCACACAGTGAGGTCACTTCCCTCTGCACCTCCAACACTGCTCTTGCATTCCAACATGGCTCTAGGACAGCAGCCCAGCAAAGCTCTATACTCCTCAAATCACAAAGAGGCCCAGATCAGAGCAATGCTGGATGTGAGCCAGAATCCAGGCCCTCACAGCCCAGGCAGCTGGGGGCAGCCTATAATAAGTGGGAGACAATGAGAACTAGCACACCTCCCACGCTTTGCATGTGCATGTCGACTCGGAATTGAAATTAAATGGTTTCATAGGTTTTCCATAGGCCACCCTAATTCCGAAAAGATATAAAAACCCCTAGTGGGTTTAGCAGATGTATAGTTTAACACTATTATTATAAGCATTATTTATAGCACAATTTAAGAAAATATGCGCTATTCATTTCTCTATACTGAGTTTTAAAAGGGCAAAATTAAGGGCATTGATTAAAAACAATACACATAAAGACAAAAAAAGTTTATTTTTTTTAAACTCTGATTTTTTCAAATTCCAAGGGCATTTTAGTATTTTACAAACCCTTTCAAAAAAAACCCATTCAAATGCATCAGACTTGCTTTACTGTAAAACCTGGCAGCTGAATATTTTCTATTCTCCAGCATTTATATGTGTGTGTGTGTGTTTTTTTTCCACATGGGAAACTAGACATATTAAAGGTATTCTGTTTTAATGAATAATAATGAACAGTTCACTGTGATGTAGATGCTGGTGGTGCTTTAATGGTCCCTTGTAGCCTCTTAAGCCTTTGGTGATAAATCTTACGCAGGCTCACTCGTATAACTAAAACCCAAACCTCATTCAACTTCACATCCATCAGTGTTTGGCTCAAAGCGATGACAAAGCACTTTCAATTACACCAGTAACTGACTCTGGAAACAGTTCATAGCAGGGTCCAACCTCGAAGACTAGGGGGAAAACACAAGGGGGAGGGCAGAATGGCTGGTAGGGCATCCGTTTGACTCGCTCCCAAATAATAAAAAGGGTTGTGTGACTTGGGGACACAAGGGATGCCGCCAGCATTGGGAACCCAAGGACAATTCACCTATTTTGTGTGCTGTCACCCCTGTAGTCTGATTTATGGTTGGGACATCCTTCCTATGACCCATTCTTCCATCAGCTTGGTGCTATAAGGATACTCTGGTGATTAAAGGCTGAAGTATCAAAGCGTCCTCAGTCAGGGCTCTTGTCTAGTACCAGAGGGGCCTTGCGCTGCTGAATGGGGAGCGTGGCGATTGGGAGGGAGAGCGTTGCAGCAGCAGAGGAGTGCCATTCTTAACCCAGAGCACCAGAGGATAGAAGAGCCTTTTGAGAATCCATCAACTGTAAATGCTTCATTCCATAATGTTGGTGTTTTCTTTTCCATTTTTCCATCCCAATTTGTAATTATATTATGTCGAGTGTGTGCTCTCTAAAAGTTAACATGGCACTGTTTAATTGGAGTGATTTTACTCATAATTGCATGATCCTCTCTACCACTTTTGGCTTCCACTTTGTTTGAATAAGCAGGCTAATTTCAGAATCCATCCTCAAAATTAATCAGTATAGCATACTTAATATTGAAGTTCACAAATGAAATAATTGAGAAAATGTAAATCTGCTTTGAATAATGGGAGCCTTAATCATCAACAAAAACAGTATCCTAAACAATGACAGCATCACCCTGGGATAAGGCATCAACAGATAAGTGATGCTAATTTCTCTCTTTCTCTCTTTAAAATGCCTTTATTACATAAATAAAAACAGAGTCTGATTCTCCAGAGTGCCTGATCTTTTTAAAGCACCTCTGACTCCAACCCCCCTGATGAAAGGCCCACACTAACATCAGGAGTCCAGAGCCTTTACTCTCTAACTTCAGGCAATTATGACACAGAGGAGATCTTTGCCTTCTGCACTCCAAAAGAAGAAGAAAAAAGGCATCCCTTTTTTCTAAGCTTAGTTGTAAAAATAAGCTTGCTCTCCTCAATTGCAGTCACCCCGTGCCCTTTGCAATAGCAGCAAGGATGTATCGGAACAAGCCATGGGGCAAAACAAATCACTTGTGATTTACAGAATTATAAAGATTTTAATAGCTGCAATGTTTCTCTCTCAGATTGGTCTTTATTTCCAGGAGTCAAAGTTTCCTGGGTGCCGCAGGCTTTTGAAAAGCAGTAATTGGCCAACAGAGAGACTTAGGATCTCCCTGAGTGATTGAGGGTATTTGTTGCTATGAACTTGAGGCTATCACTCTAAAGATCACAGGTTCAGGTTCTTAGAGACTGCAGCTTGTCAAGCGCAATTCATTTTGCAGCTGTGGAAGTCAGGATACTTTTCCACGCAATTTTGTTTAAAGTTTTAACCTTTCTCTGGAACTTGATGGTGGTTCTTTTGCTGATTAGTAATGTTTGCAAATAATTCAGAATAAAAATATGGTCCTCGGGTTTGTGACCTAAAGACTTTTTTGAATTAAAGCAGAGTAGCTATTATAAGGAGAAAAATGAGTATAATCCTGTTGTGTACGAAAAGAGCATCCTGAAGGAACAAAAGACAGATTTTTGAAGTATAATTAAAAATCATTTTTAATTTTATTTTTTATTATGCTGTAAATGAAGCAGCCCACCAGTTTTACCATAATTACACACTACATACAGTTGAATTTAAAAGCCATGCATATCTGCATACATAACTAAACAAGTAAACTAATGCTGTCACATAAAATAAATACAGAATCAGGCAAAATTGACAACTATTAAAAATTCAACAATATAGAAAGTATATCACAATATATAAAAAAAAATACTGTTTTCATCATATAGAGATTACGTAGAAATTTACACACTTTTTAAATCAGTTAATCTAATTCATTGGAGAAATGTATTTGTTACTCTTTTTAGATAAACCGATAAATGATACCTCGCACATCTGCAGAACAATCCCTTAATGTTGTGCTGTTAGGAAAACAAGTCTGGCAGTAGCTTAGCTATATTAAGGAAAACCACCAGGGAGGCATAATCGAGTTTGACTCTCTACCGGTGGTCTCCTTGTTAGTGTTGCGAGTGTCAGAACTGACAGTGCAGGTAGCTCAAATGCCACTTAAGGTTTTAGCTTCAGTGGCTTTTGGAAAGAAATGACCGTGACCTGTGTAGCTTGAGCCCACATCCCACACCCTTTCTGCCTGACAGCCGCTCAATGGCAAGTGTCTGCCAGCATGCCGAGGGGAACGCTGCCAAGCAGCCGGAGATAGAGATGATTACCACATCCCTCTCTCCCTCTCAGCCTGTTCACTGAAAACTGATACCTACTAACAAACTGCTGTCAACATGTTAGCGAGGCAGAGAGAGTGAGAGCAGTAGTATGTGAAGACAGAGAAAAAAAAAGGGGAGAAAAAGAGATGTGTGGGAGAGTCAATGTGAGGAGTCCAAACAAGTTAGGATTAATGACATTGAAACAAGTTTTTTTTTTTCACTCTTTCAGAGCTAACACTGTTGTGGCAGACTTGAAGAATGCAATCAACACCATAAAGAAAAGTTGGGTTCGGTAGGCATTTACCTACAGGGTGATGATCAAATGATGAATGTCAGACAGTGTAGTTGTAAGGTCACAATTTGTCAGGCTGCTGTGCTCGTCATACAAATGCAGTTATAAATTCAAAGTTAGGAGAAATTATTTCTCATGTAAAACTTTTACCCTTTTTTTTGCTACTCTAAAAATTATAATTTCTACACAATGAATACTACATTGTCATCGAGTTTCTGTGGTGTTGTGCAGATATGCAAAACGCTTCAGACCTTTAGTCCAGTCACTTAAAACTTCGTCTTTCCCGCTGAGTGGAGAATAAATGCAGTTCTTCCAAGGAGGAGTTGAAAATGTCATTGTTTTTGAATAAATCCCCCACTGCGCCACTTTGGAGTCTCACATTTAAGTGAAATAAAGGAAAAATCACAGCTGACATATATTTTTCTAATTGTTGCAGAAGGGTTGGGGGGCAGAAGCAGCATGGAGTAGCTTGAATCATTGGTAATTATAATATTGCTTGCTAATTACAAAAGATTTTGATTGTCTGATTTTGAGCAGAAGGCCTATTTTAGCCACTGTCTTAATACACATTTGTTTTTGAAGATTGGAAATGACAATTATGATAATGTGCGTCGCAGCATGAAATACTTTTGTCAAAGACTGGAAAGCAGGACATGTTAAGTCCACATATTTCTTACAGAGATTCTGTGAAAATGCTATATAAAGACATTTCAGCAGTCTATTCTTTTGATATCATTTAAAAATCAAGGTATTTTATTCTAGGCATGTTTTTAGGACACTATAGATTTGTTGGAGACTAGTGTGACAGGTTCCTTAAAAAAACAAAAGGCACTTTTTGATATGGCATCCAAAGTGTTTCAAGTTTTCTGCTCTTAAAAAACATGTAGATTGCATCGGAAAGCCATGATCGTGCAGTTCAACTTTATTTTCCAGTTTGGCCCTGCAGAAATGTCTGATATTCGTATTTTTCAAATTCAGTTATTATGTTTGATGAGAAAAATAGAGGACAAGAAAGAAAAAAAAACTGTCTGCATTAATTCACTCTGGAACTTTGTTGAGCAACAAGATAAGTATTTCTCTAAAAATCAATTTTCGAGAAGAGACGATGGAAACAAACCTAAGTGCTAGTTTGAACCAACCCCATAAGGCTTCCAGGGAAACCACCAAGCCTAAGAAGCACTTTATTAGCCAGCGGGGGGTGGGGTTGGGGGGGTCAGGAGGACCAGCCCTATCATTGATTGAGGTTGGAGGATGCATCCACAGCTGCACTTTCTCTAAATTTCTAAGAGTAAATATGCACCTTTTGAAGTGGGGGGTGCCTAGGAGCACTCCTCTGCACAGATTGTGTGGGTTTCTGTGGGGAGCTGTAGTTACGGGAAAGATCAATGGACAGGGCATTAGGGGGAAGAGTACACTACACTGTCCAACCCTCAAGCCTGCAGAACAACTCAGCAGCGCCTACATGGTCAGAATTATTGAGCTCAAGGCAGTTTAATTCTGTACAGAGTTTTGTGAGGCTGAACGTTTTCATATTGTTTGTATTGTTTTGCTTCCACTTTTTTTTTTGTGTGGTTGCAATGTTGAGAAAATCCTTCGAGTCTGGAGAACGAAATGGTCTTTGAATACTTTCACAGTGGCCCTGCATGCTCATGCTTGTAAGGTCGTTTGCATTCATGCTGTATGCGTGGTTGTACATTTTTTTTCAGTGTTAGTTTTACAGACATTGTAATTTCTTCGTTTTGTGTAAGTAGACATACTCCTCATCAATTCTACAACTTTTACAGCAAAAATTGCACAATATTTCTGACTGGAATAGTATTGTGTGTGTATAATTACTAACTGGAAAATGCCTTGGCCCATTTTGTGAAAGCATGGAAAAACCCATATCCTGCGCATTGTGTGGGTGAATATGTGTACTTGTGGCAGGCTTTAAGTGCATTAGACTTGTGCTGATTACACAGCTTCCATATTGTGGTTTGTAAAGACTTTGGAAAAGCCTTTTGGGGTAACCACACTTCCAGATGAGGCTAATCTGTTTGTGGTTGGTACAGAGTGATAAGTGAGCAAAGTTTGTTTTTAAGCCTTTTTCTCCCCCACTTATAACTCAGAATAAGCCTCAAACTCAAAATTAAAATATTAAAGCCGAACTAAGTAAACATTCACATTTAAGTCCGTGCAATTAAAACATCTTTTCAATTGTTATTTCATTCTCATTTAATTTTAATGCTCTTCCCTAGGTGAGAATGAGAGTACCAACATATAATTTCCTCATAGTGTCAAAAGTGTTTGCGCTCCCAGATGTCGCCAAGATTTGGCTCCACCAGGCTCGGAGATGTAGCCAGAGAGAGTTCGCTTTTACAACCCCTGTCACAGTCCACAAAACACTGTGTCACTCAAGCACAGCCTGTGTGGCAACTCTGGCATTAATGGAGACGTTGACATCTTCCGACAGAGTGTTTATCTAATACTAATGCTAAGCAACCAGAGCCAGTCACCCCCACACGGAGCCATCCAACCCTGCTGCAGTTCTCAGCGTCTGGCAATCACACTAGTTTTCCCATTCATCCCTCAAGACTCTTTGAATTCATAACAATGATGTTGCTGCTCCTCTGTGTCATGTTTTCTTTTTCTTTTTTTTCTTTTTTATCTTTAGCCAGATATCTTACCATCACCCACTAGGCAGCCTGACTGCATCACGGGTGCTTAAAGCAAATATCTGATATTACAGAAAACATTACCTGTGAATGCTGGCTTGAATCTCCAGCTCAGGGCCTCCAACTAAAGTTGTTTACATATTTCTGCTGCGGTGTTATTCTCGGCCGTTTTTCTCTTCACCAGCCCCCTCACACATGCAGACTCTCACAAAGGCAGATTCAAAGTCGTGTTAGCAATAAACATAAAATCTGCAAATTGTATCGACACTTCACGAAGGCATATTTAAGGAATATAGTTTTACTTGGAATTCATTCATACACTTCATTATATACTGTAGTGCATGCTGCATATCGTACGTTCTGTTAAAAACAAGGAAAACTAAAGTTCTTAAGAAAATGTGAGCTGAAATAGTACATAACAGCAAGCAGTAGGTGTTTTGAGACACACGTACTGTGCAGTATACACTGCACAAAAGGCCACACAAATTCCTATATGTTACTATATGTATCAGAGTCTGATGATGGGTTCATGAAGTGTATGGAGCTATCTTTAGAGGATTGATTTCCCATACTGCCACGCAGTTGGCTGCATTTATATTCCATGCCTGTGGCTCCGTGACCCCTGGTTCTCCTTTGATGTGGCAGGGAGAAGCATAAACCTGGATGAGGCAGAGAGAAAGAAGGCTGAGGGATAGCAATAGGTGAAGCAGTGTACAATAGGAGGGAGGGATAGAGATTTTTCTTGAGGTGCAGGTTTCTTGGAGGGCTGGGTGGAAGGAAGGAGGGAGTGTAAAAAGACCGGTATGAGTTTGCAGAGAGCCATGCGAACCAATGAAGCCATCATCTGACAGATCTGTGAGAGTTTGCACTAAGGGCAGGTTGGTGGTGGGTGGGCAGAAAGGAAGCTGGGCTGAGGGAATGGGATCGGTGAATGGTAGGGGGTTGGGAGAGGGCATGACAGTGGCGTGAGCTGATAGAGACGTCAGCGCTGCTTCAGTAATCTCAAGACGGCTGGCCGCAGCGAGGGGCCATCGAGGGGCCCACGAGAGCAGAGTCATGATAGAGTAGACCACCCCGACAACACTAGCAGGGGGCCCGGCAGTATGGACAAATCAAAGCAGGAAGAAGTAATTTTTGAGAAATTACAGAAATCTCCATGGAAATTAGCATGAAACACTTTCTAATCTCTTGCTTTTCACCATGGACGATAGGGGTCAGTGCCTCAAGTTCTCCAGCCCTTGCTTTCTCTTTTTCCCTCGCCCCATCCCTAATTTCATTATTCCCTCTTGATTTTTTTCTCTCTGTCTCCTGCTTTTTATGTATACTCATTTTACAGCCTGACACTCAGAAATAGCCCCTCCCTCCGCTCATATTCTTCAACCATTCATTTGCTTGAACCCTTTTCATTGACCACAATTAAACGTTTAGATTTCAAAAGCAAATCAAGGGAAAGCCAAGCCATGCCCTCAGAGTGACACAGGATCAAGCTGTTGGGCGCTTTGGAGTCTCAGATGGGGTGAATCCCCCAAGATGTGTCCTCTGCACCCTTCCTTTCGTTCTTGTGGTGTCTGTCAGAGCTCAGAACACTGTTCAAATGAATGGGCGGAGTGAGGCACCCTTGGTTGTGACCATGTGGTTATTGGTAATCAACAGCATTTACAGCAATACAATGAGTCCCTAAGCCATAATTCTTCTCATCACAATTGCGCTCGATTTCAATAATACAAGACAAAACGCACGTTAAGAAAATGGCTGCGGAGCCGTATTGTAGACGTGCATACCCGATTTTCAAATTGTTCTGCAGTTTGTTTGGGTCCTTTCATACTTTTGCTGGCGTTAAATTAGTTTTGGTTTGATTTGCATTGAGCCTTTGCATTACAAATTGGTGCGTGTGAGTTTTCACAAGAGCATAGCAACACCTTATTTTCATGTTTGAATACAATGCAAAGACGACCGCAGTGTAACTGACTTAGGAGAATATATTAATTATTATATTGTAATTATTATTGTTTAGGAACATGTATTATTATGCTTATTTCTATTTTCTTGTTAAATATTGGAGCGCAGAGTGTCATGACTATGGTCACGTCCATGATTTATTCTTTGTTGTTGTGCTTTGTAAATTGTTCTGTGTTCATTTCAAGGACAGAATATAACATTTACTTAGGGAACATAAAATGGGAAAATCCTATTTTGATAGGACAAAAAAATATTAAGAAGGCAATATAGACACATCTATGTCATTTGAAAGGTGAAAGAGTTTTTCGATTAATTGCTGGATGATAAATTTGAAAGATTTTGCTTTTTGGCAAAAATAATTAGTTTGTTTAAGAGCAATTCAAGGCATATCTAAAAGAGATAAAAGAGACTAGTGCAGATAAGGGAAAAAGTGCCATCTTCCTTTACTGTTATATGAAAATATAGAAGCAATTATGCAAATAATTGCATTCACTTACCATAATTACTATTTTTTAATTCAATTAAGTAATTTTATGCACTTTTCTTGGGAATTCTTGTTTTTATGAAAAATAAATTCTTTTGGTTCATAGTCATGTTTAATAATTCCATCTTGTCACTGTCATCCTGACATGTTGGTAAACGATTTCCCCAATCTCACAATATGAAATTACTTCCACACATCTCCCCTTTATTAAATAAAGATGCATGCAAATTGACAAATAAGTACATCAGGCAAAATAGAAATAATGAGCATTAGGGCTCAAAGTAAAATAAGGGCATTTGATTTGCATTACACTGTACGCTGATTCATGAGGAGTAGCTGCAGTGTAACTTTGGTGAAGACTTAATTAGAGTGCTTGCTGAGTTGGACATTGCAATGACAAGTGGTAGAAATGTGTGTAAGATATAGAAACCTTTCTAACCTCTAGTTAAACCTTCGCTACTGCTCTAACAGTTTGCCCTCTAATTAAGTTCCAAGTTGGACTGCCTAGTTATTTCTTTAGAACTAGACACAATTTTGCTAATTGCAATTGTAGAAAATGACAGTATTCTCCAAAATCATAATGTATGTTATTGTCCAACATATGTCACAAAGTAGCTGCAAAAATGATCCGCTATGGAAAAGGAGAAAAAAACCTTTTATAAAAGTTTCTAAAATTAGTTTTAATAACAGACTCAGCTGTAGATAAAATGTAGATCAGTTCTGAATCATATTTGTTTGCACAATCAGATGTTAAAATGTTTTGAGCCTTATATGTAATAGTATAAACTTATTTAATAATTAAATGTTGTAGTTGAAATTTTATGTGAAATTACTGCTATTTTTTTCCTGAGTTTTGATAAAAAGAAAAAGAAGATATAAAGCATTTAACCCGGAAAGTACAAACATTTGGCAGGGCCTGAGACACCTGCTCTTAGTTGCAGTTCTAGCGTTAATAGATAGATGGCACTGCATGCAAGGTAGAGCAAAGGGCCAGAGACTTCTCTCAACCACCTTTCAGGGTCTCATTATCCGTCCGAAAATTAACCTGTCAATTTATCAATCAACGCCATCTTGAGTTTTCTGCCTCCTGTTTGGCGACTAGCATTACAACGACGCTGACACACTGATAACCAGGAGCTATGCGTTTGTTAGTGTAGTGAATGAGTGCATTATCACTTAAATGACTGCTATGAATCACAATTGCTGCCTGGCTGTTGATAAGAGGTAAATACACAAGCAATTTGATTTTAAACTATATATCTGTTTATGTATTCTTTTATGTGTCAAGAAAATAATGTCAGGGCCAGATGGACAGTATGTCTGCTTTGTTGCACACTGCTATCTCTAAAAGTCTCACACAATCAATCTAAGGCGAGGTTGTACTGTTGACACTGAATTTTCCAGTTTACAACCGTTGCCACCACGCTGAAAAGGCAGATGTTTACACTAAATGACAAGCTTAAATTTAATTTGCAGGAATTGCAGAAAGGAATACCAAATTAAATTTTAGATTTAGAGAATCCTAATTGATCTGTGATATCAATATAATAATAATAATATTAATAATAATAATAACAGTTAAAAAAAATTCAATAATCCTAAAAGATCTTAGAATTTATTAGTCATCTTGGACACTTCTATTTTATTTAATATTAGGAGTAAAACACTGTTAGATATTGTATTTGTATTTACATATATTTTAAACAGTACCGCAAGCTATTATTTACATCGTTATTATGCATCAAAATTGTAATTTAACAATATTTCAAGGGCATTGTACACATAGCCTAATTCTTCTCTATTGACTTTGGAGTTAATGTTACATCTGCTCTTAGAAATATCTAAAAGGAAAGCGGATTGAAATATGTGTTTGCACGCTCAGCATGCTACACAGTTATAATAAGAACTGGGACATGTCTTTATCTCTGAATGGGTTTTAATGTGATAAGCTAAACTAGACCCTCAAAAATCCCTACCACGTGCAACTGCGGGTGGGGGACCTCAGTTGCTTCGCTTCATTCTTCTTCTTCGCTGCTCTCAGGTCATTAGCCGCTACATGACTGGATCGCCCGAAAATGGAAGGACATGAACAGAACCAGACAGGGGTTGTGAATAGCGGGAGGGACGTTTCTTTTTCCAATTGTTGTTATTTGCAAATGGCCTTATTGTGCAGAGGTGTTAGAGAGGTGGGGGCGCTAGTGAGGAAAAACAGAGGAGAGTATTTTAAAATGCTGACAAAAAGACGACAGAAAAAAGAACACAACATCTGGTAATTTGTTTCAGCAAGCTTAGCCTAATGATGTAAGCAGATTACTTTCCAAGAGAGTGGAAAACGGGGCATAGAGGGTTTTTTTTTCCGGTTCCCTTTTTTTCTCGTGCCCCTTTATAGGTCTGCCCCATTAAAGGCTGAGGCAGAAGCCACCCCTGTACCATCCAGTTTGTTCACATTGGTGACTCTATATATGCTATTTGCTGCCATTTGATAATTCACATACGCAAGAAGTGGATTTTGACCAGATCAGAAAATTGCTTGGCACCCAGTAGGAGCTCGGGTTTGTTTTGAAGTCTTTTTTTTATTGCCTTGAAAGGGGAAACTCCCTGACTATTGGAGGTGGGATGTAAGCCACGCGATGCTGTGGGTGCTCTGGGCCTGATTTGCTCCTTCTCCACAGAGAGCAGAGATCAGTGGTATGCCCAGATTGAAAGGGAGGGCAGGAACCTGGCGTGATGAAGGACACTGGCTTCCAGTCAATGTGTGGAGGAGACTGGAGGATGAAACACACCATTAAGACCAATTTAGAGTGTTGCTCTAAATTTCAGCAGGACTGATCGATCCTGACAGGAGGGCATCGTACTGCCTGCCAGATCACTTAAACCACTGCCCCTTGTCTCACGTTGCTTAATGTCATGTCATTGGCTATCATTCCCAGTCGAACACTGAGCTTCTGGATTTCGTTTCAATTACTACTTGTAGGATTACCTTTTATTTTTACACATCAGTAATCAATGAGGATTTTGATAATGTCATAATGCAATTTCAGCATTGCATTCTGCTCTCTTTTTTTCCTCTATTCTTAATCCAAAGTGAATTCCTCTGAGGCTAGCTGTCCTGTTGGTTTATTGATTTTCCTACCTTGCTCTGTGAGCATTGGACAGATACTCGAGAGCCGTGTAAGAAAAGAGACTATACCTTACTTAAGGGTTTAGCCATCACGCAACGCAGGCAGTTTGCATGATAATAACAATAGCTGAAAATGAAGCAGAGTACTTTTTTCAATGCAGATCAGAGTGCTTCAGAGAATCAAATAAGACATATAACCTAAAATGACACACACACACAAAAAACACACACACACAGAAATTCTACATTTTAGTAGCAAGAGAAGAATAAAAGCTTGAAATGTTAACTACAAATGACATGACGTAAATATAATGAAATATAAATTAAGAAAGAAAAAGCAGCACAATAAATAAATGGCATTTATTAAGCCTTCATTAATAACGCTAGTGCTTTTTGCAGTGTATAAAGAAATATTTTCTCCTCTATAGGAGCTCTGTATTGTTGTTATTATTGCAGTGCAACTATCTGTCAGTGCTGTGCTGACATTTTATATGCCATCTATTTATTAGTCGGGCTGTTCATTGAGGCAGCTCAGGTTAAGTATCTTGCTCAGTGTCTGACTGGAGATATTGAACCTGTAGCCCTCTTGTCCCAAGTTCAGTTCCCTAACCACAACCAGTTTGCCCCTTTGAAGGATGAGGTCTCAGGAAGAGTGGTGCTATGTATACCACACAGACAGTGATCTATTCTGTGTCTGATATCATGTTGCTCCATGTCACTGACTGATGTTACCTCCATCCCCCCACCCCACCCCACCCCACCCTTGATGATTAGATCCATGACTGTGCCTACTGTCCTCTTATAAAATCAGCCTGTTTCTTTTAACCCACAAGATGCCAAATCCTTTGTCAGAGGGAAAAGGGTGAGCAAGTGAATGAGCGAGGAGAAAGGGGGAAACGTGAAGTTATTTTAAAGGATGTTATTGCTTCAGTCTTTCCGTCCTTGACAAATGTTCTTCATCTGAGCTGGTGACATGTCCCACTGTATAAGTGGGTTATGAGCTAGAATGTAAGTTATGTAAGTCACAATGCTTTGAGACATCTGCTAAGCACATTCATATGTAATGAAACATAATGTAATAAAAATAATGGCAGGAGCATAGAAGATTTATTTCCCATTATAGGCATCCTTGCTATGCTTTATTGCAAGCTTCCAAGAGACAACACAGGGATTTCTTTTATGGAAAGCTGGTCTGCACACACTCACTGTAAAACTTCAAAAAAAAACCCCACCATCATGTCTTTTTTTGACATGGCCTAAAGTTTGCATCTGCACATGCAATACAGTGATAATGTCCACATGGCAACATAGAGCGTCACAAATGTTGGATATTGAACCTTATAACAGCTATAAGAAGTAAGTAACACAAGTCAAATATCATTTTAACAAAACTGCACAAATATTCAGATGCTGAGCCTGAATTTCAGTTTGGTCCATGATGAGGGAGGTGAACTAGTAACTCAGTGTACCTTTAATGATTTGCCTGGTGCGGATCTTCGGGGGCTGTCTATGCCACCAGCTGAGGCGTTAATACAAATATAGCAGATAATTTGTGAGCTAACCTGTTTTTAAGTGGCTTTCTCCAAAAGTGTGACTGGCAGGTGGGGAAACATGGAAGAAGTAATTAGATATTTGCTGGTGCTGAACCATCCTGAGAATTCAGAATTTTCAGATGATACAACTTTCATGTCAAAAGATTTTGACAGTGGAGTAGTTTTATTGTCGTTCATTCATTTATTGAGCATCTTTTCATCGATCGGTCTGTTACAGTTGTTATTTTTTTAAATAAAATACAAGTCATTCTACACAAAGAAGATCTTGTTAAATAATCTCATTAACTTTAGCTGTTTTCTTCTAAAAAAGAAATAGTAGGGCAATTGATAAAGTCTTAGCTCCACCTTCGCCGCCTCTCCATTTTGTAATCACAGGCAGTTTGGCAGCACAACGTAATTAGTTTGCACGCCAGATTTCCCATGAGCCCGAACCCAGCTAAAAGCCAATCCCTTCCTCATCAGCAGCCCAGAGACTAAACACCTACTTTATCTGGTTCCCCCAAGGCTGTCCATCCATGGGGAGTCAGGGTGCCCTCAAAAACATTTCCACTGAGGGCTCCAATGCCTCAGGCTGATATGGGTGAAACTTCAGATGGCAGATGGCACAGGGAAGGAAGAAGACTATATTTTTAAGTTAGAACTGCCAAACAAAAGTGGAACATCATATATCCTAGAGCTTTGTGTCCCAGGGCTGGGATTAAAGCATGAAATATATGTTTAGAGAAGCCACAAATGTCTTCGTTTCAACTGGAACTTTAAATGATCAAAGTGCCTGATGTGTAGAGGCATGCTGCAGGGTGTTTTATTTATTTATTTATTTTACATTTTCACCAGTTGACAGTAAGAGAACGTTTCACAGTTGGGTCAAATGTCATTATTGATTAACGGGTGAGCTAAAGTTGGAGCTATTGGTTGTATGTGCAGTGCTTTATATTATATGTACGTCAGTATCACAGCATAATGTCTGCATAGTCTAACAGTCTTTGTAACAGAGTTTGGAAGGACGGACTCATGAAGGCCAGTCTTTTTTCTTTTTCTTCTAGTTTACTCTTTTCATTGTAAGTATTTGTAGATATGCATACATCTGAATTACCTCTGCCAGTCAACAAGAAGTGATCGGGTAGTTTTTAATACCACTAGGCCCATCTGGGAGAAGGACCCTTTTCATTCGACATACTTGGCTGCCTGTCGCCTCACCATAATGGGCACACTGAACGAGCTCTGAAGCAATAGCCAATTAAATGCCTTGAAGGGGATGCCTCGAGGCCCTGCATGAAAGGCTTCAGGTGTGAAATGCTTGTTTTTCAAGAGTGCTGCAAATGTTGGCTGCTTTCAAGTTTGCTATTGCCCTGCTGGCTTCCCCTTCCAGCCCACCCCAGCAGCCCTTCTCATGTGGAGGAGGGTAGAGGGTAGAGGTGATGGGCAAGAGAAGACCACTTAAGTACAATTTTCTATTCAGCGTTCCAAACCTGTGCACTCTCATGTTTTTCACCACTGCCTCGTAACAGCGAACAGAGTTTCAGGTGATGCAGACAATAGCTTTTTAGCGCACAATGGAGAGAAGAGGAGAAGCTGAAGGGCAGACGGGGGGGGGGGAGATATGGAAGAGACAGAAAGTCTGCGCATGAATCCAAACTAAAGGCGACAGTGGTTGGGTGATGGCGGGGTTGGATGGGAGGGGGCTTAAAAGGAGATGGATTGTTTGCTAATTGTGGTCATTTCTGACCAGAACACGATGGTTCAATGACTACTTTAATGCGTTATTGAATACAACAGAAACTTGAAATGTAATTGCGAGAGAAGCTTCTGTTTTAGAAATTTGTTTTCAGCTCTTCCACTGGAGGGAAGAATGTTCATTCACAGCTCAAGTGTAAGAATAGACTGCCTTGTCTCCGTGCAATAAACTGTTGTTAGCGCCATCATTTACATCTGAAGTGTTACAATCAGCATGAATTGAAGTATTTACCCAAACAGTTATATTTCTAGTGTCAGTTCTCCCAACACAGAAAAAAAAACCCCCATCTTAGATCATTTAGGAGGCACATTAAAGGATGCCCAAAGGCACTAAGAGGGAATAAATCCAGGGGATATTAATCTTATTAGGATCATACATCACCATGGTGTCAGGTGAGGAGACAAATGAATGGGCGCCTGTTTATCTAAGCTAAGCTATGTGGTTTACCTAGCCATTGCTCAGGACACATATTGCCACTAATAAATTGGTTAAGTCTGAACAGAATGATTGTAAGGAAGTTAAGGGACTGGCTTGTTTGAGCTCTTGCCACTATAGGCAGCCATTCTCACATCCCCCTTTTTATCTGTCCAGATTGGGAGTGCCCTTTCGATAAGATGAAGAGAGGAGAAATCAGAATAAATGGAGTCCATTAAAAACCTAATGCATCAACTGCTTGATGAAGTGATTAATACACAGGCTGGGATTGTGATTGATTAAAGCATTTAATCAAACAGTTAAAAAAGCACAATTGGCAGTAGTGCATAAATGTTTTGGATTGCTTGAATGTATAAAGCACTGCATAACATTTTTTTTCCTCTCGAAAATTGCAAAGATCTGTAACATTTAAATGAGTTATTTTGGAGGGTAAAAAGAAGCATTTCTACATAAATCACAAATCAGAGCACGAGCATGCTCGGATTTGTGAGAAATGTGGCTTGCTCAAATTGTGACACAATTATCCCCCATTAAAAAAAGAGCAGTGATTGACTTAAGTGGTAACACGAACTCATTAAAGATCTTTTAAATATCCCCGAGTACACTTGCAGGAGGCTTCCACTTAGTAATCGATGACTAAAATCACTTGCAAATTCTAAGCTGGTGGATGAGTGGGCAGTGACAGGCTGGTAGCAACATTCGTGAGACTTAAATGTCATTCAAATTCACTAATGCAAAGGGAAATACATAGAGCAGATTGACACATCAAGCTCTGTAAAGTTCAAGCTTGATGTATAGCACATCGAGACAGGAAATTACAGATGTTGTAATTATCAGCAATGAGTGACCTCATGTGCTAAATGGTGTTGGGTTAAAGTACTTCTTCTGTGCTTTTAAGATGTGTACCACAAGGAAAGATTGGCATGTATCTGCAAATGGCATGCTTTTATTAAAATTAAATGGCGAAAATTGTGAGAAAGTAATGTTAAGAATAATTTCCAGTCAGAATAAATGTAGCTTTTCATTCACCTTCATGAGAAAGAGAGTTGAGAAGAGGGCACGTTTATTCTGCTAATAGTTTTCTTGCTTGGAAATAATCAGTCACGTTTATTGTGTATAAAAAAAATGCACTGTTGCTGACCAAAGGTAGCACTGCTCCAAATTCAAACGGAGATAAATGCAACTGTTGTATAACACTTTGCTTATTTATAGACCTCAAACCTGCGTGTACTAAGCTTCATGTGGCTTGCTGATGTTCATGGAGCTTTTTCTGTAATGGCCTACAGCAATGTGAAAGAGGTAAACCACCAGAGTTGACTATAAGATGTATGGCGAGGCTATATTATAGAGATATCCTTGAATCAAATAGCGCTTCTAAATTATGCAGCCAGTTTTCTGGATTTGAACCTAACTGACAGTGTTTTATAAAAACATAGGAATAAAAAAATGAGTCATGGAAAGGTACTGAAAGGAACTAAATACTGTACTTTTTTACTACACTAGATTTATGTTATAACTGTAGGTCCAGGGTACTTTCTGGATTTTCTAAATCCAAAATGTCAGATCCATACTGTGCTGTATAAAGTAGTTAACCCTTTCATGCATGAATTATGACAACCTCAATCCAGATTTTTTTCTAAAGTATTTTTATTCATCTTTAGGCATGAAAAAAAAAATTGAACTTCATTTTTTAAACTTTACTCTACTTTTCAAAGAGTTTTTTTACATGTCCCTGCCGGCAGGGTATGGAGTGACACTTCAGTGCCCAATGTAGTGGTTTATGTGCAAGTATACCATCAACACTGAGACAAATACATGAAAACAACCTTTGAATAGCTATCCACTGTAGTGACCACTACGTGTGAAAGGGTTAAAATATCTTCATGTCAACCATCCCATCAGAAATATTAAGCAGATATGATCTTTCATTAAACAAAACCCCAAAACAAAAAAAACAAACAATGTTTCTATAGTGTGCACCTGTTCCTAACTTTCAAGTACCCATTTGAGTGCAATATCTTTTAGTTTTGTCATATTGCTGTTAACAATGTGGACCTGAATATTTCAAGGTTTTTTAGCTCTTTTCTGTTTAACCAGACATTTCTGTGTGACAGTGCCCCTTCTGCCAGTGGGCATTTTGAAATCCGTGGACTTCTAAAGGACCACCATCTTTGATCCTGCGTTCCCTTGTCCCTATAAAGACATTTCCAAAGACACACATCCCAGAAACAGAAATGCAAATAACAAACATACATTACAATGTTCTGTGCTGTTTTTTTCTACGTATGTCTTTATCGTTTATCCTGAAGTGGATGGACACATCATTGATAGAGTTGTTTAACTAATAAAGACTAATTTGTATTTCTAGAGTAATAATCGTGTGACACTCAGTCGAAATTACCAGATTCAGTGCATGCTATTTAATCTGAAGTCTCCTAGAAATGAATAGAAGTCATATGAATGACACATGAATGACTTGTTAATTATGCAAATAGAGTGCTGCAGGAACCTGGTAAGTTGCAGGAACTCTGTCATCTAAAAGGGTATGGTGAGCGTGATAATGTAGCGGCTTGGCACGGCTCTCTTGATGTAATGACAGGTCAATTTGACTGGCTTTATGCTTTGCTCCCTGCCTCTTTTCTGTAGACGTGGTTAGGTTTCCCTGCCACTTCCCCCACCCCCTTTTCTCGTGTCCCTTGGACTTTGATTTCTCCTTTGTTCCGCTGGCTCCTCTACTGACACTTCCCAAGAATAAGAGATGCCACACAACCATGACCCTTTCACACCGCACCGATGACCTCTGTCTCTTCCATGCATGACCCCTCACCTAGAAGCTGACAACTTGATTAATTGAAGAATGTTATGATTTATGAGTATCTTCACAGCATGATTAACAAGACAACAGGTGGCAAAACTAAACAGCTAGCAAGAACATTTCTTAAAGGCGAGAAAACAATGGAGGATTATATTTAGAAACTATGTTTTGTCCAACAGTGACTGTCAATTTGGTGAAGCCATATATCATTTTGACTTTTTTGTCTACCACTGCAGTTAGGATATTTTCACAGAAAGGTTTCTTTTGTGTCCGTCTTGTCAGCCCAGTCAGACGCGTGAAGATATGTCATATCCTCACAATGTGGTAAATTAAAGTGCTTATTCAGTGCTCTGACTATCAGCCTAGCACATGTTTGATCCAAAGGAAAGTCAAAAACAGAAACCTGAAAATTCACAATCGAATACATACTAGGTTGTTATGTTGTCTTTAAAACAATGACCTCATGGACATACATAGATATCAGTATTGCATCTCTTAATGGCTCCTACACCACAAGATTACAGATGACATTGTGCTAATGCTTGACTCTGCACAGCAAAAAGTGTCATTTACAGAGCAGCATGTAAGCGAGAACAGTGTCATTCGTGACACAGGGCCAAGTCCAATTGTCTACCCAAAGCTTTGCGAGTTAACTCAGCTGACAGCTTCCTAGATAAATCTGTCTTGTAGTCGAGACACTTAACTGCGTAATGGAAGTTGGTGGTCCAACTCAGGTGACAAAAGGGATAGGGGTGTTGAAGAGGTCATATGAGACCTTCTCATTGACTAAGTCAGTCACAGAGAAGGACTATAGAGTAGGATAGCAGTCTCTTGACATAGTGTCACCAGCAGACTGTCCAGCTGAGCAAAAGCTCATGGTAAGATATGGCCTTTTGTGTTGACATGGATTTCTTCTGACCTTAGCTTCAGGCTGTGACAACTGATGGATGATTGATGGTACTGTTTCAGCTGTGTTGGGAGAAAAGCAAGGAACCTCTTAGAAAGCATTACTTTGACCCAGTGTGACCTGGCTTTAACTTAACTTGGACAACAAAAGACAGTCAGCGGCATCTTTTACACTTTTGTCCCCAATGAAATTTCTGCTCCTGATAATTGTTAAGAAACTTCTTTGTTCCCATTAGGATCAAAGACAACTGTGAAAAAAAGTGTGGCTTTTACACTTCTATGTGCGGTTTTCTCATTTTAGTCTTCTAATATATTCTGTCAAAACCATCACAAGCTGTGAAAGCATATAGTAAGGCTCGGATAAATTTTCGCACTATAATGGCAGAACGACTGAGCAACAGCCTGCGCAACTCTGTGTAAAAAAAATGTTGGGGTGTTGTGTTTACAAAGAGTTGCCGTCACTGAAAAATTAATTATCTGAGAGTCAGCAAAGGTTAATTTTGGTCAGACACCTTTCGATCCAGAGGAGCTGATCCCAGCAGTGCTGGTCATTGCACTCGTGCCTAGCCTAGGTGACACATGCACTGACCTGTGACATGGGCAGTGACAGCAGAGTAAAGTGCGCTGCGCTCCCCTGCCTCACTGTACTTGGAGAGCTTAGAGGGCTCCCAGCTGAGAGGAGCAGGTTAAAGCACAGTGCTACCCTCGTGTCATCAGCCCAGCCGTGATCAGTAGTTTCGTCCTCGACTCTCCGGTCCAGCCACCCACCTCTGTTGTCTCCTAGAGATAGTACTGCCCACCGCTGGTTGCCCCATATGTTTGGGCTGCACACAAGGTGGTTTCTCGGATACTGTGGTTGCTAATTATAAATTTAATTTGCATTTTAATTAGAATGGTGGAAAATTAAAGCCTGCCAGCTGGAGAATTACAAAATGCTTTTCCCTCCCTCCTTTTTTTCTCTCCCAGTTTAGACTGAGCATGACTCTGTCCTGTACTCATTTGTATGAGCACAGCAGTGGCACCAGTACCTTCCTAGTGTGGGACATGCAAGTGATTTTGTATACTAACTTTCTATATGTGTGGTGAAAACAGGCATATTGTTTACGAAATAATTCATGTCTTCTTTGACACCTCACATAATAAAGTTAGGCATAATAAAATCACAGATTTATTTATCATTCTAAGAACTTATTGAATATCTTCTTCTCTGGCAGTTTGATTGATAAAAGAAATGCTTCTCATGGTGCTCAGTTGATACACTTTCCACTTGTTGGAGAAGTAAGTGATCTGCATGTGTGGGCTGGTAATATCATTCAGTTTCGGTCATTATTTTCCAATCTCCATAATTCGTCCCTTTCCCTGTGTTGTTCCCCCATGGTCATACTCATTCCCTCTCCCTCCTCCCACGGGCGTCCTTGCTCAATAATTGTCATTAATTGATTGACAGCTCTGATAGACCCAACTAACCCCAGTTCTGCTCTCATGTCTATGTTTTAAATGAGAGCTTGTACATCCAGTGACCTTGTCTGCCCATCAGCTCTCAGCAAATGTGAAGCCAATCCAGAGGGTGTCTCACCTTAGCAAACTAGACCATCCTGAATGATTGTAATTGGTTTCTCAATCCATCTTTGATTCTTCTGCATTGTGCATTGGTAAAAGTTTTATTGAAACTCTCATCATATTGCCAGCTATACTGCCCCCTCCTTTAATTTATGACAGATTTGACCATTTTGTAAATTCTCTTGTGGAAAGGCTTTTTACATATTTCCGTTTGTTATTTATTGTGATATTTAGCTTTGCAAAACAAAGGCTAGCATTTTCGATGAACATTAACAGTTTTCCTAGAGAGAGCTCCACCTTTTTTATGACAGCTGAGCCTCTGTTAATATAGGCTTTATAATTTCGTTCTCTACAATAATCCATGCATGTACTATATCCTAGGCACATGTAATGTCTGACATTCTTCCAGGTTGTTTTGGTTTGGGAGGCTGCCAGCTCCAGTTTTGCACCTCTTTGCAGGCCCAGTTTGATGTGGTGTGAATAACATTCAGACATACACACACGCCCTCATTAGCATTCATTCGAGGAAGCAATGCAGGACACCCTCTCTGCTCTGAGGGTGGCATTTGGCAAGGGCCAAATACACCTGGCAAAAAGTCTCCATCTTTTCCTAGCCCATCATGCTCATTACATTTATTTTTTCCATCACGCACACAAAAACAGTCTTTGTTTTACCCAAAACACATTTTCCAAAAATTGCACACTTGTAATAATCACAAATTATTTTTTGTACCAAAATAAGAAATCATTGCAAGTCAGTACTGTCAAATTACATTTAAATGCAGTAGACAATACGTTCTAAAATATATTTATAATGTGAAATAATGCGTTGTAAAGCTGCCTTAGACTAATGATTACAATTTTAAAAAGAAAGCAGTCCAGTTCACATCCATGCCCTAGAGGGAGCTTCAGTAGCCATGTGAAAAAGGCCTGGCAAGACGATCCACCACATTCTCCAGATCTAAATGTGTACTACTCTGTTTAACAATCCCACCATCTCTTTATGTAAGACACATCCCGTGTGCTCCTTGATCTTTAATATTATTGTTCTAGATGCCATTGATGGCAAAGCTCCATCCAAGCTTCAATCTTGGCATCACTGTATAAGGTGATAGAAACTATTTCTTTGTTTTGCCCTGGTTAGCCCACAGAAATAAAGTTTGTGGAAAGTCAGTCAACATTTGAAAGACTGCATGACAATTTTTTTTTTTTTCCTATTCCCAACTCATCTGTTCAATAATATTCCTTTAGCTGAAAAATATCTTGGCAACTGGCTTTTGAAGACTCCTTTTAGGTTTATCTTTGTGAATTGTCAAATATTTGAGTGTATGAAGTGGTGTGATGAGGTGCAGAGACAGATATTTGAAGGGATTTTAACTCATTTGAGCAATTACATGCTTAACTGGCCCAAGATAATCTGTCATCCAAAGCTTCTGTCTCGGGCTCTCCCTCTCTTTTCCGATCCTCCACTCTCTCATACCCTCCTACGTGGCACAAGAGAAGCTCAGAATAGTAGGATTTAGAGCACAAAAGCTTACCCTGAATGGAATGAAGGCCTTGGAGAAATTAATTGCTTCTAACAAACAGCATGACTGCTAGCATGTTTTGTGTCCCATTCTTATCAGCCTCAGAGGTAGAGGGGTGGGCGATAGGTCTGGAAAGGATGAACCTAAAAATGAGGGAGGAAGCTTACAGGAGTATGCGCTTAGTGTTTGCTTACTTTACTTACTTTTATTTAATGCTGTCCATGAGCTAAGGGAACAAGCATTGGTGTGGTTTATTTAGACTTTATAATGGTCTCAACTGCTGCATCTGAATATAGCCCTTAATTTTTTAATGAAGGAAAAAATAGAAATTTTGACATTTGGAACTTTAGGAAAGCATCTTAATAAATCTACAGCAAATTCAGCTGTCAGTATAGGGACATGAAATGGAAAGAAAAAAATGCTAAGGTGGTGTTTATATGTTATTTTGGCCAGAGAGAGCAATTTTCCCAAAGGGTTTCAATTCATTATACAAGAGACAAATGTTTGGCTTAATGATGTGTGCATAATCCCATAAGGACGTTTATTTCACTTTAAATCTTAAAATAAAGTTTATATCAATATTACTGTATTTCAAAAAACACACATAACCTGCCTGTAAACCGTGTTCCCCCCCCCCATTAATAGAAAAATAGCTGAAACAGTTAATGTACTGTATGAACCTGGAGAACATTCAAGGAAGCATTAGAAAGGGCGGGTGTGGGATTTACTCATGTGAGGGTGTGTGGCATATTTGCCCCAGTTCTGTTCTGTGCTTGCTCCCACTCCCACATGTCACCATTCTGTCTACCACCACCAGTGTGGCATCCATCATCCACCACAGACGCCGCAGCACCCCACAAAAGGAAGCTGTAGCATGCACAAAGACATTAGCATTTTTGCATCTCATTACGGTTATAATTGCATGCCAGTGTAAGCAGCTCGCTCTCCATTATCTTGCGTAATTTTATCAGTGACGTTTGAAATGTGTGTTTAAATGTCAATTATTGACTACAAAAAAGGAGTGACCTTTGTGGAGTCATTGCTTTTTCTCTCTCCTCTATCGCCTGTTAAGCCTTCTCTCTCTCTCTCTCTCTCTCTCTCTCTCTTGCTCCCCCTGCTCTCCGTGGTGTCACCTATTTCTTACATCTTACTCCTGTCCTTGTTTTGCAGGTGACATGTTAACTTTTGCCAACAGTAGGTTGTCACATTGGGCAACAACAGTTGGTTGACATGCGTGATGTTAATATACTCCCTGTCAGGAACTTTTCTGATGATCTCATTAAAACCGCTGTATAATAAAGAAGGCATTTACAACACTGACAAAACACATAATGAGAAAACAGTTATGAACTCATAACACCAATTTTACTTAGCATACTGTATATATGATGGTATCTCAGTAACACAGTGGATCCACACACAATGACATTCTATTATCCAGTCACTGATAATTAAAGTAACCAGCTAAAATAATGGATCTTTAATAACAATTATATAGTTGTCTAATAGTTTGGCATTATGTTTATTATCAATAAAATGTACTTACTTTTTCTCTGTTACAATATCAGAATACAGAATATAATATTGAATCTAAAAGCAGCTAACCCACAAGAGATACTATAGGATATATTAAACAGATATACATATAATATTATTTTAAAATGTAGTGCTACTCTTGAAAAGAAAAAATTAATAGCACTTGAAAGAAGAGATAATGTGTAAAAAACCTTTTAGTGTTTAAAAACCTGTTAAATTATGGTCATATAGAGAATCCCTTCCCCGTAAAAGCTCGTGAAACTAATACCTTTATTATTTATTGGATGGCCTGTCCTGTCATATGTAGCCTTCAGCCTTCAGTTTATTTTCTCAAATTATTATACTTTATAAAATACTTGCTAAAAATCGCCACACTTGATGTTTTGATGACATACTATCAACTTAGGTTCCACTTTTCAGTTCCTCTGTCTCTTAATTTCTTGTCCAACAACATCATCAAGAAAATAATTATTTATATATTTCTGAATAATAAAGGCCTTGATTGTTTAAAGTATTGTTTTCTTTGCATAGCTAATGATGCAAAAATACAGTGCTTCTCTTTCATCTGAAATGTCTTGTATTTCTCCAAAAGCCTTTGAGTGTCACTGGTGTTTCGTTTCCTCCTGTTTAGAACCCTCTTTAATCTCTTCATTATATGAAAGGTCAGGCCTTGTTTTTCACCTTAAAACTGAATAATAAATGAATAGAAGATCCAGCACTCTTCATTATCTAAGACTTCTTATTTGAATTATTTCTGATAAATTAGGATTGATTTTCTTTAGCCGTACAATAACTGCGCCGCACAGTATTGTTATTGCATTGTACACTCAGAAAAATTATGGTTCTTAAATGGTTCTTCAGATGGCTTCATGGTTCTTTAAAGAACCATCATACGTCAAAGAACCTTTTTATTTTGTGGATGGTTCTTCAGCTATTACAAATGGTTCTTTAAAGAACAAAAGGTTCTTCATCCTTAGCAATCTAAGTTTGATGGTGTAAATGGCATAAATATTTATTCACTATAATGAGGCTGTGAATTATACTGTGTGTTTTCTTTGTGTGCATGTGTGTGCGAAGGGGGAGGGCAGGTTACCTGGCAATTACCCTTTAAGAGAAGATGGTAGGAAACTGAATATTCAAATAAAAGTTAGAAATATTTGCTTAAAAATATACTGGTGGCAGGGTGGGGGCCAAAGCCTAAAGACCCTAACCCCCCCTCCCCACACACACACACACACACACCCCTAACCCCACAAACACATTATGAATATGGTGAGTTAACAAACAGTAGACACAATACACACATTCAAATACTTTACTTTAGTTTTAAATTTTAATAAAGCATTACCATTTTCTACTCCAAGGCATTACTTTTGAGATTATTATATATTTTTGAAAATACAGCATAATGATAATACTAATTATTGTAAACTTTACAAACCACCCAGCAGTATGTAAAGTCAAATTATAAGATACAAGTAAATAACAATTGCAGAACAGAATGTCAGTGTAATAAACACACACTTCGTTTTGACAAATCACAACTTAGGTAAATGATCTGAGTAGTTGTTCATCACTGAGCAATTTGTTAATATGTGTTTCGAGCCAAATAAATGACAGGGAGAGAGAGTGACGTCAGAACACGTCATACTATAACCTCCCGGGAGCGGACTTAGGGGGTCAGTCGTTGGGATGCGCATGCGCAGACAGAGTGTGCGAGCGGCGGGCCTTGACCTTTCGGGGAAAAAAACTCACGGACGGTGACAGCGAGGCGGATAACAGTCTTCAGTACCTGCTGGACTTTGAAGCTGTGGATTCTGGGACTGTTAGAAAATGTAAAATATTTCCATTAAAACCTTATTACTGTTTTGTTTTTGTTACTCGTCATTGTAGCTTGCTGTTAATGTTGTGCTAACAGTAGCGATTAGCTAGATACGTTAGCCGTTGAGGTCAGCGCAATTTAGTATCCGGTATACAGAAACAGTTTTCCTAACAAAACCACTGTTATAATTAAGTGAAGCTGCTCCCAGCTAATTTGAACCTTTGGCTTCTAAAATATGTGGTTCAATTGCGTGCTGCGTACATAACCTAATGTCAGCTAGACCGAAATTAAAATTTAATATATTGTTAAAGTCACTAAAATGGCGCCTGAAGCCTGTTATGACGTGAGCTCTGTGTCTGCTCTAGAAACTCTGAAAGTCTGTAGATCTGAGCCGTACATTAAATACTCACATGAACCTGTACTTTGAATTCTGTATGAGCTGTATAAAATACAGCTATGCATAAGAGTTTTGAATGAATAATTAGATTAGATAACTCTTCATTGTCTAATCGAATTATATAGAAATGAATAGAAAGTGGTTCTTTAGACTGATGCCATAGAAGAACCTGTTTTGGTGCCACAAAGAACCTTTCAAACAATGGTTTCAAACATGAGAAGGTGTGTCTTTGACTGTTCCTGCATAACTTAGTTTCGGACTAGTTGACAAGTTATGCTCCGGTCATTTGATGTTTCCAAGATAGATGTTCTTTTGTAATATAGTTAAATTTTTTTGTATATTTCATTTATCCACCATCATACATACAAGCTAAGAAGAGGTCGTTATACTAACAAGAGGTATCAACGCTGGGCCAAAGTTCAGCACATGGTTAAAGTTTGTAATCCAGCCAGGGTGTAAATATCACTCAGCAGCCAGAGCTGAAGCAGGTAGCATCAACACATAAATCTACTCTACCCGGCTTAAATCACAAGAGCACCTCTGACCAAAAAGCTGTAGATTTTTCTTGTTTGCACAAATTAATCCAGATTCACATTAACTGTGTTCACAGCTCCAACAAAATGAGGAAGAGGAGGGGCAGAAACACAATTAGATTGAATTACAATTGGATGGAAGGCGAGGACAAGAAGAAGGAAGCTTAGGATGAGGAGGAAGAGAAGCAGCAGGAGCATCTTTAGGGATCCCTATGATGTCATTGAGGTTTGTTTCATTAATATGGTCCTCTCACAAAGACCGATGACATGTTTTAGTTCACGTACTTCCTGTATTAAATAGTGATATGCAAAATGTTGTGAAAAACCATGGAGCAGGTACGTATAGTGCATCTGCAGGTAAATGAAAATCAAATCTCTAAGACAGACTGAAATCTGTATATTTATCACCCTTATGATAAAACCCATGTCAGCCATTGGTTTATGGACTTTGTATTTTGAAGCCTCAGCATTTGCATTATTGCTGTTGCTATGTTGGGACCATATTAGGATGAGGGATCAGAATCTGGAGTCATGCACACTATTATTTCATTTAGTGTGTATCCATAAGATTCGTACAGCAGATCCAAGTTGTGCCTTGAAAACAGGAAAGTCGTCTGCATAGAGGAGAACTGTAATAGCAGGCTTGTACAAAGTGAGGCTTTGTGCACTCGTTTTACTTCTGTCACCCTGTTTTGATGCAGATTTCACTTGAAATCAGGCAAGAACTGGACTTATTTTTTACAATGTGTTCTTGTGAATTGATTGTGTATCGCATATGTTTGATTGATTTGACTTTCTGCAAGACAACAGTCGTCCACTGGCCAAAACAATTTTCCAAATACCTCCACGTGATCAAGCCTGGATTTAGAAAAGAATAGCAAAAAAAATCTGCACCTCCTGCTTCAGATGCAATTTGTGTTTGTGTGTTCAGAGGCAGCGGCGAGAGGGGAGACCTCGGGTCATCCAGCTGGAGAGCCTGACCAGGAGGAGTCGAACATTAACTCAGCTCTTCCAGGGCACCCTGCAGACTCTGCTGCTGGCATCGGCGAGGGATGACGTGAACGCCAAACTGGAGTCCATCACAGGTCAACTGCAGGTATGCGAGTCAGACCTTCTGAGGAGGGTTTCACTTTTCTCTCTTCTTTATAATTGACTCTTTTCTCTCTCTTTCAGCTCCTTGTCTCAGAGTGGGAGGGATTTGAAGCACAAAGGGAGGAACTTGTCGTTTGGTTGGCTGATATGGATGTCCGCCTGAGTGAGGTTGACCAGCTGACAGGAAACACCAGTGAAAAACTGAAACAACTGCAGGTGTGGGCTTGTTTTGATATGACATATATTTGATATGAAACATACGTCAGAGACATTGTCCTAAACTGGACTAACAAAGGGCCATGAGTACAACATGAAAAGTACATTACAGAGCGTAAGGCTGAAGTTCATTGATCATTTTAATCATAAACTTGTTGTTGAAATGTTTTTACTGAACATGCAAACATCTGCTGATGAAAATGTGTTGATTTATTGGTCTGTTATGAAGCTATTTCTAACGTGTTTTATCACTTTCTGATGTTTTATTAATTAAACAATACATGTATTATTTGTTGTGTTATCTGTAGATATAGTATTTATATATATATATATATATATATATATACATTTATTTATAGTATAGCCAATATATTTAATTATTACTGTTTAAAACACTAATATGTGACATGTATTAGTAGTGATGTTGTGCTGAGGGTTAAAATGCCTTTTTGTCTTTTGGGAACTACAAAATGACAATAAACCATTAATATATGTCTATGCTGTGCTCGTATTTATTTTACCCTGCTCAAATTCAATTTATGATGCATTTTATTTTGAAAGATTTAAAATGGTTTTTTAAAGAACCACTCAAAAAAGGTTCTTTAAAATGGTTCTTTTAAAGAACCATTTGAAGAACCATTTTTAAAAAGGTTCTTTGAAAAACCATTAAAGGTGCCCCAAAGAACCATTTCTTGATGGTTCTTTGGGGCACCTTTAATGGTTCTTCAATGAACCACTGAAAGAAATGGTTCTTCAAAGAACCATTGTTTGAAAGGTTCTTTGTGGCACCAAAAAAGGTTCTTCTATGGCATCAGTCTAAAGAACCACTTTTGGTTCCAGTTGGCACCTTTATTTTTCTGAGTGTAGTATAACATATGGAAAAGAAATATGAACTGCATAGTGTTTCAGCAGAATGAGCAGGCATGTAATTAGCTGACAACCAGAGGAACCACAATCTTTAAGAGTTTATCAAACTACTTGCACTTCTAATTAAAGAAAGCACAACCCACCAGGATACAGTTTCATTTGATCTGATCTGGAGCAGAAAATCTTCCTATTAGCATCCTCCTCCCCATGAATATGACAGTAATTGCAGTCTCACTCTGTTCCTGTTGTCCTTCTCTAGTTGAACACATTTAGCAAATTTACCTCGTACTGTAGGTTATTATTGTGCCATACAGTCTCGGGAATCAAATAAATCACTTAGGTTATCTTATTAATTAAGTCAAAATAAATGTGCTAGAGCTAATTTATTCCATCCAAATACCATGGGATCTCCCACTGCAACTAATGGCATACTCTGACATTTCATAGTCTTAACAAATAACCTGGAGTAATTCATTTAGATTTTTCCAATTAGAGATTATTTCATTGTGGTTGTAAGACAGTATACATACGTATAAATTTGCATTGTAAGTTATGCACTTAGTTTTGTTGCATTTTCTTTTGAAGTCCTGCTAGTGCTGTATTAATTAGGAACTGTCTTACCTTAAACTTACTATAAAATAGTTTTTCCTGAAAATTGCATCAAAACATCAGGCACAAGCGTAGTCTAACAGTCTAACAGTTATCTCATAACCTTATATCGCTCATTTGCATTGCTCATGCAGAGACCTGTCATTTTCTCCAGTTAGTTATTTATCAAGCACTTCCCAAAAAATAATACAAAGCAAGCAAAGAGACAGTGTAACTGTATGAACCTTGCACATTTCTCCTGCCCTCACCCGCCTCTCCGGCCCTCAGTGGAATAACACTTGATCCATAGCTCTTGAGTCTTTGTCCACGCCTCCCTTTTATGGCCTGTGGGCTTGTGAAGACCCCAAGTCAGCCATGCTTATCTGACCCTAACCTTGGCGTATGGTGACCTTGACCTGCACCTCACCCCTTCCTCGTCCTCAGGGCTACATCTGTTCCTTTCCCTAGGACACCCAAGTAGTTAGTGATATTGAAACATCACCTTGGGGCTCCATTTGTTTTCTCTGGAGAGGTCAGTGAAAGGTTGTCATTAGGACTGAACTTGATCCTCTGCTTCCCCTTAAATTGGTCCATCCATGCGAGAAGTGAGCACACTGTAAATAATGAGCATATAACGCAGAACATGAAATGGAATCGCAAAACTGACACCCTATACTTTTCCTTTTTATATTACAGAGATCCACTTGGGCACAGTGATATGTGCCATAGTCACAAAGTACTTCTATAAACCCAGAGACACATCTAGCACAAACATTTAGCATGTAAGGCAGACAGTGTTTCATAGTGGAACAAGTGATCTCACCCAACATTTTTTTATACCCATAGCTAAAAGAATGCACAGCAGTTATTCTTCTTGTCTCTTTTTCTCAGCAAGCACTTGCAGGAGCCACAACTGTCAGCCTTACGTTTGTCTTGGCTGTAATCATTTCAACTCACTGGCTTGTCCCAGAATGATATGTTGATTGCGATGCCCTTTATTATTTTGCTTAGTGTTTCAGCATTTCTGTGAATTGGCTGACCTTTGTGGGAATCTTCCTGTTATTCTCTCCAGACGAAACAGTCATCCCTGCCACGCTATACCATGGGATACAAAGTTCATATTAATATTAATGAAGACACACCTGACAGTGTCAGGTTTTAATGGATACTTTACTTTAAAGGCGCCTAACATCACTCAATGCGTGATTTTATTTTTTCGAGGAATCATTTTTGATAAATCACAAGAGAGACTGAAAGGGTTTATTCTTTCCTGTTATCCAGACCAAATTCACACAAGACAAGATAAAGGGAAGATGTGTTTGGGAAATTAGGGGGGGAAAAGAAGCCCTCACAATGGTATCATGTTCGCTAAGTACGTGAAAATGTATTTTCTACCTCTATCAGTCTCATGGTATCATATCACACAGAAGTCAAGGGGGAGGCTAAAGGTTACCTCTCTGAAACATGGCATTGATCCTAACACCTGACAGCATCTCTCTTTGTTTCTCGTTCTGTTTTGTTCTTTGTAATTATAACAGTGCCATTTACTGCTTTCAGTGCTCTTATTTTCAGTGTGATACAAAGAAAAACCACAAGAAAAGCAAGAGGCAAGAAATGCTACATTATTGTTAGATGTACTGTATACCCAACGTGTTATCAAAGACAGTAGTTTAGGAAAAATTATTCAATTTTCTTATTCTCTCTATTACATCGACCCAGACGTAAGGCTGAAACCAAAGGTGTTGTAGAGCTCTGCATATCATAAATCAGACCTAACTGACATTTTTTTAAAGAGAATGAATATCCACCCACTCTCTGTGGAAGGGCCATGGTATTTGTATGGCCAATGTGACCTTTCTCTATACCCTCTCAGATTAGGTGTACAACAGAAAATTGCGCTCTTGCTGCAGTCCATAAATCATACCAGGCTATTTTTTTCTTTAAAGAGGTATGTAAATACCAGTGTACTAGCTAGGTAAACAACACTAACCCTGATACAAATGGCTTGAAAATTGAAGAAAAGCACCTTATTTTTCAGCTGAAATTGCTTTTGAAACCCAGTTCTGGCACATGGGATGAAGGAGCCATGAAATGATTTGTGCTGGGGGAATAGAAATGGGCTGATGATAACCACACTCGACACAGTTCCTGTGTTGGGGAGTTCTAGCAATGATCAAAGATATCATTGTTGCACATTATTTCCCCCCATGCAGACCCCAAATGCATCTGTATCTGAAGTGACATCCACCCACATGCACTCAGAGTGTATTTAGTTTTAGGGGACAAAGGCCCTCCGCTACAGAACAGCAAGGGTCGAGCTTAACCAGTCGGTCCTGCTGCTGGTCTGACGAGCCTCAAGAGAACTTTTATTAAAAAGTGGTGAGTGTGGTAATATTAATGTCATGCATTTGTAGCATTTTAACAGTGAGACATGAAATTCTGTTACAAATTCACTTACTAATCAAAAGAGTTTATTTCAGTCCACAATCACAATAGTGAAAGCATAAGGTGTACAACAGAAGCATTATGTCCTGGGGTTTATTTACAACCTCTTTGTCAGATAGCAATGTAAGTGGGAACTAATTTAGTGTTTATGTACAGCAAATCTAGCTTTGCAGCATTTGCAGCAGCTATGGATACTCATTATAACACCTTTGAGTTTGTTTCAATGAGTAGCAGGACTTAACATCAAATGTAGACAAAACAATTTTTATTTTGTCACTTAGCATAAATCTGTGTCTTTGCCTTAAAAGCCCAAAAAACATGGTCACTACAGGATGCTGGCAGACTTGTCTCACTATAGTTACCCTTTCTTTTAAACCTAAGTATCTTTTCATGCCTCTTTTGGCAGCTCATCAACACCCGGAGTCCTGTGAGTCTCAAGGAGAGCTGCAGGGCACAACCCATAACAGCAACGGTGACAGCCAATTCCCAACATCTGGTACAAGGTGGTGTTATCCATAGCATCGCCGTGATCGTGGTTTCGCTGTGGTGAACGCTGCTTGGCAGCTTGTGGCATCAGACTGCTGAAGAATTACCCCCATCGTGTTCTAAGCAGGAACGGGTGAACGGGCACACTGTTTCATTTCAGCACAGTGGACCATTGATGCCTGCAGTAGATCCCCTGTTATCTAATCAAACAGCACTGGTCAGTTATGATGCCAACTCCTAAATCCACAGCCGTCTGTAAAGCCGTGGGGGAAGATTAACCGCTACAGCGCCAATGTCCTACATTCAAAGACTTCCTCTTAAGATCTTTTTTTCCTAGAAAGTACAGTTACCCATACAAGAAAACACAGACAGAGACACACAGATATACAGCCTAAAGTAAGAGTCCTTCATGGTGTAATGGGGCTATCACAAAGACCACACAGCTTGCATTTTGGAAGAAGACTTGATGCTTTCAAATGCTCTTTGTGACCACTGAAATATCTCAAAGAGGCTTGAGCCTGTACCATTTTAGAGGATTGCAGGATGTGCTATTTTACCATGTAGGTGTTTCATTGTGTGAGTAAAAGGTAAAGAAAAACAAAGAAATACAGTCTAAGACATTATACTCTCTGTCTTGTGGTCTACAGAAACCCTAATAAGAACATGCGTTCTACGGTTACCCTGCTGCATGGCTGCACGTCATTATAACCCAAAAAGCAGAAGCGCTCGCATAGCAAGCAAAGAGCTCTGGGCACTTTTTTAATATTTATATCACAGTCTGGTGTGGCAGTAATGATATTAGGGAGCTGACGGAATTCTCCACCCAGCTGGACATGTTAATTGAGAAGCCAGGATTTAAAGGCAAAGTTCACATTTGTGCAGATGGTGGGACAATGCAAGATGGCAGACCCAGGTCAGAGTCATTTCCAAGCTATACCTTAATGGCAGCATTTTTTTCTTTCTTTTTCCCCCTCATATTTGACACATTCTGGTCCCACAGGTCCATAGCAGTCTTTGGGGCTGGTCCCTGTACTACGGTGCCCTTGACGGAGAACTATATTTTATAGTTGATTTATTCACAAAATATTCTGTCAGCGTTAGTGTGTGCGCATGTGTAGTATGAATGTCTAATTGTGTTAGTTTGCTGAGCATAAAAAATATAGATTTGTAATGAAATTGAATATTAATACTGTTAATGAAAATCTTTAGAAAATATTTAATGTTTTAATACTTGTTTATGTACAAATTATACATATAGCTTCCCTTGATAAAGTATATTATAAAAGAAAATAAGTGTTTAAAATGAAACAAAAATAGGGAGAAAAGTGCCTGAAAGTTGTAAATCTGTATATATCACATGAACATGATGTCATTTACTGGTGCTGCTCCAAGTTTATGTCCTTATAAATTATATGCAATATCGTTTGGTGATAATCTGGCCTTAAATCAATAGTGTTTTCATGAGTTTGAACAAAACAGATTATCAAGGCTAATTAATATTTTAAGTGATATTAACCAGTATAAACAGTAAACTGATTACACTGCATACAGGCATCGGTGGAAGCTACACTGCAGGGAAGTCTAACAGATGGGATTATCTTTAGTGAGATTTATACTGTTGCAACACGCATCTACATCAAATTAGAGTGCCCAGAATGAGTTCTTCCCCCACTCTGACCATACACCGGAAAGCAGGTGTCTGCTTAATAATTTGGTCAAAGATCAGTGAGTTAAAGGTTGAGGCCAGGGGCAGAGAGGACCAGGGTCATCCTGGTGGTAGGGTGGTGGTGAGACATGATCTCCTCAAGTCTGGAACAGCCAAACCCCAAGGTCATCCATTAGTGCTCTAGCCCATTGGTACTGGTAGACCCACAATAAATTTACTGTGCACCCTTAACCCTTTTAATACTCACCGCGACCCAGATGAGGAGATCAGCTCCCTTAGGGAGGGGCGCATTACATTATTAGCACTGTGTATCCATCGACAGCTATTATATTCTAACAGTGTATTATGGGTGACTTCATACTGTAAATACTTCAACACAAAAATACCAGGCAATAATGTGCACCAGCGTCATTCCTTTAACAATTTTGTTTAGTTGTACTTTAGTGTATTTCAATCAGTTAGTTTGCCTGAAGTCTCCTTATGAGTTGCATTAATATTACGGTGGGTGAGATTGCATCTTTAATTTAAATTACTGCAAGTTATTTTAATATCTAAAATCCCTCCGCTGGCCATCTGTGATCATTTCTAACATGCAGATGATAGTGCCGGTGTCTGGCCAAATTTTCAAAGAACATCTGAGTTATGACTGATCATTATCTGGGCTTTCAAACAATGAACAACTTATCTACCTTTCACGCGATGCGTTTTTCTATTCTTACACAAAAAAGGTGAGGCTGCAAGGAAGAACAAGAATGAAATGTCAACAGTGTCAACCACTCCCTTTAAATAGGAGTCTCCTATGATCCCTTACTACCATGCTCGGTCAAACCTTTCCAGGTGTCAAGACTGGGCGTCAGAAAAAGAAATTAAAGTGACACAGTGTTGACAGGAAGAAAAGACATTCCAGTTTTCACCCCTCTCAGGACAATGAGGGAGCCATCACCTCAACTCAGACACAGGCACTAATGAATCAAGCAACACCTTAACTTCTCCAGTGTAGGAGACTTTTGGCTGGGGGCAACCATATAGTGTCATTGATAATGGGATCCTGTATTGGACTGCTGTTGATTTGATGTCTACAGCAACCTCTTCCATGGCCTGCCATTTTCCCACGGTTTAATTTTGCCCCTTGCTCATAAAGACATCCTGTTGGAAGGTGTTGCACAAGTGTTAGGTCTTTATCTTTCATGGTTATGTCTCTTCTCTCCGAGCATTAAGACCTAGCAGGGTTTTATTTAAGCCAAGACAGCTAAACCAAATTTATTTTACCCACGTGGAATGTTTTAATGTAGGAATGGGGGTAGTGGGAGAACTTCTTTGATTACTCCAAACAGCAGGACTGTAACAGTATGCAAAAGAGCTCTGGGCATTTCACTGTATGTTGTACTAGCTATAACTACATGTGACAAATAAATAAAGAATGAGAAAATCACATATTATATATAAATTATTCAGGACATTGGAGAAAACAAAAGATACAGTTTTTCCAGTACACAGTCATTTAAACTGAGCTGCTGTTCATTCCTGCTAATGTTGTTTTAAATTTACTGGAAAGTTTGAATGCCTTTGAAGAGGAATTTTAATTATATCAGAGACTTTTGTGCTCTGGCTTCATCCTAGGTACATACTGCAAGCTGCAATTAATATCTTATTATTGTCCTGCTGCAGTTTTAATATGTGCAAAATGCAGTTTGCCGTCTTACTGCTAAGATAAACGAGGTCTTATCTGAAAAAAGACTTAAATGTCACATATGTTCCTCAAACAATATGTCTAAATATCATTTAGCAATAATGTTGCCTTTACATATATCTTTTTACTTTACCTTAGACCATCTAAAATGATCTTGGGCCCACAGAAGACAACACTGGTTATGGATTACATTCTTTAACGGCTTTTTTTCTTCTTCTTACCTTGTGGATGCAATGACTGGCAGTGACTTTTGGAAATGTTTCCACACAGAGCTTTCCAATAATAAATCGTATGTGTTTTTAATGCAATACCAACCGAGGCCCTCAGGATCACTGCCATTTAATATTGGCTTTCAGTCTTGTCCCTTGTGTGCAGAGATTTCTCTGCATTTTGTGCATTGAGTGTCTTGTACATGGTGCAACTATGCCCACACACCTTTTCACAAAATGGTAAACCTCTTTCTCACGTTTACTTCTGAAAGACCCAGTCTTCTCTTGTATTCTCCTTTTAGATACAAATCTGGTACTGACCTGTTGCCACTTAACCTAATCAGCTATAAGATATTCTACAAGGTGTGTTATTTTAATTTCTATTTACTTTTCTTTTGTCTTTTGATGCCGCTGTACCATTTTCATTTAAATGTGCTGTTGGCATCAAATTTAAGCGTATATTTTTCCAACCAGTAATTTTTTCTGCTTCACCGTTTCACAGCAAACTTTGCCTTTCTTCTTTTTCAGTTAAATATCAGCTTTATGGTTTATAAATCATAGCACTTAACTTTCCTTTAGAAACAGGTATTTTATGATGTTACATAAAGAAATATTTTGTGCACTTCAGGCACAATCTCCCAGGTAGATTTATCATGCCTGAGCAACATTACAGTATGATGGAAGTGCCTTTGATAAACTACTCAAATAAATTAAAAAGAAATCTTAATGAGTTTCTCACTCTGAGTAGATTTTCTGTACGCCCTCCCCCTCTTATATGTCTTTGCTTTTCTGTCGTAAGCTGTCTTCCATTTTCCTCCCCCAGCAGTCGCACACCATACACCCCCAGCTACCCCCCACGTACAAGGTTGGTGGCTGCTTTGTGTGACCTCTGCTCACACTGTTCCATCTCCACATCACGCAGCCAGCCTTTCACAGCGACAATTCAGCAGCAACAATCGCACACTCATCCCTCAAAAAAAAAAAAAAAGACCTCTTGCTCCCTTTGCCAACCAATTAAGAGCCATCTGGGCTCGCATGCTGCAAGAAAGCTATTACAATATCATAACTGTTTTTATTTGCCAAGTTATGTTTTTGATGTGGAGATTCCACAATATTTAAAAACAAAGTCACTCCTTTGACAATAGCTTTGTCTTCTCGAAAATGAAGAATTGTTAAACAAAGAAAATGCACTTATCAGTATTTTTGTTTCGTGAATTTGCACAGAGCCAGTGGAGGGCACAACACAGTTTAAAAAACATGACAGAGCCAGCAGTGCTTTTGATTCTGCCACGCAAGTGTGTGATTCCTGATGAACTTGAGGTCGGAGATTCCCAGTGGCTGCGTAAGGCAGGGAATGGAGAGCAGCAGGGTTCAAGCCTTGGGTCACTGGAGCTTCAGAAGTGGCCAGCTAGCTTTGTCCCAGGAGAGATGATGGTGACGGATTCAGTGGTGTTTTCTCAAGGTCCACTGAACCCTATAGCAAGGACTCTAACTTAGAGCCTGCAGGAAGAGGGAGCACTCCTCTCATCTCCAGTTCACAGAACTCCAAAAGAGGGCCAGTCTGGATGGGCTCCAGGTTGCCTCGAGATACACAAAATCCAGCCATAACCTCACGGTGGCACTGCCAAACCTCATTTCATTCTTTTCCTAATAATAAGGCAGAGTACACATAAGGCCCCTGACATGCACCGCAATGGTTCATTTCACCAGGGAAGTGTTGAACCACTGTGTTGTCAACTAGGCTTTATAAGGAAAGGGGATATGAATAGAGACTCCACCCTGTCTTTTTTCTTTTTTTCCCTTTCAATCTAACCACGTTAAAAGGCTTATTTACCCCTAATCAAAATGGCAGGCCCACGGGCATGGTATGTCCCAGCTGTGGCCCTGGCGCAGTATTTCTCTTCTCCCCGTACAATGTTTTGGGCAGCACATCCAAGCGCTCTTGCTGTGCTTGTACTTAACTGAGGTCAAAGTTGCCATTATCTGAGTCTTGTTGTCACTAAGGCCTCCACTGATGATAGGACTCAATTTCAAACCTGAAGCTTTTAGCACACCCGAAGAGTTAACCTCTGTAAAGACCAGGCAATCGACCACCTACAAATCTAGCCCAGGGCTGGGACTGCTTAAAGGAGCATGCTTTATGACATTCTGCCACATGTGCGCTGTTTGTCCCAACCTGGCCCTCTGACTTTTGCCTTTTTTTTTTTTCCTTTGGGAGGTGCTTATTAAAGTCTGCACATACATACCTTGTTGCCTCATTCAAACTCAGTAGTGAGAACACTTTGCACACTATGTGTGTGTTTTTGTTTTTGTCTGTAGTATTTTCCGTCATATCACGATAGCTTGCACAACGTTCAGCCATATTGGAAAATTGACACTGACAGAGGTTTTTCTTTTCTTTTTCCACAGATTGAGATAAAAACACAACAGGGGATGAGTGTTTGTGGAGGTTTAGGTTTTATTTCTAAAGCTAAGCCTCGTCATCTCCATTTTAGCAACACTTCCTCATTCATGTCAACCCCATGGTGTTGCTCAGTCAGGAATTATTTTTCAGGATATACTAAATTTTGAAAAGCCATCTCTTCCCCCTGTGCCTCTCCTGTTCACTCATTCTTTTGCGCTCCCTCTCTGTTTTTCTCTGTGTCTTGAAAACACAGACAGACACACTCACACAGAGGCACACACATTGCAACATGCATACAACCAGACATGCACAACCACTCTTAAAACTGGTTCTCCCCCCATAGCAATTTTGTCAGAAGTTGACAATGTCTTGATTTAGTTGTCTGGCTGTTCCGGCCAGTTTTCCCTGCTGCGCTAATGTGAACAGGACATCCCGCTGGGCACCAAAGAATACCACTTCACGGCAGCCGCATAGCTGGCAGCTTTTATTTATGGCGCTACCGAAATGAATGGGTATTAGTGTCCAAACATTTCACCATGCTCCTGCAGCCACACACAAAAGCCACTGATTTCCAGCAAATCTGCACTTATTTTATTCAAGAAAACCAAAGCTAGGGAGAGGGAGACAGACAGATAGAAATGGAGGGAGAGAGAAAACATTTATAATGACTCAAAAGACCTCAAAAGAAGAATGGGAATTGTGTTTGAAAAGGATTTACGAGACAGAAATCGAAAAGAAAAAAAAATGGCCACCCTATTTCGCTGCATTTTTGTCAAGAGTCGAAAATGGAAAATATCTATATCCATAAAATGGCTCAACTTTAAGTGCTTATATTCACAAAAAAAAACTGCACTTCCTCCACAATCACTCACTTTTCAGTTGCTGTGTTTTGCCTGGTATTACAAAGCATTGTGTTTTATAGGACTGCACTAAGAATGAAAAAGTAATTTTATCATTGCTAAAATTGTCAATTTAAAGTGTTTCCACAAATCGCTCCTGCTGCCATTTTTGCAATCCAGGGTGCCTACTGTCTTGTTAACCTGTGAATTTTAAGTGGATGGTTCCCATTAGATACCAGTAGCACTGCTGACTCCTCTTGGCTTTTCTGTAGGGAGCAGGCTGAGGCAGAATGCTCTGTTGGCCTGGTGATGCACTTTGCCTGGTCTCTGTGTCCAAGACCTCATCAGCACAGAGTCTGCCTGTCCTTGTGTCCCTGCCACTCACCTCCCTGCTCTTCATCTGTCATTCCTGCCCTTCTGCAAACACACTGCACTGACATTTTGAAAAACTCTGGCATTCACCCTCAATATGGATTCTTGTTGATTTTAGCTTTCTGCCTGTGAAGATAGCACGTATTATTGACTTTGCAATCCCCATGACTATTTGCACAGCTTTTTCTTCCCCTCTGCATCTCAGAGAAGTCCGGCAATAATATTCCCTCCATTTTTCATAACCTCTTTTCATTATCCTTTCTTTTTACTTTATTTTTTTCCAGTTTTTCCATATATTTTACTAATCCCCTCTGGCCATGACCCTTTCTTTATGCCACCAGAGATCAGAGTTTCTGCAAAGCTTCGGTCACTGATGTCATTAAGATTGGGATCTGATACACTAGATGTCCATTGGTTAAATGCCCCTGGCCTGAACTCCCCATTGTCCCTTAATTCCAAGCGGCAGCTCTATTTCACTTGCCACATAATAGCCCATAGGTTAAAGTTCTACTGCTTTTGCTTTGAATTTACATCTTTCACAGGCTCCACTCTCCTGTTCCGAGCTGGCATTTTCTTTTCCTTCTTTCATTTCTAGTGAGCCGCACTGCCTGCAGGCAGCATGGCTGTTTGTACTGTAGCTTTACTGACAATCTCCCACATCCAGGCATCTTTTGGTAGGTCAGAGGAGAACAACTTGACTTAACAGGTCAACGTAAGTGGGCTCCACCCTTCTTCAGAGGGGAAGCCATGGAGCCCTCCATTAGGAGCTGACCTCCACGTTGCACTGGTCTGGCCCCAGCCAGGGTATCACATGGCTCCGCCTGAGACAGGCTGCTCATTAAAGCCTGCTGCCCAGAGTAGGATTAGGCCTTTTCATGGTTTATCCTCTTCTCTGACAACTGACAATAGGCAAGGCTAGCTGCTTCAAATGGATTGCGCATATGAATCATGGAATTATAATTGCTCTTTCATGATGAGAATATTGGGAAAATCTAGCCACATGCACGTTGCAAAGAATTAATTGGGGACTGTTTTCAAGGGCACATAGCTACACTATATGAGCCTAAGAAAATGGGATGGGTAGTAATGAGGCATTTTCAATACAGCACAGCATCTTTTGCTGTGTCTCTGCACGCAGACTGCTGTTTGCACAAACATATCGTCTGTCTGTAACCTTTACCCATCATGATTCTTTTAGTCAAACTTTCACTGCACTTAATACACAATGGAGTGCCCTGTTTACTTGTGTTGTGATGTTTTCAAAGAGCAACCCTATTAACAGTGGTGGCCTGTTCCTCATGACCTAGTGTTAGCTTCCTAGCGGTGTGCAGGTTATGAAGGGCTGCAGTTTGGACACTGAGAAGGAAACTAAGATGACTCTACCTCTTGAGCTGTGTGGGAGGGAAAAGGATGCTGCTAGCAAAGGCACAGAGCTGCTATTTGCAACACAGTTATTCTTCCTATTAACAACACAACTCTGTTTTCATTATTCATATTTCATGCGGTATCATGGCATGAAAGAGAGTTATTTCCTTCATGGTGCACTGCAGGTTATGGCTTGCTCTCAGGTTGGATGGCTCATAACAAGTTGGGTCAGGGATGGTTTTTCTGGATTTATACATCAAAACAGCCAGCAATGATAGAAAAGCAATATTTCCCCTGAGATATAATGCCCGGTCCCCAGGAGTCGTCCAGAACATGTAGGTTAACATCAATCCCAGTGGTGAAAACCTCAATATGAAAAATATAAAGGTAAAAATGTCAGTTTTTAAACATTACCTTTAGTTGTGTAATGGTAAAAACAAATTTCCTAATTAAAAGTGTGAACAACAGCAATGTCATTTACATATGTAGTGGAGCTTTTTCACACTCATGTGTAATAAACACAATGTGATAAGGACCAGGTATATTTAAAAGGTGTTAATGAACTGCTGCTTTAATACTCGCTTTTCTGTTTGATATTATTACCCAATCAATAACCACCTGTCATCTTAAAATAAATAATAAACAGTGCAATGCATCTTTAAATTTGTGTTACTTTCAAATGAATTGGCATTTGAGTCACTTTTTATTCAATTTTGCTTTTACCTTTGAGGAGATGTAAAAATATATTGTTTACAAATTATGATTTTTTAAAAAGTTGGAATAAATTTGATAATGAGTGTTTTTTCTATTTTTAGAATCTTCTTTTAGATGATTATAGTCTTTTAAATGATCATTTGAGTAGTTATTGAAATTTAATTTAATTTATCTATTTATATAATTTGTTTGGTTTTTTGTTGTCAACAGCTACAAATGTGTACGATATTAATTTTGTTTTGTGAGCAACACAGAAATTCTTTTGGGGAGCTGTCCAAAACAAAAAAGAGGGCAGAGAAAGGAAGAACTGAAACTCTGTGAGCAACACAATTAAACTCTGGTAATGAGGTCAGACATCAGATCCAGTGCAAGTGATATCATTACACAGGCTGAACGGATGGGCTGTTACAGCTGCCATGCTCTTGCTGTGGGATTAGACTCACTGTCCTGAGGGCGGCACTTTTACTGGGCTGACCCCTGCCTGCCACTGGGGCACCAGCCACCCCTTGGGTTCCTGGGGGGCCTCAGCCCCCAGACCTGGTGCCACTAGGACCAACAGTACTGCAGAGAAGTGAACTGTGCTGCCACGTGGGATGACAGGACTTGTACTCTAATAGCAAGCACAGAGACAAGTAGGCACCACCACACAATCCATTCCAAGTTGCCAACTACAAATTACAGAGTTCCTCTATTTCTGTCAGCTCATTTGTAAAAAAACAGCTAACAATGACAAGGTGATAAAAGGACATTGTATCAGTGGTCAGGGTGCTGCATTGGAACCTGTTGATAGTTAAGATATGGCCCACAAATAAGGCACGACTGAGTGTAGTGTGCCTGGGAAAAAGAAATCCATTCTGGTGAATTTAAATCATGGTTCATAGTTGCAAACAAGATTGAAATAATGAAACATACAGATTGGTAGCAGTCTAATTTTCTTTCTCCATTGTCTAAGGCCTCGTTTGCAAAGTCCCTAGCAGGAGTCGGCTTAATTTGTCTTTTCATATTTGGTCTGCTTGTGTTTTTTGTGCTGTTCTCTTTTTGTCTCACATGATTACTTTGAGGATATCGTTATGACATTCACCAGCAACAATAATTCTTCTGTTCTAATTCATATCAATTAGTAGGGAATGGTAATTCAAACTGACGGCACAGTATATCTTGAAAGGCATGCGAGGATGTTGTGGCGGCAGCATCACTGTGCAGCCAAAAGCCACCCTCCTTTCCCCTTTTTTCCCCTTTCTGTCTTTCAGTCCACAACAAGGGGCTCCAAGCAAAGAGGACAATACGAGTCGGAGCCAGTACTTTGATAATTAGTTATTGATTGAGAACAATGGCACGGCGTACACTGCCGTATTAGCTAGACGCCAGTAGGTCGCGACACCAAGAGCAGCCATCAAGAAGCGAGGGCCAAAACATGCCTGACTTCCCTAATAAGATATTCCCTCATGTTTTTCTCTTTCATTTCCTTCCTCTTTTTCCTTCCTCAGGCATGTTAGTGTTCAGGCTACATGGGGTCAAAAGTATTAATGCTTGTGCACAAACGAGCGCCTGATGAAGGAGAATTTAATTAGAGAATACCCACTCAAGCTTTTCATACCACATTGCTCTGTGTGTGTTTTTTTTGTTTACTTATTATTTATTTGTGTGGGGGAATATTTTATTGAATGGAAGGAACAAATATTTTAAAATATCGTGAGTTCTTTTGGCTCTAACATGGTTTTCTTTACTTACAAAAATAGTGGTTGCCAAATGAAACATGCCTACCAACGTTGTGAAGCAGTGTTACATATCAAAGACCACCTATTCGTGAAGCATATGTTTGCGTGAATTACACCTCTTGGCAGTTTTCTATAGGCCCGATCTATGCCAGGGGATAAATCTGAAAAGATGAAATAATAATATTAAACAGCATCTGATATTATTTTATGCATGTGATTGACCCGAGCTCTCTGTATCACACTCTGTTTAACAATGCTGTAGTGTAGAGTGACAACAGATGCGCTTCACCACACATATTGACGGTAGTATTGTTACAGTGGGCGACACATATAAGAGATTGTGTCTTTTCGTGAAAGTTTGGCGTTTAACCAAACTGCGCTAACAAGTAAAAACGAATGTCCTCAAATAACTGGTGGGTCGCCATGCTAAAGAGGGATGTGTCAGGCTTGGCGTCAGAGTGAAAGAAGCTCCCCAACTCACTTCACCTGATCTGTGGCCTGTAAAGATGCACCTGGCATTAAACAGACAGGGCAGCGGCGTCAACTGAACAATGGAGGACTGTCAGGACCGACAGCGGGGCACGGCTCTACCATCACTGCTCTGACAGGGAGGGCCTCAGAGGGTAAACTGCTTTGCTGGAACTAATTAAACAGATGAAGTTATGACATGAATATGCAGATGTTGTTTACATATTACCATATGGTATTATTTCAGGTAATAATGCACAGGAGAGACTTCCCACTCATTAATGTGAAGGGATGGAGTGAAAACACTGTCTATCAAGAGACACTCGGAGCGTGTTTGAGAAATGTGATCAGACTGACACTCGGATGTTGAAATCTATTTCAAGCCACTCAATTAACATTCATGTTGATAGCTATTAGAGTTTGATTAAAATTGTTAACGTACTTGATATCAGACAGGCGATTCCTCGTTGAAAGTGGAAATGATCAGTTTCATTCAAATTCATATGAATGCTGTTCTCGTTTAAAATGCAAAATAAATATCACAACACCGTCAGAGTTTTTTTTTTTTAATCTACATACGCTAACGACACAATATCATATTGGCGCTTGATTTCAGTCCAGTCACTCATGCAGTTAAATTATTCTTCAGAGCTGCAGTGTGTAGATTCAGACACTCAGATGTCAGTTTCCGCACACTTGCCGTAAACCGCGTTTAATTCTCAATGCACATGCAGTTAACTCAACTTCTCCACGCTTTTTTTGTTTTGTTAAAAGTAGTAGAACTGTCTTGAGTTTTTCCCAGTTCTGTGTGCAGCCTTACCATTCCCCTGGAGCGGGTGCTGAGAGGTTAAGAGGGAAAGGGCCAATGGAGTCGCGTTTAGTAAGAAGTGTGGGATCACGGGGGCCAGCTGGTGGGGTGATGGGGAACGTAATTGTGCCCGCTGTGTGGCTAGGGTGGGGGGTGAAAGGATGGGGTGAGAAACCCTGGAAAAAAAGGGAGGGGAGGGGACACCTCAATTACCTGTGCTCCCTCTGACCCCTCTCTCCCTCTGTCTCTCTACGGACAGACCCACTGTCTGAGAGGCGGTGCGCATTTCCACAGGCAGATGCACATCCCCCTCCTTTGTTCAACATAGCAATTGCTCCTTTTTGTGAAATGCAGAAACTTAATTGCAACATTTTTTTCCCTCTAATGCATTTCTCCCGTTTTATGTCACTGTCAAAAAAAATCCCTTTTAAAAGAAAATCAAAGCTTTTTTTTCCTGTTGTGTGTGTTTATGTTTGATCACAGAACTTGGCCAGGAGATATCAGATTAAAGATGTACAACAAAATAAAGCGCAATTTTCCCTGAACTGAGCAGTTCTCGCAAACATATTCAGCAGGTTACATGCAGCTGTCATAGTTTATTTTGGAGCTCCTGCATTGTCTAATACAGTAAGTGACAGAGACCGGTGTAAAATCAATACTTCACAGGAGTGTGATGTCTTAATAAACTCTCTGTGTTGTTCAGACAGGAAAGCTAGACATGTACGAGAAGGACTACAGCGCAGGCCATTGTGGAGCTGTCAAGTCTAACCCTCAAAAGCAGATGAAGCTGTCAGATTATTAATATATTTATACTGACAGGCCCCAAGTCCACCCCTAAAACCCTCCCCTCTTTCAGTGTCTCTCAAAAAATATGCTCAGCTTCAAAGACACAGGCCACAGGGTTGGATGCAAGGTCAAAGGCCAAATACATTTTGAAAGCAAATTCTCTTCCTTTTGCAACCTGTTTTTATTGCTGTCGCTCCCCTTCTCTGTAGCGACCATTCAGCTGAAACTTAGGCTGAATTGGCAGCAGCTTTCAAAGCGCTTGGCAGCCTGGTGATCCTCAGGAGCTCTCAGCTGACATCTCTCTGGGCTAGTCTATGCTCTGGGGTCAGTGTGAGCCCTGACTCCCAGGACCCACTCACTCAGGCGCTACCATGAGTCAGTCCCGCAGACTGAAATTAAAATGTGAAAAGCTGTGCGACTGAAGGCATTCCTCACCCCCCATGGCATTTTCCTTTCTCTGTGACAGCTCCTCTGAGACTGCTTTTTCTTTCATGTTTCTTTTTTCCCTTTAGATTATTTAACAACATGCGAACAGAGCTGTCAACGAAAGACATGCTTGATCGACAGAGCAAGGGAGCGTCTTAGTCAACATGGGGTTAAATTCGATTTTCTGCATGTTCAGTACGCCAGACTCAAGCCAGTTATTGCTTTGGCTTGATGTTTTTTGATGGATCAATTATCCGTTATAACATGTTGCGATGCCAAACACAACGGCAACTATGACACCTGTCACAATCTTCTATTAGAGTAAGGAAATTGAAATAATTTAATGACAGCTAATTTAGTCTTTGTTTTGAATCTCATTATGGCCGCAGTAATTGTGTTCAAAAAAAATAATGAATGTGAAATATCGCCACATGCTGAAAGCACCTAGACTGCAGCTATTAATTTGATATCTCTCAGTGAAAACTGAAGTGAATAAATTGTGCTTTATCTGATTGAGACAAACATAAGCTTGAGAAGAATAGGAGATCCTGGAGATTTTTATTTCTTCTTTAATATTAGATTCAAATATAGGAAGAAAGCAAGAAAAACATTTTAAATGATTCCTAAATAGAGTATAATTATTTGTAATTTGTATATATATTTATACATATATATGTGTGTCTGTGCATGAACAAAAAACACCTAAAAACTACTATTGTATGCCAAAAATATTTTCCTTTGCAGTCTGAATTCTTGAAATCCTAATGATAATTTACAACATTTTATATTTTAGCTGCGCGCTGCCAAATAAATCCAAGACACTGCTTCACTTTGGGACAAAGCACCAAACAGCAGAGTAGAATTGACGAATGCTTTTCAATACCACGTGTGTGAGAAAGCTGTGTGGGAGCGTCTTATCGGTACATGTGTGCATATACTTGAATTTGCAAGTAAAGAGCCTTATTGGGATTACCCACGGTACATTCTATTTGGTATCATAAAGAGAAAGAGGGAGTAGATGTGTGTCTCCTTTTTTTCAGGGATTCGGTAAGCTCTCTGTCAATGGTTTGGAGTTGAATTGCCTTGGATAGCTCCCCTCATTCCATGGAATGATCTCAGACCTAATTTACAGGGCAGCTCAGGATCCAAAGTATACAAGGCTCTCTTCTGCATAGAATGTGTGAAATAGATAGAGCAGCCATCCCTCAGATGTGCTGAAGTAATCTTCAGCCAGAGCTAGTCCAGCAGGCCTCACCCCTAAAGGGATTGATGCAGTGTCAAAACCTTTGGCTCTGGGGTCATCCTCTCTTCTTGCCTCCTCCATCTGACAAAAGCTGAATTTCTATCCCTCACTATTCGTTTCTCTTTTTTCTCCTATTGAATTCATCAGCAAGGGAGGCATGAGATGTGAGATGTGAATGAAACATTTTCATTAGAAGGGAGGAGAATCCTCGGTCAGAGACAAGGCCGGAGCTGATCTAAGCCAATGACATCCCTACCAATTCTTTTTTTTTTTTTTTGTCCTTCTTACTTTCCCTAGCTGTCACTCTCTGCGGTATGTGGCAAGCTGATTGAAATCAGCACTGTGTCAGGGCCGTCATATCGCAGAAAGACATAAAACATGCAGAAACATCAATAAGCAACAGGCCGCTGACAGCTCTCAGGCACCGGTGCCGGCGAGTAGAGATGAGGGGAAGGTTAAGACTCTGGGGGGATGCTGCGCAGTTGAAGTGTCTTCTTCAGGCTTCAGTGAAATCCAGGAAAGACAAGATAAAGTCTATCAGGTTATCGCCTAGTTCAAGTTGCTTCTCGGACAGCAAGGCCACTGGGACACTGGATGTCAGAAGATCTGTGTGTGTGCGTGTGTGCGTCTTCTTTGTGCGTACTGTAAGCATGTGTTTCTGTGGGTCCGTGTATGTGCTCACGCAGGTGTACAGAGCTGGAGGAAAGACGCTGCACTTGTTAGTAGCTTGACTTGAATTTCCACGATCAAAGCTGAGAGAAAGCAATTTTCCACTGCAAGGAAAAGCATTGTGCCATAAATTCAGTGTGAATTATGTGATGTGTTCAAGCTGTCAAATGACTACTTTGAATTATGTTTCCTGCATTTATTACATCTGAAAAATACTTTCCTTTTTAATTTATCAAATAAGAATAAACAAGAAGAAAAAAAATAGGTTGGATAATGTGCTAGTTATAAGCACTAGTGATGGGCAAGAGTTACTTTGGGATTTTCATTGTGTATTTAATTGACTAATGCAAGGTAAAGGTGATAGTATTTTAGATTGCAGCCTGACACTGTCTCTTACCACTTCTAATTAGGCAAGTTTTTTAGCCCAGCAAAACTGCTGAATCTCATTTCTCTCCCCCGTTATTGGCCATCATGCTGCCCTAACCCTACATGGCCAGAATTATTATATGGGACCAATAATCACCCTATCAGGATTCTGACTTTGAAGGGGTAAATTTGCCGGTAATTACTATGACACCCAACCTATGGAGGGAGCAGAATTTTGGATGAAGTTGAAGTTTCCCCCAAAGTTGAAGCTTTTTATTTTCCCATTGATGGGTTAATGTTGTGGACAGGCGCCCATCTGCATATCAAATGTGACTCCTATTATTTTATGTTCCTCTCTGCTAACAGCGCCTCCCAGCACTCCTCCATGTTCTCCTCCATCTGCCTCCTGTCCATTGATCAGCCTTCCAGGGCATCAGTCTGCTTAACATCTGCTACAAGTTCCAGCAGCTCAGGTAACTATCTAGCTGCTCTCCACCGCCTATTGATCTTCACGTCCACCTGCAGGAACATCTGTTTCGGCATGTCGCTTGTCAACACAAGCGGCTACTTTGTTTCACTTCACATCTTGTCCACTTTCACTCACTCTCACGAAGCAGTACTACTCCTAAATGCTTGCTAAATTGCTGTTTACATTGTTGTAATAATAAAAGCAACTGAGACACTCTTCGTAGCTTGGCAGTTAAACAAGTGTCTATATTTAATTCCAAATTAGTTTGCAATTTTATTTTGCTTTAATGACAAATTTACACTAAAGCATTCTTGATTTTTCCTCTATTTTGAAACCTTCTTTTGGAAGAGCTAATAATTTTGGCAGATGTTTTAATCAAACAGACATTCAGAAATAAAACTAAAAAAAAACACCGTATTTTATTTTAATTACATCCTAATTCTTTACACTCAAGAAAATTATCTATAAAATGTTTTAGGAATTGTACTTTCAAAATGTGCCAGTGTTCGCAACTTTAAAAAAAACAAACAAGAGGAAAACACGTTTCTTTTGTTGCTGTTGTTTTCAATACGATGCTGGACGCGAGACACAAGACAAAGTCAAGGGCTGAGAAGAGCTTGGATCTTTGAATTTGTCCCCTTCACAGGCTTCTAGTGCTCGGAGGAACCACCGTGGCACAGTTTAATTTGCTCTTTTGTAATGATGGGGCGTAGGTTAGTTCATTTCAATTTTTTATTTCGAAGGCTATCAAATACAGCTCAGATGAGAAATCAATTTTCCCAGCTGCCTTGGCTTTGTGGTAAATAGAACCGCCGCTATTGGTGAACACCCAGTCACATGACTGAGTCAGGGATTAGTTCAGTAGGCCTGTGTTGCCACCACCTCAATTACGGGCTGCCTTTTGTCATTTACCTCTATAACATCTCATTCTCAGGCACAACTCATATTTAATTCATGAAAGCCTCCACAAGAGCAGTTGTACTCGGGTAGTTTGTTGCAGAAAATTTGACCACAACTTTGCATGATAGCAGGAGTGATTGTAACGTGGGATAAACAATGACAGTAAACAGTAAAAGCCTCATTCAGGCCTACAAAAAAAAAACTTACTATCAAAAGTATAGATTTAAAAAATACATGCAACTTCATCAAACAGCATTATGAGTGTGCTTTAAAAAACGATTTATTGTGAGAAAAGGCAATGATAATTTTAACTGGAAAGATAGCGACCTATTTCATATCATAGACAATGACAATAATCAGTGCCATTATTAGTCATGTCATGTTAGCAACTGTATGAAAAGTGACTCTGGGCGGTTCCACTGACAGTAAGTACTTGCCTGAATAAATCCTGTTCAGTTTTGCTTGAGTGTGGACTGTCTGTAATCCTGATTGATCTACAATAAATACAAGTCTCATACACACACACACACACACACACACACACACACACACACACACACACACACACACACACACACACACACACACACACACATATATATATATATATATATATATAGTCTGTCTGTTACATATGTTAAGTCAAGGCCTGTTTGTTCAAGGCTCTCAATTCACAGTTTAAACCGATTTACATTCTGACTAAAAATAAATGTCAGGAATTATTATTTTTTTATACATCTGGCTAATTATTGAAAGCCTCAAAGCTTTTCCGACTCTGTGTGAGTATATTTTACATCTTTATGAAGCGTCAGTTTGGAAATTGAACCCAATCCAGCATTTTCTTTTTCTCAAATGAGCCCTCTTTTCATTTTTGCGCAACACAAATTGACAATTTGTTCAGTAATCAAAGAATCTCCTTTTCATATGGAGCGATTCATGAACACAAAGTAGAGAGGAGGCAATTTCTGGACATATCATGAGATTATATCCATTTGACAGTTATTCTATGTAGTTTCCATGACAACTGTTTGGGTGAGGCCCCCAATAAAACCAACCTCAGCTGTCATCTCTTCACCTAAAAGCTTTGTAATTGCTCTCATTTGCATACTACAATTAAGTGTGTTAGCTCACAGCAAGAACAATCAACCTCCACTAAGGACTGGGGATAGTATAATTATTATATCAGTGGATTTGTATAAAACATTACTGACGAGCCTTTGTTTGACGTCTACATCGTACTGTCAGGCTAGTTTCACCGCTTATTTTCATAAATATACATATTCCACAGATGGTGATGGCTAATGCATACAACTTTAAATGTAATCACTAGTGTCTGTATTTCCTTTTGATCAGATATAACCAATCAAATGGTATTGTATATCTGAGTATAGTGATGATAACAATTATTCCGATGCAATGAGTTATGTATCAGAATTGTGTTGTAGCTTCCTGCGTGTCGGGCAATACAATACAAAGATATTTTTATCCAGTTTTGATGGGAGGCTTTTTGACTCAGTGCTACACTTGACTCGGTAGAAACAGAATGATTTGCAGTTGCGGGACACAGTTTGAACTGCTGATTGAATGGAAAGGTTATGTGCAGTGGGCTCTGAGCATTGTTTCTCTTTCTCTCAGATGCGCAGAGACTGTAATGAAGAGCTCTTGAACTCACAGTCAGAGAAGCTGTGACAGGAGTTCAGGAGGATGCCACTTTGCTTTTGCTGGACATATTACATACATACACACCTGTACGCACACACATGCTCATCCGCGCGTGCACCCAGGGCAAACAGCTAACACGGAATTAAAAATGAAGCCATCACTCATTTATTTTTATTTTCATGTTTTAAGCATTAACATGAACAATGTCTGGTCTCTCTGTTTATATTGGGAAAATAAAAATCCACCATTAGTATGTCTTTACCTTCTTTTACGCTTTTTATTTATTTTAGAAATTAGAAACTTTATCTGTTTTACAACTCTTTGTAAAACTCAAGTTCGTGAGATGTAAACGCTGCCGTATTTCCAGCCTTCAGAGTTTTATTATCGCGTCTGTGATGCTGCAGCACATCTTTCGGGCAGGTACATTTTATTTTTTGCCTTCAGGCCCTGAATTGAAATGGAAGACCAAATGGCACAAATGGCAAGTGCACCATTCCTAGCTCTCTGCAGCCTCCCAACACAAACTGGTCAAGCAGAAATGAGACCTGCATCAATTTTAATTTGTATTTATCCTGCTGATGACCCGCTCCTTTCAGTCTGCCGTCAGAGGCACAAATTACACCCATCATAACTCTGATTTTTACCGGCCCACGGTGTGCTATCAGAAAATTAACATGGTTATATACCACTGGCGGGTTCAAGGTGTCACAACACAATTATACAATCATCCAACCTGACGAGCTCTGACTGGTCGCCGGTGTATGACAACTAAGCTGGAGGGCTACACTGTCTGTCACATCCAGGCGTGCAAGATAAGTTCACTGAAGAGTAGACTGTGCCTCAGTGTTTGCGCTTCTCTATCTAAATCAGTTAAATATCTCAAGGCTGCTGCAGCACAATTTCTTTCTCTTCTTTTTTTCTTTTTTTTTGGAGGGAGGGAGAGACTCACATCTGAACTGATCTTTGACTTGGCAGGCTTTTATTTGGCCTGGCAAGTTGAGCCTGTGGAATTTGTTGAAACATAAATGAAAGTGAAATGAAGTGGGATGCCTGTGTATTCTTAAAGAATGCAAATTATCAATGAGGCAAATTTCATGAAAAGCCTTGCAACAGTGCAGTCCTATGCAAGCAGCTCACTCTGACTTTCAATCAACCCTAATCCTTGTCTCTCATAAAACTTGGACCAAAAAAATGAGGGGAAGCTCCCCTGCCTGGATCCCCAGTGTGCTCCGTGTCAAGCCATTAGGCTGTGTGAAATGAGGTGCCACTCATGAGTTATAATGCTGCATATCTATAGATGCAATGGTTGAAATATAGCCCTTCAATGCTCAGCTCTCTGTAGGACTTGGGGGAATAATTCTGCTCTGATAGTGGTCGATCCAGCAATATCCCAATTCAAAGTCACAAAGATACGAAGAGGGATGTTGGATGAATTCAAAATAATCCACTTCAGAATAGCTGGGAGATTAATGGAAAAATGTGTGTGTTTCTCATGTGCGTGTCTGCGTGAGAGCAATGAGTGATGAATAAAATATATATTAAAAAAGGGCAGCAAAAAAAATTACTTTCATATAGTGTACAATGATGTTACTAATAAGATTATCAGCCTTGGCGGTGGAATGAAATGACATGCACAGGAATAATGAAAGTGACATCAATGTTTTCTCTCCCGTAAGAAAAGAAATGCCCAAACTATTCCTTAAGATCCAACAGAAGTGGATGTGTACTTTCAGAAAATCTATTTGTAGTCTAACGTCCATTGTTCATTGTGTCCATTGTGGAAACATCAATAGAAGACACACATTTCTACAACCAGCTGTTAAAGATCTGCTCCATGAAAGTTAGTGACTACTGCTATACTTAGAGGCACACAGCAGCACGTAACAAAAGCAAGCTAGCACCAGTCTGCTCTTCAGAAATATTTACCCAGAGGTACTGTAGATGTAACAATGATAAGGAAATAAAGCTAATAAGTGTCACTTTGATGTGACAACAAATTATACATGGCTCTATCAGATCTCATTTCCATTCCACAACACAGAAACAGAGAATACCCTGAAGCATGGCTGTTAATGGGAGGCTGTATCAGCCATCATGGAAAGCTTGCCTCATTACTCACTCCAGCACAACTGTGCCCAGGGTGGTCGATTTCCCCAACGGACACCGGTTCACAGACCAGAGAGGCACTGTGAGGCGTACGACTTGTTTTTCAATGCACAGGGCACAGATGCCGTCATGCTGCAAGTGTGTGAAATTGTAGTATCAGGGAAATTCATTTAAGCTAAACGTAAAACAGAGAATCAAAAAGAAAAGGAATTCAGAATGCGACTTAAAGCTTTAAGTTGTATCTCAAGACTCGTAATTATTTTTGATCAACTTCTAATTGATTCTCTTCAAGGCTTTGGAAAATTACTCTGTGTCGCCATAACCAGCAACCGCTCGTCTTCATTTTCATTATGCGTCTGATTCTGTACGACCTGATTGTTATTCAGAGAGAATTTTCCATTTGGGAGGGCGCCAAATACTCACATAACCTTCTATCCCTTCCAACCTATGCAATGAATATTTTAAAACCTTAATGTATATTGGCAGTCTTAGTCTTTCCTTTGTCCATACATGATATCTTAAGGGCCCTTTTCCTGCTAAGGGAACACTGGCACTCCATTATTTTTTTCCCTCTTCACAGTCGCTACTGCTCACTGGTTTTACTCTCTCTACCCCCGTTTCTATCCTTCCTGACAAAGTCAATAGGGGGCATCCCTCATCTGTCAAAAACAAACATCAGAATATGTCTCCTGCTTTCCCCCCCCTTTTCTCATTTCCTCTTTTTGTGTAGTGTGGCTGCCTGTTAGACTTACTGTGGATTCTCAGTTTGTCAGTCTTTGCAGATTATAATGTCATTAGTGAGGCTGCTTGGTGACTCTAATCAACATATGCACGTAAGAGCAGTCAAAACATATAAGGGAGAAAGTCCTGGAGAAGTAGCTGACCCTCTGGTGACTCTCTCACCCAGAGGGGTGGCAGCAGCACTTGCTGTGTGTGTTTCAGTGCAATCTGTGGAGCAGATGGCTGGAGTCCTGGGCAGAGAGCAGCAGGTCTCAGTCTGCATGTCACCAGGATGACGGGAGCTGGCTCCCTCTGAGCTTTAGTTAATACCTTCCTGTATGACAGACTTGTTAAAGGTTTGGGTGAAACTCAACTGACTCTTTACAAAAGAACAATACTCTCTCTCTTTGTGTCGCTCTCTCTCGCTCTCTCTCTCTGTGTCACTGTGTTTTGCGCTCTCTCCCCGTGTTGCCTGTTCTGGGTGGTAGTAAATATTTACTGGTAAGTACTGCCCTCAGCCTCTCTCCCTCTCTTTGGCAGTGGGAGTGTATTACAGCTTCTTCCACCAGGCCATCAGACTGCTGAACACGTCATAGACACCTCAGCTTCACTACTGGAACTTCAACATTATGCACTCCACACTGTATATAAATGCCACTTGTTTTGCACATATTCAACTCTGTATATTTTATATATTTTATTATTATTATTATTATTATTATTTTATTTTATTTTTTTACTATTTAATTTGTAAAAATGTGTATACACACACACACACACACACACACACACACACACACACACACACACACACACACACACACACACACACACACACACACACACACACACACACGTAGGAAAATATTTAGTATACACATCCAGAAATGCATACACTATTATATATTGTACATATATTTATTAGTTTCAGGTTGGCCATTCTTGTATTTTGCTCGTTTGTGTTGTTGTGTTTGCACATCTCTGTTGCTTGTGGGGCTCGCACACAAGAATTTCACTCGCATGTGCTGTGCCAGTGTGCCTGCACATGTGATGTGACAATAAAAAGTGATTTGATTTGATTTGATATTTAGTATATAGTTTATTAATCTTGCTGTGTATTTAGAAAACATTTCTTTTTTAGATAAATCATTAAATAACTTATAGACCCAGACATTTTTATCACATTACGAATAAATATTTATATAAAACATATCTCCCTATATATACATCGGATTATATATACCATTTGATTATTTCCCACAGACTTACTGTGAGATGTTTCTGCAGAGGCTTTTCGTGCTGAAATCATTAAAGCAAAATAGGCAGTGGGGTAAATAAACATTTGCTTATTTTTGTTCATTTCATTACTCTCTCTCTCTCTCTCTCGGGCACTTAGACTTTAATCTTGGTTGCTGGCAGGTAGAGCAGGCTAGGCCATGGCTTTTGAGGTGCAAGTGTTGTTGCCTCTCCTCCTCTCTTTCCTTCTCTCCCTCCTCATATTATATAAAGAGTGGCAGCAGGCAGAGTGACAGACTGCCCCAAGAGATGACACCTGTCACTGAGGGGAGTGCTGCTAATCTACAAGCCTCATTTTGTTTGAACTCTTTGTCACCTTGCCGTCAAATCCTCATCTTCTCAGTCACTGCCAGCTTCCCTCCCCTCTGTTTTTCTACTTGCTCTGCTTTGCCCAGTTTCTCCACAATATATAGTGCCTTCGCCATCACACAATACAAATCAATCTTCTCTGGTGAACCATCTCCCCGCTAACGTTTATTTACTAAATGAGTGTTATATATGTTTGCATTTCCGTATGTCATTTCTGCGTGTCGTTATTTCTATGTAAAGACAAAGCGAGTACTTTTCGAGAAAGTTGAACTTAGTGGGGGTTTCTTTACGGAGTGTTTAAAATTGCTTACATCCCGCCAGTGTATGAGAAGATGAGGCGTCCTTGTTCAAATGTTTTTATTTCCTGAACAAAGCCTCATTCATTGATATTGAGATTTGTCTAAGTTAAAGTGATCTGAATAGAAATGCAGTCTGGAGTGGCTCAGTCTCTGTGGAGCAGCACACTCCACCCCCTAGCCAAATATCTATATTGTCCACTTCTACAGACTGTGCTTTGTAATTATAATATAATTCATTATGTCTATGCAGCATGTGTCACAAAGGAGGAGTCCTCCCCAAAATCGTCCTGCGCTGTTCAAGCTGACCGAACACATTCTTGTTCCCATTTTAAAGCCTGCAGCATGGAAATATCCGTTCACACCCCCCTAAACAATAGACTTTCCTTTTTTTTTTTTTTTTGTCTTAATTGAGATATCACCAGGAAATCTGACAGTTAACACCAGCCCCTGTCGCAGAGTGGGAAAAATCTATATATTGACAGAGGATGGTAAATAAAGGACCCAATAAAGATAAATAAGTGACAAAGAATGTACTAATCCGTATCATATTTAATGAAATAATAATAAAAAATAGTTAATAATAACAAGGCAGAAATTGTGGTAAACATTTATGTTAATGTTGAGTTTTTGCCCTTAATATAATTTATGATGGCACAAAGAAAAGAAAAACACACACACAGACACACACACATACACAATGTAATCCAAGTTTCAGCAGATGCATCAGCCAACTTCTTTAAATGCTTCCATTAAGTGGAATTATCTTTTCCAGACACATTTTGTATGAATGCATCCAAAAATCCCTATTTCATTTGGATTGCATGGGTTTTAATTTAATCCTTTTCCTTATTAAAAAAATAAGATGCAGCATCTTGAACAATAGTAAGGCCTGTCTGCATCGAACACAATGGCTAAGGTTAAATTGAGGGTTGTGTATACCCTTTGCTGTATTAGAACCATTCATATTCAAATAAAAGCAGACTGAAGTCACTGATTCATACAGCATCGCAATGTGAAATCTCACAGTTGCACTCATAAACCAAAAATGCAATGCAGTTACAATTTCTGATGTTAAAAAACACATTGATAGCACATGTTTAATTTTTGCAACTGCTTAACTGTTTAAGCATGAACTGCAGCTTGTTTCTTTTTTTGTTTGTATATTTCTTAATCTACTAAAGTATATAATACTACACAGCTATCATAAATTAATTTTTTGCTTACAAAACTGTCATTTTTCTATGTATTTTGATTTTTGTGGATTTTGGGGAAGTTGTAAGTCAATGGAAAAAGTCGAGCCTCTTTTTAATTCAGTGTTTCATCATAAATAGATGTTTATTTCTGCAACCACTGTGAAATCCCCCTTCCGGGCTACAGATATCTTAAAAATTAATAAGACTTTGTTTACCCATTGCAGACATGCTATAGTTAACAGAACCAGGTAATTTAAGCTCTTGAATTCCATTTTGCCAGTACTTATTTTAGTAATTTTTCATTTGTAATTCCATAGAAATTTAGGAACATTAATCATGATTAACAAATATACAATCCACAACTATTTACTGTGATAACTCGGACGTGTGCTCTGTGTTTAATTAAACCACTGTTCAGTAGCTCAGTAGCTCACACCTGACAGAATAGGTTGCATTATACTACAAAGGACTTTTCAACATGTGGTTGTCACATGCAGTTTATGACCCTATTGGACATCATATATTCACTAGCTGTAATTTCACAGACAACTTTGGCAGGCAAATTGGGAAGTTTATGAAATACTGTTATATCAGAAAATCTGAGAGAATCTAATGGTACGTGGTCTGAAGGATAAACCGATTGCAAAGTTGTGATATTAAATTGCTTTTGTAGTTCGGCGCAGCTTCCTGCTGTGTTCACCTAGAATATAGGATTTGATAAATGATGACAAGTTTCTTATTTCTTTACTTTAAATCAAGGCCAATAGACTAATCATTATAAAACAACATCAACCAGAGTGATCACAAACAGAAAGCGCCTTGATTAGACCAAAGGAATTTTTTTCCAGTATACATTCCTATCAATTACAAAGAGGTTTAGCACATATATGAAGAAAGTGAGAGTGATGTGAACCATTTTCTTTTAAAGATTTCTCTCAAGACATTCATGAGCTATACAAGAAAATAAAAGAAAAAGAAAAATATAACACAAATGTTTTGCTGAACCAATATTAGCTTAAGAAAAGAGCTAACTTTAATAAGTCTGCTAATTCGTTTAGGCTTAAACAATTTTTTATTTATTTGTTACTACGTTGTCAAATATAATACAGCCACCAACTTGCCATTAACAAGTTGCAAAATAGCCAGTCTTTTGTCTTCTACATAAATGATTGCAAAACAGCCTGTGGATACAATAATACTTTCAAATTGAATAAAGTTCTAGTTATGGACACCACAAATGCATTTATTGACCAACTAATCACAAATTAGTGCCTCAGAAACATTTCTGTATCCTTGCAGTATTGTGTTCGGCAGACAAATCTCACTTCCTGAGTACTTTTATAATTTACTTCTTATTTCTGTACAGAAATAATTGCACTCGCACACTCTTACCAAATAATATCAGTGCTCAGGTTCAACTGGGTGATGCATTGTCTTTCCCATCCCCCTGTCTTTGTCTGAGCAAAGTCACATGACAGTCATGAAACAAATAATTTCATTGGCTATATTCAGAGCATGCCTACGAAGAGAACAACAGCTTGTCTTGGGAGTCAAGAACTAGGTACAATGTCTTCTGCGATGGGATGGCCAACACAAATGGGCTGGCGCACCTATCCAATTAACACTCTGCCTGCCAATCCCTGTCAGGTCACACGCTGACTCCCATGGCATGCTCTACCTGTCTCTGCTGCTCTCAACACATGCCCAGCTCCAATATAGAATTAACGCCACTTTTCACCTGGTCACGCTGACATGCCATAGATTAGACTGGTGCAGCATGGAGATATGCTAGGCGCTCCAAATGAGGGCACCTGGGGTTAAGATTTCAAATGCAGTGGGGCTATTGTTTTGCCACTTCTTTAATATTAATTAAACTCTGAGGTGAAAATGTTCTTTACCAAAGTACTGCTTAATTCCTCCACAAGTGAGCAACTGATAAGAGATTTTATTTAATGATCACCTGGATGTTACAACTAAGACCTTAACAAAACCAATAAGCAACTGGGACTAAATCCTTCTTTATTAATGGAACAAAATTCTGAAGCAATTATCTAATATTTAAGGCAAAGACGAATTTATTTTATATATTTATTTTGCTACTGCCATAATATCTAAAAACAAAAACTACTTTTACATGTACAGAATGTATAATCATTACATTGCAGTATATCTGCAGAGATATTTACAGCAAATCATAGCAAATGTCTTCGCACGTTTCCACATGTGTATTTATTTATATACTAAATGATATAAATTAAAAAATGAGTTCAGGAGAGTTAGTTTCTTGGACTTGTGCCGTAGTGCACTTTCACATTTCCAGATGAAACATTTTCACCATTTGAAGAAAATAGAAATTAAAATAGAAATTAAATATAGTTAGAAGCTAAATGATTCAGCCACATCTAATATTTCTAAGGGCAAAACAAAAGTACACAAAGAAGAGTGGACTTCACATAATAGTAAGGGCACTTACAGTCTACTTACTGTTTGTGTCCTGCCAGCTAGTTTTTAAGCTTCTTATCCTTATCTAAGTAGTAACTACACCACAAGATCTTATCATCGCTCTCCCAAAGTAGCCTCTCTTCAAGCAGCATTGCTACACCCTCTTGCTTTGTCTTGTTCATGTTACTCAGAGTGTCTCCTTATGTTGAGTTGTTGAGAGAGGTTCCTAAATATAGCAGGAAAAGGACTTAGCAGAAAAGATGAAGACTATCTTGTTGAAGAGGAAGTGGTGACATGCTGCTCGTTTGAGGCACCCCATCGTTTTAAAGAAATCAGTCCAACTTTTTTTGTTAGGCTTTTATTTTAGTTAACTGTCTAACAAACCTCTTGCAATTTTGAATTTCTCCAAGTGTGCCCTGAGCCAGGATAGGCAACCTTAATCTGTTGTCTATTTGGTGGCCAGAGAAACAGGAGATCCCAGAAAAAACCTGTGCAAGCACAAGGAGCGGGACCCTCTTGCTGTGACTGACCCTCCATTTTGCCATATAATAACAGTTTTTCCACTAGGGAGCAAAATAATTCCAAAACAAGCTGACAGATACACTGACATGGCTGATATTATGACATACAGCTACCTGAAAAATGTGGAAATACCTGGATCTTGGATTGCAGAATGTTTGACTTTCTTCACCAAAATGCTGCTAACTTTGTGATGTGGGTTCAGTTTTTGTTATTTTTAAAAACTACCATTTCCTTCTAAATAGCAGTTAAGAAGCGCTGTGTTTGACACGTCCAAGCTGTGAAACAGGAGTAATAAACTTAACTTACTTCCTTATGTACTTATTTAGACTTCAGTCTAAATCAAATGGCATTGCCTAATGCAGGTTTAAATAGATTATAATAGAAGTATTATGCATCCCAAAACTTAGAAACATCACTACAGTATTCTCACAGTTAAAAATAAAATGGAATATTTTTTATATAATATTACTACAAAGATTTGAGTCCATATTTACCCTATCTTCTGCTTAATAGGTGAACCAATCTGAATGAAACTTTGCACAAACATCATCACACATACAACAATTATTAATATCTCTATATTAAAAAACATTAATTAGCATTCAGGGTTCCTTTGATTTTTAAATATATTATGTTCTTTTCATCATCAAACCTGTTCCTGTAATGTTACATTCTCTATTGCTTTTCTTTTGGGAGTCATGTTCAACATACACCGTCCATACGTAACTCAACGGTCACCAAAAGCCTGGGAAAAACCACCCAGGCAGGTTCCTTTGTGCTTTCTTTGTGGGTACACAACATTTTTGACACGTTTACTTCTAAAACAAAAACGGAAATAGTTATATGCAAAAGATGTGGTTTGCTTTATGCAAGTGATAAGATTTTCTTATTTTAAATTAGACATTAAATAAGTAATGTTAAAAACACTTAATTAAAACTTTGTTTAGATGTTACTTTTTGCTTTGTGAAATGAATAAAAAAACGCAAATCTTAACTTTATTTTGATGTTAGTTACATAATGCATTCAAAAAAGATTATTTGGCCACTAACCCAACCGAAGTAGTAAACCTGTGCTTTAACCTCCTAGGACCTGGTGTCCACATATGTGGACATCACATTTTGGGTTGTCTAGACCAAAATACAAAATTTTGCTCTACAAGTGCCTGATATCCACTTATGAGGACATTATACTGCCACTGTTCTATTGCAATTTTAAACAAATATCCTCATATGTGGATATTATTTTCTCAAGAACAAAAATTAGGTAAAAAAACAACAACAAAAAACTGGTAATTCTTTGTTTTTACATTCATCAGGTGCCAATCAGCCCTAATGTCAAAGATAAATTAAAAATGCATGCCGTGGAAGAGTTCGTGTCTTAGGAGGTTAATATAGCATCCCCAGCACTTCTGCCAATATATTGACATTGCTCTGTCAAAAAGGACAACTCTTCAACTTAAATGTCATTCTAGGGAAGAGGGAAGAAGTTGCAGGGGGCAGCTTGGGGTTATAAACCCAAGTACATATTAAATGCTGAGATTTTTTTGCACTGTATTGCTGCATATTATTATTTTTTTCATAAAATGACACACTACATGCTTGCAATGTCTGCATATGGTACATAAAATGTTCTGGATGTACGAACCCATGATATTCTTTTGCAGGGACTTCAGCAGGTATTTAAGGTGAGTGGGAAGTCACTTCCACTGGAGGTCATGTTCTCTAACACACACCTCGGGGGATGTTAAAGTAGACCTTGACAGACCAGGGGAAATATTTACAGTACAAAACCCAAATGAATGATAGCAAATGGGCTTTCTCCTTGCTGTCCTCCTGACCTGACATAACTCCTCAGTGTTGTAGACTGCTGGTTTCTGATTGTTCACGGAAAAGTTGCACTAACAACAAGATGGCGGCGCGCACAGACGCAGCGGCCCGGAGCTCCTACACTTTTGCACTTTTGGTGGTATAAGTCTGCCAGAGATCAGTAATATCTTCCCCACTCGCTGTCTGAGGAGGGTGCACAGTATCCTGCGGGACCAACATCACCCTGCGCGCCACCTTTTCCATCTGCTGCCCTCAGGGAGAAGGTACAGGTCTATACAGGCCAGAACATCCAGACTGGCCAACAGCCTGTATCCACAGGCTGTGAGGCTCCTGAACTCTCTGCCCCCCTCTCACGGACAATAACCATATCCAACTTCTTAATAGCAATGAACTGGTCTGCATTGGTGCATCATATCTTTATTCTCTTCCCCCTCCTGCCCCCCCCCCCCCCCCCCCCTCTTTCTTAAATAGATAACTATCATATCTGATATCATATCTCACAGTACAATAATATTGAATGGGTTGCATTGTTGTATTTTGTCATGTTTCTCAGGTCTTTGTCTGAATTTCTACGAACATTATTGCTAAGGATTGTCTTATTGCATTGGAGTCACACTGGGTTAAATATGTACACTTGGGTTTTAAGGGGTATTTATTATTTTCTTCTTTTTTTTTTGGGTTGTATGGAAGCCCCAAACGCAATTTCATTGTTCTTGACAATGACAATAAATAAATAAATACTAAATACTGCTAGCACATCCACTGCAAAGGCTGGTGTTTAGGTTAGTAGCTGCCAATAAAGCAAATGCCTTGTTAGTCATCAGTCAGTGAAGAAATGGAAACTACACACACTATATTCTCTTCAAAATCAAGAGCAGAAAGTCCCTTAGCAGGCTTTACAAAATGTGAGATATACAAAAGTAGTGAATTACAGTAGCTTAGTGTAAGTTTGGATATGGAATAGTTTGAAATACAAACTTGTGAATAAATGTGCCAGCCTTTTATAATATCTGTTTCCTTCAGGGGTTCTATTTACTTACTGAAAACCATTAAAGTATGTCATTTAACACCTCAAATATTCGTCAGTAACAGATTCTTTCAGAGACACAGCTGATTTTCGTGTTGTGAGTTGCCAGATGCTCTGTTTTTGATGTTGTCACCTTTCAGGGATAACTGAACTTTTGTCTGTTTTGTCTTTTCATTAATTATCTTCCAATATGTGTTGAGTGGATGTGGATTGCTTTTGCAAGTTAAAAGCATTTTAATATGTTCATAACTACAGTATGAGTAATTTCCACCAGTGACAAGTTAATTTGTCACCTCATGTTATGTTTGCTTCTTTAAAAATGGTACACGAAGCTTTCAACAGTGTACTGTATCATCAAGCATATTTGTGCTGTTTGTTGAATAAAATACTGTAGGACAACATTTATTTGCATAACCCTATAAACTCCGGCTAAATAATAACTAATTATATATGTAAATCATGCAATGGTCAATCATCATTGACCATTGCATGTTTGTCTTTGTGTTTTCTAAAGTCTTTTTGGTGAGCAGGCAAAAATGGCTGCAGATGATCACTGATGACTGTAGATATTTAATTAGCAAACCTTTGCTAGTCCACTGGCTCCATCTTTCTTTGGCGGTAAAGAAAAGAAAAATGTAAGCACACTCTTTCTGTCAAAGGCTAATAAAACAGGTCAAATGCAGCTTTATGGACACATGAGAGTCAGCCAAGTGGTGGGCTGGTCAGCCCAAAACTTGTATCTATGCGCAGTTATCTTAACAGTTGGTCGATATTTTGAAGCACATTCACGTTCTACTGGAGATTGATTATAATCACCTTCATCATGCTCATATTTTTCATCTAGTTTTCTTGTTTAAAGGAATAAATACATTGGTCAGAAGAATTAAGGGAGCACTTAAATCACACATCAGACCTTGCTAAAGGACCTTGTTAAATAGTGAAGTTCAAAACCTTACTGTCACATATTGTGTAAATCTGTCACATGTACTAAGTGTGAACACTACTGAGGTCATTTTGTAGGGCTGGAGTGATGCCCTTCTACTGCGCCGTCCAGTTTCCCCAACTGATTTCTTCTCCATACTCCATATACTGTGATGGTCACGTGCTCTGATAATGTTCTTGAGGAGTATAAGAAGTATAAACCAATGTGTTGCTTTATTGGTTCCTGTATTTAGTACAGTATTAGTACAGCTGTGCCCAAGTTTAGCTCTAGTGCACATTTAGTCTTGTGTGATGGTAAGAGCCAGATTAACACAGTAAATAAATGTTATTTTTACTGACCTCAGTGGTCTCACATCTCACCATATATCAATGACACAGTTTACACTTGATGTGTTATGATACCGTGTTATAGACATTATATTATATGTATTTAATATATATATATGATCCTAATACAAAACTGTTCGTTTAAAGGTAGACTTGCCGCTGTCTAAAAACTATTTGCAACACTATTAAAGCAATATTTCTATATTACAATGGTTACCATAGTTAACATCCATCCATTCTCTTCCCCTTACCAGGGTCGTGTTTGGCCTGGAGCCTATTCCAGCTACCATAATACGAGATGCACGCCCAGGACAGGTCGCTAACCATAGTAACAGTGACCATTTTTTCAGTGTCCAGAGACTAGGTTCCTTAAGGAGGAGTTCATTGTGCATATGCAGACATGCATTCGTGTTAACAGTGCTTTGCTAGTGTAGTGTTGTTAGTCAAGTAATGTTTTGTTTTTGTGTTTTTTTTGCCTATGACTGAAGTAATTTGATAAATGTATCTGATACATATGAATAAATCCCAGCTTCTGCATTATTAGTGCATTAGTCCATAAAGTCACATTAACTATAGCAAATAATTACCATGCAATTCTTAGGACTGGCTTCAGCTGGGTCACCAGTTTCCTGCATTTCTGTTTTGAGTGTCTGGCTAGCAGTTGATTAAACTTAGTCTCTCAGGATTTGCATCCACAGTTCTATACATGCATTACATGGCAAAAATTCCTCTGGTGGTCCATCCATCCATCCAGCCACAGTTTTCCTCTTTATTGAAAGTTTTGTTACAGTGTCAGCAGGCTAAGCAGGATATTCCAAATATTCAGGTATATATCCAGATATTCTCCTAATAAATACTTTCCACTTCCTCGTGGGGGATCCTGAGACTTTCCCAGGTTAGATGAGATACATAATCTCTCTAATGGGTTTTGGGTATAGCCCAGGATCTCCTCCCAGTTTGGCATGCCCAGAAAATCTCCATGGGTAGGCATCCAGGAGAGATGCTTACCAGATGCCCCAACCACCTCAGCTGCCACTCCTTTTGAAATGGCTTTGAGATTTCTCTGGATGTCTGAGTTCATCACCCTGTGTGTTGCTGAGCCCAGCCACCCTTCAGAAAAAACTCATTTCGGCGACTTGTATTCAGGGCCTTGATCTCAGGATCACAGGGTTCGAACGCAGATGGCTCAGTGCCTTTCTTCACTACAACAGTTTGAAACCATTCCTTCATTACTACTGATGCCTCACCAGTCTGCCAATTGAACTCACGCTCCACTTTCTCATTACTTGTGCATAAGATCCCAAGATGCTATGACTCCTTCAGTTAGGGCAACCTCTCTCTCAAACAGAGAACCATGGCTTCAGACTTGGATGTGCGATTTCCATCCTAGCTGTTTAACACTTGGCTGCAAACCACTTCATTGCATGCTGAAGTTCATAGCGTCATGAAGATAAGAGAACCACATCATCTGCAAAAAGAAAGGGTTCTATCCTGAGCTTCCCAAAATGGAAATCCTCCTCACCCTCATCACAATGGATTAGAAATAAGGGGCTACTCTAAAGTTCAACATTCACTACAACCTAATGGACTGTGATAATCGACCTGGAATTCCATACTACTAGAGCACACCTCACAGTTCAGACTACTTCAAACTAGTTCAAACTCAGTTTTACCTTCATCCTACTGACTGCAAACTCCAGAGGTACAAATGATTTTGTCCTGCTCTTTGCAGATGACGTGCTTCTTTTGGCTCCATGAGGCAGTGGCTCCTAGATTACACTGAGGTGGTTTGTAGCTGGGTGGAGAATAAGCACATCCAAATCTGAGGCCATGGTTCTCAGCTAGAAAAGGGTGGAGTACTGATGCCTGGTCATGGATAAATACGTTCCTGCCCAAAGTGGAGAAGTTCAAGTATCCCGAGGTCTTGTTCACAAGTGAGGGTAGAGTGCAACAAGAAATTGACAGGCACATTGGTTTGGATGGTGTAACAGTTTGCTGTGGTGAAGAAAGAGGTGGGCGTAAATTTAAAAGCTGTCAAGTTACAGTTTAATCTATGTGCCTACACTCACCTTTGGTGTGAATACTGACTGAAAGAAGCAACAGAAATGAGTTTTCTCCAAAGGGTCTCTGAGCTCAGCCTTAGAGTTAGTGTGGATCTTGGTCCCACAGGATGTGCTAAGACCACAGCCAGTACTGTTCTTCATCGAAAGGCGCCAGCTGAGGTGGTATGGATATCTGAACAGGACGCTTCTTCATTGCCTCCTAAGAGAGGGGTTTTAGTTTTTGATTAAAAAAAAGATCTTTTGATGATTTTACATAACTAATAAATGTATTATTGCTAATAATGCTATTACAACTATAAATGCTACTAATATCTTGCTCTTATAGATGCTTCTTTTAAAGTTTTCATACACTACAAGCATGAAAGCCATTCTGTATAATGTTTGCTTTCTAAATTGGTATTTCTTTCCAAATAAAGAAAATACTCTTTTCTTGATTCAATGAATATATCATTCTAAAGAAGCTGTGATAGAGGATTAAAAAAAGTTTGTCTAAGAAGCTGACATTAAACACTATATTTTTCAATTTCTACTTTTTATGACAGGTGCCAAAACGCACTTTGAAACTCATTGAAGGAAAACTATAAATCTGTAGCCAGAAGAGGATCAAAAGTGGTTAAATGCAATGCCACACTAATACTACAAAAAGAAACACAGCGATTTCAGCAAAAGCATACATACAGGCTTACTGAGTATGTGAGTAGATTCTGTGATCATTACATTCGAAGCTGGATAAATGGGTTAAATTAGATTTTGCAACCACAGACAGCATTCAGTTGAATGGATATTAGTAACTGAATCAGGACACCCTGCAAATGATTCTTGTGCCAGATCCTACTGCCAGGACATTTACTGTGGGGAAACTCACAACATGTTGGTTGCAAAGATCATTTTTACACAACCCACTCACCAGACAGGCCGCTGATATTGGATGATTTCTCGGAAACCCAGATTACGCTCGTGACAACATTTTTGAGCATTTGCTGCCAACATTTTCCACTTGATTATTCCTACAACATCTGCTTATGACAAGTACAGTATGGTTAAGGTTTGGTTAGGTTTAGACAACCGAAGCTACTTGGTTTAGGTTATGGAGAGGAAGTGCTCAAAAAATAACTACATGGATAAGGTTAGTCAGCTGAAACATGCGGTAGTGGTTAACAAATAAAATCTTCAAACAACCCACTAAAATGTCTGCATATTTGATGGAACTAAATCAAATTTGCACTTGGCTATATCTGAAACACAATGTACCATTTTTGAGTAGATTATCCTCATATTACCAGTTGTCATCTTCCTCTTTAAATACTTACAGGTTACTGGTAGTATGCTTTGAGTAGCAGTTTGTCACAACATTGTATCTATTCAACAGCTGTTCCTTCTTTAAAAAAAAAGTCGCTATAGTAATAAGAAACAATGTTACTAATCACACTATGTTTAATGGCTGTACCAACCAGTTTTTCACAATTATTTAATATCACAAAGTTACAATTAACATATCATAAATGAAATAATTGTCATTAACACATAAATTAGCAAAGGAATATTATCTCATATATGGCTTTGACAAATGTTCAAGCTTTGTGTTTCTCTTTACTTGTCAACCAGTGTAAATGTTAACCAAGAAATAGGTATGGTGGGTTTTCTTGACCCCCAACACTCCACCCCCGAGCAGTAAGAAAACCCTCAGGTGTACTTTTGTGCAGTTAAGAGTCGAAACAATGTGATACATGACTCCCTGTATGCAGGTGTGAAAATTCAATAGTACTTTAACCATGGATTTTCTCTTTGTCAACTTGAGCAAGGGAAATATCATTAGGCCAGGTTTTCCAGAGATAAATTTAGCTATCATGGGATGTTATAAACCATTAACATCAAGCAAAGACGTATCACTTTCCAGGACTGAGTATTGTATGTGAAAGGCTACACTAACCCCAGTGGATCCCAGTGGATATTAAACTAACAGTTCTGGACTCCGGTGGGCATCTTAGCAAAGAGATTCTCTTTATTATACTGTAAGTCAGTGGCACAAATATGAGCTGAGTGATGTGAAGCTTTTTAGGGAACTCAACCCAGCAGCGTTGTAGGAAGGGGTACAGCTTGTCTACACTGCATGTAATTTGCAGATTCTTTACACTGTATTGTGTATGCTGACAGGTTTGTGATTTGTTTGCACTTCATGGGTGTCTAATTGATTAAGATTAAAGGAGAATGGTTTGTCTGGCTGTCGAAGAAAATTCCTGGCTGATTTGTATTTGCTGTGCCCCTCCTTTTTAAGTGCGAGTAAACCCTCCAACTACACACCTAACATGAGCCAACACAGGCCACATGCTGGTCTGCATGCTGGTTCACATGCACTGCATGACACAGCAGCTGAATAAAGCCATCACTTACTTACTAAACAACTGAGCTAGTGGCATTGCTCTCAGTTCCAGGCAGCTTCGCCAGTCATGCATATATTCACGAACTCGCATTTGCACATATTCTGCTCTTGTTGTTGTTAAGAAAATGCAATTTAATATTAAAAAAGACAGTCTTTACATATATATGTTACATTCATCATCCCTGTTTTCAAAAGGGAAATTAAGTGATAATCAGACTTAAATTATTCATCAAATATGACATAAAATTCAAAAATGACATACTGCAGAGTTCAATAAAAATCAAAGTTATTGTATGTCTTGATATTTTTTTTCATATTTGCAGTGAGGGTTCTGTGATGAAATTATAATTGGAATGGACAAAATCCCTTAAAGTGTCTCTTGTTTTAATTAAATCATAAATTTAAAAGGTAGAATTAAAGTAGGTTCAATAACAAAGAGAAAATATTATGTCAAAGTCAGAGAAGTGGATTTATTTTCACTGCGAACTAGAGCTATACTACAAAGTACAAGAACTGAATCCTGTTCTACTCCACTTTCTTTGATAGTGGACCACCATGTTATAAATAATGTATTAAAGGATTTACAATGCAGAGAAAGAGAGCTGCTTTCAGAAGAATGAAAGTTCCTTTACTATAGCGCCTGAAAAAAGCGTGTTAACTCTTTGCAGCCCAGACCCAATCTGAGTTATAAAAGACTTCATATATTTTCTTTTGTATTGTCCAGGTTAAGAGAGTGTTTGGTTTCCTTTTTACAGTTTGTGGTAGCTTATTTTTTCTGCCAAAAGGTGTTTGAGGCCTACTGGGACCACTTAAAAGTTTATGCAGAGCACTAGCCAAGCTGGACAAAAAAGCCTTGAAGTATGCACACACTGGCCCCTTTCTCAGAACCTCTCAGCTCTGGCTTGGGGGAGTGTTGTTGGTTTATGAGAGGGAAAATAGCCCCAGCCTTCTGCAAAAGTGAAATGGGATTAAGGCCTTTGTCCGGCCCACAATGGTGAGGGGAATTAGCAATAGTTGTAGGCACTTAGAAGAGCTCTCACACAGAAGCTTATCCCAGATTTTGCACAATAATCATTTGAATATCAACAGTGTTTTGCAACTACAGCGCTAATGTATAAACCTCTCTCTTTTAGATATCGAAATCCCCAAAAGGATTTTTACCACTGGCTACATCACAAATATTCACGCTTTTTATTGAGAATCATATTTTTGAGTGCCACTGCGTTTTACGTCGTATTAAACCACAGATTGAAAGTGGTGTGAAAAGCCTAAAGTTTGTGGTATTTATTTATATTATCTTTATATTTGTTGACTTGTAAACAAGTGATGAAACAGCTGAAAAACTATGTCTAATATCAAACGGTGTAATGATAAATGCACGTCTATTTGGGCAGCCAAGCCACTTCTATTTGTAAAAAAAAAGTTCACTCAATGCTGTATTTTGTATAATAATGTTATACAAAGAACAGCATTATAAATAAAATGTTACGGTGAGGATTTTGTATTTAGATGTTTTGCTGAAATTCTGTCAAATTCTATATAAAAGAAAAAAGAAAATATTAGCTTTAAAATGAGAAACTTTCAGGAGAGAAGCAAATTGTTTAAATTTGAATCTTTATGTTCAATCAGAAGTTATACGTAAATTGTATGTTTTGGGGTTTGGTTTTTTTACCACATTAGTATGGAAACCGAGAATCCCATGCTCTATCTGACCACAGCGTTAGACAGAGATAACTCTCACAGAGGAGGAAGAATTGAGACCTTCTGCCTCAGTTGAGTCTCACAAGACTGGCTTCAAGAAGTGTGATGGCCTCAGCATTTTTGCCCACACAGTGAAAAACGTATTGTCCAAATCACAAAACATTGAGTGAGATCAGCAGACTTGTCAAGAGGCCCTGGCTTGAATATGAATGATGAGAGAAAAGCAGGGTGGTCCTGGTGCTGTTTTGGTGTTAGGCAGGTGAACATAAGCTCAACTGTCCCTGCCAGCTGTCTGTCCAGAGTTTACCAATTTAAAAAAAGAGAGAAAAAAATAGCTGTTTAGCACTTTCATGTAAATTAGCACCAGTAACGGAGAGAAATCATCTGCAGACACTGGTGTAATTTCCAGAATTTATTTAAATTTCTTGGCATGATTGCATATTTTAAGTGCTAAAATGTCATCTTAACACGTCTTCCTAAAAATCTGATACCTCAGGTATGCTCCAAGCACTCACACTGAAATGAAACGGCTGAAGGTGGCTTTTCAAAGTGAACCCACGCATGAATTTTCTGTCAAAATGAAGAAATTAAGACATAACACCTCCCCTTCTTTCCTGTCCTTAACACATGCACGCTTGCTAGTTCAATTCACTCAAGTGTCTGCATAGTATCTGCATTCAACTGGATACAATGATGCACAAGATGAATAAAGTTATCTCTGCAGCTGAATGGGATGTTGCTTGTGGGAGGGAATGGGGAGGTTCCCTATATGCCTGAGCTGAAAAGAGCTCGGCTTTGAGGGCCAGTGCTGCAGAGGTCAGGGCCCAGCTGCTTTTAGGGGTGAAAGGGACACCGGCAGGCTGGACTGGCGCAAGAGACCTAACAAAACCAGTCATGTCAAATAAAGACATCTCAGATTGGCCGTTGACAGATCCCTTCCCAAAGTTGCTGAACATGCTTCATTCAAACTTTGCTCTGGTTTGTATCACATTTCACAGTCAGACTCCCATTTCACTTGTTAAGAACCTAACATATACAGTAAAAACCTTTATTTTCGTTTCCTTTGGTTTTGATTTGATTTGGAAATCAACATTTCTACACAGGTAGGATACTTTTAATCATTTCATAGTTCCAGAATTTTATGTTAAAGTAACATTTGCGCCTTACCTTAAACCTATATAAAACATTTAATTCGCTTGAATATTTTATTTCAGATGTAGAGGTGCATTCTTTTCAGATATCAGATGGATATGATGGATTTTTGTATGCTGGAAAACGTGTTGAAGTGTGTTAGTAAAACCACCAAGCACTTTTCTAAAAGTGTTTAGTTGATGAGGTTATTTTAGTTTGAAATTGCAGTGTTGATGGTGCTTCAATTTGAATGTTTTTTTTTTCAAAAAAAAAAGAGCGAGAAGACATAAGTTCTTCTCTTTCTCTGAGTTTGCAGATTTTATAGAGTGCAGACATTTGCAGTTTAATTTTGTGTGTGTGTGGGGGGGGGGGGGGGGGGGGGGTAAGTAGGATAATAATCAGGCCACATTATAAAGAATTGATGGTTCATTTTCCCTGTCAGCAGTACCAGAGCTTTGCCCAAAGATGTGCCGACCTGTGCAGATGGGGTTCAAAGCCAATTTCCATGTTAAAAACTCTGCACGCTCCAGAAATCCCTCACACTGACTCTCGTTGATCAGAGCATATGACAAGCCTGTCTCTTAAAACAAGTCTGCTCATGTGAGTAAATGGCAGTTTACAACTGCACAACAAACAGTCTGGCCAGGTTTGAGTGTAGTAATAGTCTTGTTTTCATGCATACCCAGAGGCAGTGACATAAAGACAAAAGATGGCTGTAGAGTGTGCTGTCAAAATGGAAAATATGCCCCATTATATGTCACACAGTAATTACACAAACTGTAAAAAGTAGTCCTATCATTTTTAATTTTTTTTAGTCTTACTCTTCCTTTTATCCAGTCTGTGTCAAGTGTCGTTACAAAGCTTTAATTCTTGCCAGAAAATCAGTTCATCCATTCATCATCAGCTCAAATTTAAATTCATTTTCCTTCAGGCTGCTTTTTTTTTTTTTTGTTATCCTCCTGTGTGCCGAGTTTACTAAGAGACAGAAAATCTGTGAGAAGAATAAAGAGATCACTGGGATGGTGGAAATTTGTTTGATGAGTTATGAGATGAACAAATTTTAAAAAGGAGAAAAATACATCTGCCAAGTATCATCCTCAGTATCCTGAGGACAGCATTTACCTCACTCTTTATCTTGTTGTAGACTGCAACCCGAATTCTGTGTGTTTGCACACATGCACAGACACAAACTCCATTGTGCAGAAAGGGAGAATTATACTTGTAAGTTGTGCGTGTAATTAGCCCATCCCAGAATTTGCCTTTTTTTTGGGGGGGGGGGGGGTAAAGCTATCTATCTTAATTGCAATCACATATTCTTCAAGAAGAGAAGCAACTGGAGAACAGTCTCATTTTTTAGACTTTGTTCTTTGTTCACTGTTATCACACGACTCTGTGTAATGGTGTCTGTGCTATAAGCTGCTAGCTTTCTCCTCCGCGCTGGATGTATTATATCCATTGAAATGCCCGCTAGCTGCAGAGTATTAAGTATGGTGAAAACACAATCTTGGTGGGGTCTGCGCGACTAACAATAGATAGCGGCATGATGACTTATTAAACACAGCCAAACTGCAGCATGGCTTTTCTCATTACCTTTTCAATTCCCAGCCTATAAAGCCTATGAGTCTGGTGACAAAACTCTTGCCATGTAATTCTCTCCCAGGCTTCTTTCATCAGCCGATTTCGCAGAGAAATATGAAGCTGATTTTATCGCACTCTATAAATTCACAAAAGGCCTTCAAGTTGCCCCCATGGAAGACATACCTCATCTCAGTGATGTGCCACCACTATTGCTGATCCCGAGCATTCGATAACAGTGCCTCTCCTTTTTAATGATTTGACAGACATCAGACATGAGCCCTATAGACACGACATTTTTAATACACTTTTCTTTGCTTGTTTTCACCAGGCTCCTCAGATGAAAAAAAACATATCTATCACATCTCCCTCTCTCTCTCAATAAGTGATATATATATATATATATATATATATATATATATATATATATATATATATATATATATATATATATATATATATATATATATATATATATATATATATATATATATATATGTTAAAATATTAAAACCTCCAGCAGCTTTCAGTACTTTTGTTTTTGTAGATAGATTTTTCCAACCTTGATGCTTGTTTCTTTTCATAAACATATTTATAATTCTTACCTATAATTCTCCAAATGTCTTTGTTCTGGTAAAAATAGTTTCTTTAAAACACAGCACAGATAAATAATAACAATTCACGGCTGTCAAGTCACCTAAAAAATAGCAGAATGACATCTTACGCAAACTACAAATTAGTTGGTGGGGAAACCAGACAAAAATAAGCAATAATAAGACACTTACTGTCATATATTGTTAAATTCAGTGTGTTTGAATTTGCCTATGTGTTACCCAGTTGTGTTCACTTTCCTCTCATCTAATTCTCCCATGTGGTTTCTGGCATATTTGCAGTATGCTGGCATACAGCAGGGATTGTTTTCTTTGAAATGTTTTGACTATGGTGTCATTTATTAAAACTTTCATCATGCATGGCTACCTAATCAATTGAAATGCAGCTGCTTTAGCCCCAAGCCTAGGTGTAGCTTAGACCAGCTTTCATCAGCTCAGCCTTTTAAAAATAGAAATCCTGCTATGATGAAAATTTCAGTTTGAAATGGATATTCAGATTCCCCACTGGGCTGTAATCGTATTTAAAGTGAGACTGTTTTACAAGCATTTCCACAAATGTATATAATTAGCACTATGTGTGATTGTCAGAAGGTTTAAAAATTAGCAATCTTTGCTGCTTATTATATCTCTATATATAAACATTTGTGAGTCAGTCAGCACTTTTCCGAGTCTGGTTTTCAACAGCAACATCCCTCCTTAGTGCTAATTAGATTTCCTCCATTATAATGTTTGATAATGCCTCAAGGTTTGGTTCCTTCTATCAGAACATTTCTGCAAACATTCCCTCCTGTTAACTCTTTATGGACCTGCATGACTTTTTTTTTTTCATATTTGCTATCTTCACCTCCATAGGGAAAATATTATCTGCAATAATCATTGTCATCATCATAATTCTCTTCGTGGTCTGTTGGCTCCAAATAAGTAATTTAGTTGTAAAGCAGCTTCATTTATTTTGCCTATTCATTTTTCTTCCTATCATATATCTAAATACAAATCTTCATTTTATAACTGACAGCTTATTACCTCTGAGCACATGCTGATAAATTTAATTCCAATGAGTTAGCTTCCATTTTCGAATCCTATTATCCACTAATATGGCAGCAGCGCGTGGGAGGAGAAAACTTACAGGACAAGAACTCAAAAATAAAATATATGTTCTTATATATAAATAAAAAAATAAATTACTATTATAATTATTGTTATTATTATTATTATTATTGCAGTTGTTTGTAGTACTTGTAGAATTATTAGTGCCAGTGTTGCTGCATAATTACACTGAACATTTATTTGTTCTTTGTCTATTTTTCGTAACCATAATGCATTTGTTTTGGGGGGGGGGTTTTATACAAAAAGTAAAAACAAATAAAAAAAATAATTAAAACAAACTATTGAAAACTTTTAAGGCAGTGACAGGTTTCAAATGCAAAAGCTGTAAATTTTAAATTAACTTTTTTGTGTGTTCGTTTTTCTTTTTTTCAGTCAAACTGAAGCAGCTTTGTTATATAAAACGTCCACAAAAGGCTCAGCATTCTCTGTGTGTGTGTCTCTCTGTGTGTGTGAAGTGTGAAGGGAGACTGTTAATGATGAGTGTCCCATTTTTTCCCCCAGTTTATTCATAAATATATGTCCCTTTATGAACATATAGCTTCCAAGAGAGCAGCATTATGCTACAGTTGGGTCCATTTTAGTGAAGTAAGTAAGTAAGTAAACAATTATTATTAGCTTTGATGTTGGCCTGAATAGCACTCAATTAACAATGTGGCTAATGAGCCCATTAAGGATGAAAGTGTTCTCAACAGGTATGAGAGGATACTGCTGTTTTTGGAGTCTCAGTTCTCAGCACTGAATGCAGCATGAATAACGGTGCTCTTTCTCAATCGCTTCAAAGGCCAAACCTCTACTGCCCAGAGAGCAGAGTTAAATAAAGGTTTGCCTGCAATTGAAAAAAAACCCCAACATATTAATATTTTAAACATATTCCAGAACAACAAAAATCTATGGATAAATATCAGAACAGCAAGTTAAGCCATGATAATTCTGTGAATAAATAAATTCCCCTCGCATATGTTTAGATTTGGAAAAATAAATGTTCTTTTTCTCCTTACTGCCCGAGAAAGCCCTAAATCAGTTTGTGTATTTTTAAAATTTCAACAAATTTTTGCTGTAATTACATCTTAGTTAAAGTAAACATGAGCTTGCCTATGTCTAATAGTAATTATCCCGCAGTACAAATAAGCCTTGTCTGCTGCAAAGAAAGAAAAGTGAAAGAAAGAGAGAATGTGAGGCTTTCTGCAGCCCCAGTGTTTCCTCTGAAGGACTTCCCACTGAAACGCACCGAAAGCCTGATGCGTGGATTATTTCCACATTATTTGCTGCTGGATTCCAAAAAGTTCTTGTTAACTAGCAACAGCAATTCTTTTATACTGACCGCCTTGTTTGACTGTTTGTTTCTCTACAAGAAACAATTTTGCTCTTCTCTCACTTTACCCAACAAAATAAAGATCAACTTAAAAAAAATATTTAATAAACTGTTATTATTATCAAAAGTAAAAAAAACAAGATGACCTTACAAAAAGTTATTTCCTTGTTCTGTTAACTTTGTAAATTGTTGTATTTGTGTGATCAAGCAATAAATAAATATTTAAAAGAGCTTTTATTTATATGCAGGTGGAAGGAAAAGAATGATTCTTAAAAATAAAAATAAAAAAACACTAAAGAAATAAAGGGCAAAATGGTATTTAAAAACAGTTATTGTCCACCAAAAAATAACAATAAGTAAATATACGATATAGCAGCGTGCTGAATGAATTTATCTATTTGTAAAACCTGCTTGTCTGCAGAACTTTCAGAATGTTATCAGTAGTTTCAGCTCAAGAATACCTTGAGGTGTTTTGAGTGTAAATCCGTCTAAAGCTGCCAGCACTGACATACACAGCATATGCTAAATACAGATAAGAGTATTTTTAATAGATCGGCAAAAAGTCTCCCCACATAGCTCAATGGATGTGCTTTGAATGTAGTTGATAAGTTGGCTTAAGCTGAATGCTGTATCCCAATGCAACATTGTGCTACTGGGTGAGCCCATCACAAACTAGCCTTCCAGTAAAGACCACTTCCAGGGGAGGGATTATAGAAAAGCCTCGAGATCAGCTTCATGTCTTACTAGAGTTTCTGATTATTAATAGTGCGATGTAACAGAAAAAAAAAAAATAGGCGTTGGCAAGGATCATATGGAGAAAATATCTTTAAGCTGTTTATTTACCTACAATGTCAAAAAGAAGGAATGGTACGTGGGGCATACTTTTCTAAATTTCATTTAAAACTAATTATATATGCTTTAATCTCACCATCCATTTAAATAATTTAAATATTTTACAATGTGTGTTTATTCTTTATTTTAATTTTGATAAAACAAAAGTAATACCCGTAATAAGCAATTTTAATAGTAAACACGTGGGAAGGTGTAAATTAAAGAATTCATATATATGAATATATATAAGTGAATTGATTTCACTTATTATAACCGCACAGTTGTGTTTTCAGACTGATGAATTTGTGTATGTCTTCATTTCAGGATGGGTGAACTTAGGTCATGAGCTTTGCCTTCTTGTTATTTAAATGTGACGTTGCTTTATTTTTGGACAATTTGTCTGTTTGAAATGAAATACAAAAAGAAATTGAAGAAACTGAAACTTTTTGACATTTTGAAAATAATAGATAGATAGATAGATAGATAGATAGATAGATAGATAGATAGATAGATAGATAGATAGATAGATAGATAGATAGATAGATAGATAGATAGATAGATAGATAGATAGATAGAGTTTTGGATGGCTTTGTTTCTCTTTAGATCTCCTCAGGTCATCTGATTGTGTGGCAGAAGAAATGAGAGGGGCAGATAAGCCTCTTTTATGTTTCCAAGCCACTTAAAGAGCTGAAGCACCAGCTTCTGTTGCTACTCTGCGAGGGACGAAAACAAGTCATTTGTGTACAACAAAATGGCTTCTTTCTAAAATGTGTTCCCTCAGATCCAGAATATGCTATAAGAGTTACCACTGCTCAGATAGCTTGTCTAAGCTTTAAAATATAAAACTTACATTTCACAGGACACTCACAGCACTTTCGTGAAACATTAACATTTTAAAATGATCAATTTCGGGTGTAATGTTACTATACTTGGTGCCTTTTTGAGTTTTTATCCCATACTTGATTTCAGTTTTATTTTGCGGTATCAGACTGTTTGTATTTTAGTGAAATAATCCTCGGTTATATTTGTATTTTTTTCTAAATTGTGAAAAGCAGAGGGTTTTTTTTTCTTGTCTTGTAATATGGAAATGTCCTCAGTTCCTGCTATATGTCACAAGGGCATCTCTTCTCTGCCTCCTTAATAAGGTAGTTCTGCAGGCCTCTACTGTAATATATTTCACCAATAAAGCAATTCCAAAGCCAGGCTGGCCTTTTGACCACCACTGAGAATGTGGAAAGCAGCAGGCTGCCTTTGCTAACTAGGCTTACTCTCTAATATTAGATACCTGTCCCTTGGCTTTTCAGAGGGGGGCTTAGCAGTTGATATTTTCATTTGGTCCTGCCAAGATGCGACACCCCCGCTTTAATCTTGTGTTTGACGCTAAGCGCTCTGTTCATGAAAAGTCTCAGTGAACTTCAACCTTAGGGTGGTGCTGTCATACAAAAATGATGTGGTGGGGGAGTGAAGCTGGTTGGTCTATCCTTGACCTCTCCCATTGGCCTGCCAAAGTCTTTCCCCTGCCCTTCTTAATCAGGTGGGACCCTTCTCTTTTAGAGTAGAACATAGTATATTCTCTGCATCCAGCTGTGACTTTTATACTAACTGGCACCGATAAAGACATAGAGTATTATTTTTATTTTTTTAAAAAGGCAAAAGTTTTGTTTGTTAGTAGAAAAAAGCAAATTATCTGAGGTCCAAAAAAGAAATCTGTGGATTAGTGAATATACTAAAAATGAATCATAAAATTTAATATTAAAAATATCTCTTTAGTAGTTTATTTTATCATCAGTAGACTTGAAACATAGCTTATTAACAAGGATTACTAAATCCGGTGTTGTAGGCTTTAAAAAAAAAATCACTGATATGCATGATTAATGGTCTGAAATGTAAACTAAGATCACTCCTTTGTTGCTGGTAGCCACTTTTTTGTCATTTTATCTAAGCTGGGGAACATCAGTGCACATTTTAAGGTATTAAACATTGCTTGACAATATCAGAAGAAGGACCTGGGAAAAGTAGGGGTTGACTAATGAATTTCTTATGATGAGTAACTGCCCCTGCTTTCAGCTGCAGATATTGTGCACCACTTCGTGTTAGCATTTATCGCGATGTTGAGGACAAACAAGCCACTTCTCTGCAATCGTTAAGGCGAGTTTCCCTACTGATTGATGTGTGGAATCAATTGCTCCCCATAGCATCCATGTCAGTCTATTACCACACTGCCTGGTAATGATAGGCTGTTCTCTACAAGATTATAGAGCACTGTCACAAAGCAACAAAGACTTGCTTCCCTGTGTCTGACCTGATGTGCTATAATTGAGAATAGCTTTATTTTTACGCTGCAGGTAAACAGAAAAAGTACGTTTACGGAAGGATGTCTTTATTATATTTAAAATACAGGTGCTTTATGTTGTAATGCAATGAATTATTAATATGGACCGAATGACTGAATATAAAGTCTGTTTTTAATGGTGTGAGCCTGAAAAAATGATGTATGTGTAATCAAAATTGTGTTTGAAATGTGTTAAACTCTTCAAGAATAAAGTTTTTGTTTTCTTTTTTGCTGAGAGATTGTTGTTCAAGTTGTGAAAAAGAAATAACTTTAAAAGAAAAGGCGGGGGTGTGGGGGATTACATTAAAAACACATATCTGATCAGAATGCTAACGTATTCAAAGTCACCAAAACAACAGGTGTTTTCCCCCCAAAATGCCCCTCTGTGTAACTGTGCTTTTTTTATCATGTGAATACACTGCAGCTCTGTGACTGCCAAGCTGACTGCCATCCAAAGCAGTAAGTGCCAGCAGCATTGCAACTCATTTAGTTTGTGGCCCAGGGATGCATCACACAGCCCTGATCCTGATTACACATGATCAAAGATGAGTTCTTCAACAATTTGATTATGTTTTTGAGCTTGACTAAAATCGACATCCAGTGTTCCTCAGAAATGACTAATTGAAAAGACTTTCGAGTGTTATATTGGTTTAATACAACAATTGCCATTTCCTTCAGGCTGACCTCAATCATTGCAGGAGGACTACAGTATGTGCTGCATTTAATTACCTACAGTGAATTTGATTATCAGAAAATATGGTGCATATCAAGTGATTTCTTCGGCTAAGTAATATTATTCTGTATAGTTAGAGCTGGAAAAAGATGACATGAGAACTTCAGTCAAAACAAAAGGCAGAAGCTAATGAGACTGGTTAGTGATTCAAATTTATGGAGATTTTATTAATTACAGACACCTATCTTTTATCTGTACCATTTGGTGGTGAAGTAATTAAAACCAACAATGACAGTCCCAGCAGTGGAGAAAGCAAACAAGATCAAAGAAAGTGGAGCAGTCAGGAGAAAGTCCCGTATACCCTGGACTGGGCCTGGCCATGGGCAACGTGGCCTCATTAAAGTCAGACTATGTTGATCATCAATTAACCTGCTTTGTTGGGCTTCTGATTTGAAACTTGCATAACACCACTTTTCCTCGGGCTCTTCAGTGATTAAGGTTTGTGCATAATGTTGGCTGGAGGTGACCAAGATACATCACAAGAGCTGCCCCGTGTCATGGAGGGACAACTTTTGATTTGTTGATTGAAAAGGAAGACTGAATATTAATTGTCTTTGATGCATAATAATTAACACAACATTTAAATAGCCTTCATCTTCATCGCCATTATCTGCTGTTCCTATTATTGCCCAAGTAAATGAAAGTAAACGGAAATTGGAAGAAAATCTAGAAGACTAGAGTGATTTCTTTTCTGCTGGAACATTTTTGCTACTCCAGTAAATTGATGTTTGATGACATTTAGGACATTATTACAAATTGCGATTCTCATCACCTATGTGAAATGTTTTGAAAGAATTTAAACCTGCAAAAGTTAAATTTATGAGAGTTGATTAAATTTGCTTTTTGAGTTTGAAGATGGACTCTTTCAGACCTCTAATGCTGTATGTTTAGCAAACCCTTAATTTGTTTGGTGTGTTTTAATAAAAAAAAAAAAGTATGCAAAAGTTAACCCATGATCATTTTCATAAGCATTTCCACATGCCAAGCTTTTATTTAAAGCTTTTTTAAAGCTTCTCTTAAATGAGTTTTAGTATGTCAAAAAAAAAGAATGTTGAAAAAATCAAATCTTATCTGAAAGCTGTTATACGCCATTTACATATAATTAATTCAGAGCAGCTACTAATCAAGATGTTTTAAGTTGGTTTAATTGACTCAAACTCTAAAGCGAAGATTAACTCAAACTCCTGGAATAGATCACAAAATCTCACCACTGACAAAAAAGCCAGGGGACCGTGCTGTATGGACAACAAATGCATGGCCAGTCTTAACTTTTATTATGTGCGGCGGAGGTCATATTTCAAATGAGAGATTAGCTGCTCATCACAATATTGGTGGATTATCAACTACCTGCAATGAAAGCAACCCCTGGCTGCGGGTCGATAAGAGTTTGACTGCATTTCGAATTAATTTTCTTGAGCTTAGAGAGCCGGGCTCCTATCTTGTTATTGATCACAGCGTTAATCCATAACCAAGCTCATCCTTTCCCCATGGAATGAGCAGGAAAATATAAAAAGATCACTGTGGGGGGGAACTCTTGACTCCTTTTAAAAACTGGAGCAGCCTTAAGAGTTATTTAAGAATACGTTCTCTGATTATTATTTCACCCGTCATCTTGTATTGATCTGCATGTGTTTATTGTTCTTTTTACGACGTTAAACACTTTTTGTACCAACATTTAGGCAGGTCTGTAGTCCTTTGGTGTTCCTTTTTGTGTTTATACATGACGATTGATTGATCCCCCCGACACCAGGAACACTTCACACCTCAGCTGTTTTCTCTGTTTGTCTTTTCCAACAGAGGGACCTCCACTGTGGATGAAATTTAGCCCCAGCCTCTGACCTTTGGGGTTCAGCGTTTGTCTCCAGTCCAGTGACCACAAACAACTCCTGGATTGCTGTAAATGTCAGTGCAGCGTTGTCCCCGCCCTCTCCCCTGTGAACCACAGAGCTGCACTCAACCTGCACTAACAGGACACTTTCATGAGAGCTCCATTATCAGTTATGCTGCATTTGATAGCTCAGATTTCATGATGACCATTTCATAAATTAAACAGCAGTCGTGAAACAAAGAGCTAATAATCATTTTTGTTTTGTTTTTCAGATTCGGCTCTGCCAGTCTGGAATTTCATAGCTTAAGCAACTTGATGTATTGAAAATATGAATGACTTTTCATCATTTAAACTTCGGTAAATGTAAGATTTTAGAGCAGTAAAATTAATGTGACCCATTTAGCACACAAAATAGCCTCTATCATCCATCATAAACCTCAGTTTTAATAGATTGTAATTCATGTTCCGAAGACGTCGCTTGTAATGCATCCCATTTTGAAGCACTTTGGCTTTCCCTTCCCCCACCCATAAACACACACTCTCCCTTTTTCTCCTCCCTGGGCCTCCTGAGGTTGGTGTCTCTGCTTTAGGACTCTATTGTTGCCTACTGCTGGATAATGCCCTTATTAATTGTACCTCTTTGTAAGGTGTCAGCTGTAGCCTCAGATTGAGATGGATGGATCTCTGGAGCCTGCTCCCTGGCCCTCCACAGACTCTCTATCTCTGCACAGCACACAGATGCAACAGTGAGTGCTGCCACACTATGACTAAAACCTGAGATAAAGCAGTCATTTTAATTATTGCACCAGATGAAAAAAGAAAGGGAGTGAATAGAAAAGAAATAAAAGAAACATTTCCAAACTGAAAAGCCTGTTTTTGACGAGGTGAGGTAGCATTTCATGTGTTTCAGGTATCTGTATCCATGGTAGTGATGAAATTTCTTTTTCTTTTTTTTTTCATTATTGATTATTTTAGTGTGTTACAGAAATACTGGTTAATTAGGTAGATTCAAGCCTCTGTGAGATCAACAGCATTAACATCAAATCCGTTCCCTCTCATTAAAGGAAACAGAGTCAATTTAATTAATGCATATTAATCCCCTGTGATGCTCATTTTAGCTTTAAAAAAGTGTGACAGTCTATGTTAGATTTGTCTATTTCTAAGGCTTGATCGTTTTCCGAATCAAAATGAGACCTCGGTTTGAAAGAAACTGAGGTCTCACTTTTTCTGAATTTGTAGATTTGTTTATGAAATAGTTATTGATGGGATAATCTATCTTACAGGATTACCAATAATTTTGTTTTTGTTGCTTTTTTTTGCTTGTTACTTGGTTTCAATAGATGGTAAAAAGGACAACAAATAATTTTTCATACATCTAAACCCTTGACCCCTACGCTAAGGAGATCTGGTGGCTCTGATATGCTGCTGGGAGCCTTTTGCTGGCATGATTTTGGTCCACTTGCCCCCGTAGAGAGGACGGTCACTAGAAATCAATACAAAGTTGTTCCGAATGATCACCTTTATGCTGTGATGAAACATTTCTATCATGATGGGAGGGGTCTCTTCTAATGTAACAATGCACCCATCCATAGGGCATTAGGGGTCACTGAATGGTTTGATGAGTATGAAAATGATGTGACTCATATGGCCTTCATAGTGACCACATCTCAACTTAACTGAACACCTATGGGAGCAGCGAGTTAGAAATGTGCCTGCACCACCATCATCAAAAACAGCAAATGAAGGAATGTCCTTCGAATGAATAGTGTTCATTCCTGGCTCAACATTTTACAGAGACAGGTTCTTTCAGTATGCTTTAAAAATGATCAGCAACAACATAGATTTAGTCCACATCCCCATACTTGGTCACCAACAAAGAGTCCTGCAAAAGATTTTTTCTTCTCCTGCATAACCTCGCAAGGGTTTAATTACTTTAGCTTCAATGTTATGCTTATGTTTACATTTCAAACACTCTTATTAAACTAGGCAGCTTCCTTTTCCTGCCACTGCTGGTACCTGTGGTTTCCTGAGCAGGGCACACCACCCTCATACGTCATGTCAATAGTGCTTTTTGTTATCTCGTCATTTTTTTTTCAGTGTTCAAACTTTACCAGAGGAATTTATTTTTTTTATCTGGAGTTAGAAAATGCTCTTTTTGTCGTTGTTTTGCTTTTTTTTTTTTTTTGGCTTTTTATTATCAATGCTTTTTTCCAGATATTTGAAGCATTAAAAGAACATTTTTGTAAAAAAAAAAAAAAAAAAGAAAAGAAAAGAAAAGAAAAGAAAAAGAATGTATGTATCTTTTCATGTCCTTCTTGATTACCAGTTTCCTTGACTCACTGCAATTCATTTAAAGCTGTTTGCTCACAGTTCTGCTCAGAAACAATGCTGTAGTGGTGCAGGCAGGAGACTGAAGTAGGAGAGAGGAAAAGAAAAAAAAAAAAAACAGACCAGAAAATGGAGATCCATTCCCTTCAGATCCCATTTAGAGAGGCCCTGCACATTTTTAAAGTGTCAATTGTTTTTGTCTCTTGAAGTGTAGATGGAATGTTTGAATTCCAGTATTAACTGTAGTGCCTGCTGAGTTAAATTATGGTCCCTGGGCTGTGGGTTGGGAGTAATCAATAAGAATACACGAGGCAGTGTGTAATGTGTCTGCTCCTAGCAGCAGGGACACTGTCCCCCTTACCCTGTCCCCCAGCAGGTTAGATAAATATGATACTGAAACAGGGCACACTGGATTATATGATATCAATGTAGAATCAGGGAAGTGCTATTACACTCCCCTAGCCCACTGTGAGTACTATTGACAAGGTTGGCTTTGAACACAGTAGTGTATTGGACTCTCTCTCTCTCCGTTTCCTCTCTTTATTCCTCTCTCTCTCTCCCTCCCACTCTCTTTCTGTCTGTATCTCTGCATAATGTGAAGAACCCCAGGAGGAGAGGGATCTATATTTCACTTAGCTTTGATTAAAATGGCTATTTTATGCTTGCGCCTTGAAGTTGTGTTCATTGCTCCCGCAAGTTAATCTGTGAAGAGCTGGCTGTGATCATAATTTCTAAATTTCCAAAAGTGTTTATTTCGTGCGTAAAGACCAAACATTAAAACGTACAATCGATGCACAATGGTTTTGATTTGAAGCGCTCCATGACAGAACCCCCCAAAACATTTCCCTATTGATAAGTGAATCTGTATTTCTTTCTCATGTTGACCCCATTAAATGTCCAGCCAATTAAGCCATGTGCAGATGCTGTCGTCTGCTTACTAGTTGCTCATACAGTAACCTCATATCACTGCTCACTCCGATTATTGATTTACGCTCTCTTCTGAGTGGTGAAAGATCAAACCTGGCATGTCTAAAAGGCCATTATCAGTGTCCACTTCAAATAAAATGCTCCAACCTGATACAGCCCCTTTTCGCAGGTCACAACCTATTTGCCCTGTCCGACCACCTCCACCCACCTCCCCGCCCTCAGCATCATTATCATTCTTGTGTTAAATGACTTACAGGTCAAGAAAACTGTGCAGTATTGATGTGTCATGTGTGAATAATCCATGTCGCTTCTAGACGCCACCTGCAAAATCTCCTGCTTCATCAGGTAGCTTTAGGAAGAAAGGTAAATAACAAATGTTTACAGGACAGTTTAAAGCCAGTTAAATTTAATATGCAGTAGATGTAGCTGAAATTTCATGCACTGGGCAATTTTGGAAAACATGTCAGCTCTTGAATATCCCTTCCCAGAGCATTATTTCTAAAGGGGAAGAAAGCCTTTGATTCTACACAGAGCAATTCAAGTAAAGGTTCATAGCAGCCCTCATCCTTCTTTTGTACTCTTCATTTAGACCCCATTAAAACCCCAACAAGTGCGCCTGGGTCTTTATTTATTGCACTGCTCCACTTTCCAAAGTGCATTTTGCATTCTAAGAGGAGTCTAGATATTAAAGCATTTTTAGGCCAGGTAGCTGTGACGCCGCAGTTGCTTTCACACAAAAGATTTGGCAGAAGCTAATTTGCATATAAGGTCAGAGTCAAGCTCCTGATGGAAGTTGTGCAGCATCCCTGTCTCTTAGCAACACTCTTTCTCTCTTCGTGTCTGTGTTGAATTGACTGCTCCCTGGCACTCATCTTTCACCAAGGAAATTCATAATGAAATGCCACCCGACAACCTGCATCCATCTCTAACACCGACACTCTTCACTTCTCTCTTGGGTTGCAATACTTTTACACTGAAATTAATAAATCGCCACATTGTTTAATGACAAGGCGGGGGAGAATGTCAGTGCTATTGTCAGTGTGCGCTCAGATTTTCAGCAACTTTTGTTTTATAGGGGGGGGATAAACATGTTTATTAAGAATCGTGCCAAGATTAGTGGCAAATTAGCAGGTAATTGGAGACACCTGCAAAACAAAAGGGAGGATGGAGAGGTGGTAGCGTGGAGAGTGTTAAAGGAAGAGCTTCTGGGCTGGCCTCCACCAATTTATTGGTGGGGGAGGCATTTAAAAAGAGGGGATTTGGTATGTTGAGAAAATGACTTTTGTCTTCTTCCATGGTGACAGAATCCAGATTCTGCCAAGAGATGTTAATAGAGGGTCAAATTTTGGACAATAGTATCCGTCATTGCTTTCACAACTGCCTCCATCCTCCAAGCTGAACGCTTTCTCCGCTTAAAAGAAGAGGTGTGCTCCAATTACTGTTTTTGGCAAAGGCAGCCAGCCATAAACTATACTATAATTACCGCTCTAATGATGATTTCTATCATCTTGGCCACCTTGGTCACACGTGGTCTTGGCCCAGCACATTTAAACTTTCTGTGAAAGGTCGGATCCATACACATTTATCTCTCACTCCTTCACATCTTCCCGCGTCCTTTTTTGTCACTCAGATCTTCTTCTTGTTCCACCTCCTGCTCGTCAACAACATCCAAGTCATGACAGGTGCTGGGCGGACATTAAACCTGCTGTTTTCTGCTTCCAAATACGCCGCGTTTCAAAACTCGTTTCCAGACAGAATCTGGCTCCGTTTAAGAACCGCGTGAGGTTTTAAAAAATATATAAAGAAATAAATAATTTCCGTGCGCTGGGAATTGTTTCATTATTATTTATCCTTTTATTTTATTTCAAATGAAAAATAAAAACAAAATATTAAAACGTAGGGCAATTATTATGTATCATTGTTATTATTATTATTATTATTAGTAGTAGTAGTAGTAGTAGTATTTAATTCGATCTAGGCTGTACATTTCTAAACGCGAAGAGGGGATAAATGAGAGATTATTCATTAACATTGCGGTGATGCACCTGCGTAAAATGTTTACGTGCACACAGCTTTAAATGGTGACGCATCCAAAAATTAAATGACCAGGGAGGTAACTACTGAGAGCCTGATGAGGGATTGTTTAAACGATAGAAATTAATGCTGCTTTGTCTACAAGCATCTAGTCGTTCAGTGTGTTTTTATATATTTAGATTATTGTCATCACACAATGAAAAATCAACAGAATGCGCTTTTGAAAGTTTTTTTTCTCCCACTATTTTAACTGATTTTTTTTTTTTTCATTTGGTGTGCCGGTCCCAAAACTCACGGGACACGGTTCTTTTACCAGCCCCGTGTAACATCATAGACTCGGCGCTTTGACGCTCTCTGTAGCCGACAACATCAGCATCCCAAGTGAACAAGCGGGGCTCTCCTCTCTGTCGCCCCTTCATTCCCCACTCTGCTGTTTTCCGCTGCCAGAGGTCGTGCTGCTCTGTCGTGCGGCTTTAGTGACTTCAGCATAACCAAACGACTAATTGTCACCCTTTAATTGCGATTCACTTTGCCCCCTCTGGCTTTTGCAATGCCGTGTAAAATTGTACCAGCATAAAGTGATGTAAATAACAAACCTTTTTCTGAAGCTTATCGACTGACGCGCATGTGTGTGTGTGTGTGTGTGTGTGTGTGTGTGTGTGTGTGTGTGTGTGTGTGTGTGTGTGTGTGTGTGTGTGTGTGTTTGAAAGAGAGAGAGAGAGACAGGGGGGAAGACACCTGCTCTATCTGTCCATCTCGGGATCATGAACACACCAAGTAGGTCTAATTTCTGGGACATTCAGCTGGGATATGTCTCAATTGGGACTGAGATCAGAGGCTGTGATTGTCCATTGGTTTAGATTGGGTTGCTCAGTGCAATTCTGGGAACTTTTATTGCAATCTACAGATTGCAATGATGGAGAGCCCTCGTTGTGGCAGCACTGATTACATCAGCCAGTCTCTGTGTCTACCTTTCATCTCAGGTATTTATTCGTTCTGTACGATCCCTAAATAGCTGCAGCTTCGATATGTATTTGTCATTGTCCATACAGGGACGCCTTCTCCATAACTACCGTTAAGATTAACACCATGCCAGCTTCATTTCATCCATTTATTCTTTCATACGCTGATCTCAGTGCTTGATTAGGACTCAGATGAAGTTGGCGTTAACATACAGATGAGTTTATTAGATGTGCCTTAAAAACACAGTTATTCTTTGAGCTGTGCTGTAATGAGCCATGTACTTTTTTGTTATTGTTGTTTTTCAGAGTGGAGTTTAGCAAATGCGTCTGTGAAAAGTTACTTCAGCTGTGAAAGAAGCCTATTCACTGGAAACAAGTACAAATACTGAACTGTAAAAATAAATAAATAATTGAATAAAAGTCTGATAAAATATGTTATCACTGTATACACTGTCATTATAATATTGTTGCAGATTCAATGTTTTATTATATTATGCATGGATAATATTCAAATCTATAAAATCTATAAATATCATCTAAATCTATAAACCAACAAAGATAAAATAAGTGTAATATTAATAATAACATAGTATAAGTAGCAATAATAAGTTTAAGGTATCATGCAATAAAAGCATTAATATCTAAATGTTCATGAAGTAAAAGTACTCCTCTTGCAGGTGTTACTGTTACCAAATAATATATTTACATTGGAATACATTGATACTAAAGTTGCCTTTTGGCAAACTGATATTAAAAATAGCCATTATATGTAAATAAATAAATAATTTCAGATCCATGTTAATTCTTTAATAATAACGATAATAATGTGATTGTGTTTCTTTTAAATTTTAAGTCATTTAGAGTGAAATTTGAAAATACAGGCTGCATATGCTGACTAGTCAAACCTGTAAAAATGCAGCATTGCTATATCAAATCCTAATCTTTAGCTATTAATTGCCAATTAAAAATAAGCTGCGCAGTACTCATTTGAGTACAATGCAGTACTCAAATGCAGCAACTGAGTAAATGCACTGTATTACTTTACACCTCTACAGCTGACAATAAAACCTCACTCATCTCTCTGCAGGCTGTGATCATTATCAGCATGCGATTTCCAGCATGTTCTTATGAGCACCAGTTTTGTGACATATGGAGATGCTTCCTCCCACAGCCACACCTGACTGTCTGCACAGATGATATCACACAGCTAACTGCCACAAGATTCCCAAAAGGCCCTCCTTTACAGTGAAACATGTCATCTGACCATGTCACCCGGCTAAACCCAAATATTGTGCATTGTTGGTAAAGAGAGGTCAGGCAACTTGCAAGTCGGGTATTTCAGGCTGTGTGCTCTAATTAAGTATTCATGAAACAGCAGTGGGAGGAAAGTATAGGTTTACACGACAGTGGTGGTTGTCGACTACACCACCACCACCACCACCCCCCGGCAGATAGGCCATCATTCCTAGTGTACTTTCAGCAATGATATCAAAAAGGTTTTTTTTTTTTTTTTTTTGGTCAAGCCAAAGAGAGGTCACTCTAATAATACCCAAGGTCAGTGGTGGGAGCCAGCGAGTCTCCCAGTCATTATTCATTTGTTCACAGAGTTAATGACAGTTGCAGGGGGAATTTAGAGCCAGTAGCCATGTGATGTCACCAACACATGCCAAGGGATTAGGAGGGCAGGCAGGGGACAAGAAGTGAGGATTATACAGAAAAGACAACAACCTTTACTGCTACAGCACCCAACTCTACATGTTTACTGCTGGAGTTATGACAAGTGATATCACAAAATGAGATAACACTAGCATATAAAAAAAGAGCAAAAAAGAAGAAGAGAGAAACGGTGCCTTTAACGTGCACCTTTTGACATTTTCTTCTTTCTTCATGGAAATATTTGATATGTCTAGTGACCTCAGTTTGATAAGGGAACATGTTTTTAAACCAAACTCCATCATTCATTTACAGCCTTTCGGTAAATGACAAAATATTGTGAACGTTTCCGTGGTGGGAGGTGATGTCAGTTTCTCTCATTTATGTCCCCTTTAAAAAAAAATTACAGTATTTTAAAGTCACCAGATTATTTGCTGTGTGATAGTTAAGCACAGTAACAACACTGGTGTAAAACTGGAGCCTGTGGCTATCGCACAGAGAGAATGAACAATGAACACACCTTATTCAGTCATTGGGCAGGCAGCACACAGTGAACAATGAACCCCTCCCTTCTGTCTAGCACCATGTCTGATAATGACCACATCCAGCAACACTGATAGCGCTCTTCTATTATGACCTACATGAGCATAAATATAGCTCAGATAAAAACATTTCGGGAGGAATATTGAGAATATTATCAGCTGTGAATGTGCAGCAACAGACACTGTGTTTTTCATGTTTTTTTGTTTCCATTGTGTTAAGTGAAAGGTGAAAAAATATGGACTATGGATTGCTCATGCACCTGCTGTTCTCCTAATACATGAAGTACAAAGATGTAGTTTTGCTCTTTAGCCTAAAAGGCACAGTTGTTTCTTTTCACAGGATAGTTAGTGAGGAAATCATATGAATTTTGACTTTTCTTTCCTTTGTTTCTTTATTTTTTTGCCATTTTGGCCTTTTTCTTAGCATCCAACATGCAGATACAGTAGATTCCCTGTTTGAGCATAAGGTCAGAGAATAAATATGAACTGTGGTTTGCATTACTTTCAGATGAGTGAAGCTGGCAGACCAATAATATGAGCTTTCAGCCCTACTTTCTGCCACTTATCCCCCATTCTAGGACCAAGGGGTCATGTGAAAATTGAAAGTGACAGTCAAACCAGCATGTTGAACAGGCTGATTGGACTAAGCTGTCATGGCCCAGATCAGAGCTCTTTAACACCAGGCCAATCAGAGGTCTTTCAGTCAAAACCGGCGGATCCCGATTCAGGACAACCTTTAAAGAAAGAGAAAAAGAAGTACCAGTATGCCAACTGTTCAAGGGAAAAATCCCATTGAAGAATTGGTAAGTGTTTGTTTAGTTAAAAAAAATAGAAAGTAAGAAAACTATCTCTGGGGAAAAATCAAACTTCAGAGTTCACTGAAGAGCTTTTCTGTCAGGCGCCAGGACTCTGCTCTCGTTTCCACTTTCAGCCCACTTTCAGAGGGCTTTTCCTATAGTCGCCTGAATGAAAATGTTTGTTTGCAAATGATTTAATGAGCACACTACGCTGTCACATGAAAGACTTTTTTTTCCACTTCATCGTAAGCATCCCCCCGTCAATTTATATTTTGTTCCATATGCAGCATTGCATGAAGCTCCGTCGAAACCAATCAGCTCACCGTCATCCATTCAGATGATAATAAATCACGTCATTATCACATTTACTTGGGTCCATCTTTGAAACGGAGGGAAAAAGAAATATTTTTGTCAGGTGGAAGAATAACTTATGATCCTTTTATGTCCTGCTGAGAACCCTTGAAAATAATAATACACCACAGCAGAAGCACATACAACTGAAATGCGCAGAGTGTTATAAATCTGATGGGATTTGCATATTTTGCCTTCCTCAAGTTGCAGGCAAAAGAAATCACATGGCATATTTTAAAAAAACAAGTGGTTAGAAAACACAGGCAGGAGTTAGGGTTCACGTTAAGACAGACATGTTCCTCCAGAACTCTCTTGTGATTGAAAATGTGAGGACTTCAAGGTGAAAGCTTCTTCAAGAACAGTTTTTTAAACTCTTCTGTCTGAAAGACTCAAAGTCAAGAAGATTATTAATCAAATAATCAGTCATAATGTGCTTACTTGAACTTTGTTCCTTTTCTCTGTCACCATAGCAGTTTCCCTCTGGTTCATTTCTCTTTTGTTTCATCTTTAAACAGATTTACTTTATAGTGTGTCAGAAATGGGGGGGAGAAAAAAGCTTTACCAGTCTCAAAATACACTTAAAACTTGGCTGTCAAATAATGTTAGTCCTTGCTTAGGGAGCAGTGTCATACAATGTAAGAATCAAAGTGCTAAATCTCGTCTTCTCCGCTATTTGACGAGTTTAAACAACAGGCTGGTGAGTTTGTCACATGTTTAAAGAACAAGTTGGCATATTTGTCAGATTTCTGATGCTAGTATTAAACAGGATATTAGTGTTGTATCATAGAAACATAGCAGAAACTTTAAAAAGATATAAATCCAAATATAGTAGTTTAGAGATCTTTTAAAATCTTGTCACTAAACAAAACTCTCTAAAAGGTCAACAGCTTTCAACGGGGCTTTATGTCAAAAGTTATGTTGTAAATAAAAACGTTGCCCTTATTTAAGAACATTGCTCTGTGCAGGAGTCTGAGGCGAAAGGAAAATTCACACTGTTGGATTTTGCAGTGAGAGTAGTGATTGGCTGAAATAGCTTGACTCAACACTTTGGCAAAATTTACTACAACTGCCTACTGGGGTTTGCTTTGGAGCACACTCTGCTCTGATGCAGAGCACGCTCGCTTTGTGTGCATATGTGTGTGTGTGTGTTTGTCTAAGAGACACAGAGAGAGATAAATGCTGCTTAAAAGTACGTTAAAAGTCATAATCAATAACCTTCATGACATATTTTCTTTTAAATTTTATTTGCAACCCGGACCTCAAAGTCCTGAAATTAAATTGTGTGTATTCAGTTACATTTTCTTGGCTTCACAGTTGTCGAGACACTGCTCCACCTCCACTCTATTAGGAAACACATGGGGAATAACGATTCTCTGTTTTTTTTTTAATGACTTCTTAATATCATAAAAACTCACCTTCTTTCCTTAAACGCTTAACTTCATCTCTCCAGAATGTGTTTTGTGTCTGTGGAATCCTCTGAACTCTTGTAGGAAAAAAAAAAGTTTGATCATTCAAGAAAAGACCTAAAATTAGTAAGTGATCGCCACAAAATATCAGCCAGGAAAGAGCAAAAAAGGCTCCTGCTTGGCTCAGGATTTAGAAAAGTTGCTCAAAAAGCACAACAAAGTAACAGTAAATGTGGCGCATTATATCCTTGAAATAATGAATAATGTGTGAAACAATCTCAGTGTAATTTATTTGGTTTCTTGTTCCTGAACAGTGCCAAAAAGATTCTACATTGGAAAAGGGGGGTGCTCCACATTTTAACTATAAAGGTTCTCAAGCAGCAACAAACTGAATATGTGAGTGAATTATAAAACACTTCAGAGTTCAGAGTTGTTTTCCGTAACTCCTTCTTTGTCGACACACACACAGCAAATTAGAGGAGTGTGTAGAGCACGTTTTGTACATTACATTTCCTTTGCACAAACACACACACACATGCACGCCCACAGACATTAAAGACGCTGTTGCTTTAACTGAGGAATACATGTTTTAATGTCAGAACAAAAAAAAGAAAGAAAAAAAACATGGGTTCTCCTCTTCTCTCTAAAGGATCAGGTAAAAGACTTGTCTCCTGCCTTCCAAAAGCACTCGTCCGGTGTCCATCCCAACATCAGAATTCTCCAACCCATGTTCTCCCTTTTTTTCTGATTCCACTGATCTGAGCTTGAAATGCGAAGACAGCAAAGTACTAAGCCTTCAAACGTGTGATTTTTTCAAAAGATCTCTAGAAGCAATCTCTGCCTGACTGACCCCTGACAGCTGCAGATCTCTTTATTTCTCTCTCTGCTGGCACTTCATTTGGTAGAAAAGCTCTCAGATTCACACCTCTGTCAGGCAGCACAAGTGTTTATTATGTGCATACACACAGAATATCCCGTATACTGCACACCTCAAAGACATGCAGTATGCAGTCTTTTAATAAACAGGCTGAAAATTGTGACAAAAAATATATCCATGTAAATATTGCATCCATTTTTTAAATTTTATTTTATTTCATTCTTTTGTTTTACATATTTATTGGGAATAATCTAAAAAAAAAAGTAAATAAGTGTTGCCATGATTTGTGTTTATAGAAACATAGGTTGTATTTAGATATTTTTTTAGACCCCTGGTGTGAAGAAAACCAGTGTGCTGAACAATATCACAATGAACCTGCTCTTCAGAGCAGACACATTCTGCAAAGGGTTTGACTTTCTCCTCCTGTCTGCCTTTTCTTTATTCTTTCTTTTAAAGACATTTTAAAAGTCAAAAACCAAAAGATTTCACACATTAAAAGAGCTTCATAAAAAACAGAACAGTGGACTCAAAAAGAAACAAAAGGCAAAAAAAAAAAAGGAAAAAGAGATGAATGTGAAAGAAACACATACTGTAAGTGGCAGTTACATTTAAATACAGTCTTCTATTTTGCTAGATTATAAATATCCATACCAAAACAAAATTACCTGAACAATAGCATGTGTTCTTATGTGCACTTGTCTTGGTTTTATTATGGCAGCTTTTCCACCGTCACTCGGAGTGTAGGGTTTGCTGGTGTCTCCCTCTCTGGAAATGAGACTGCAGGCTCTATCATTAGATCGGATAGCAAGTCTTTATGCAAAGTGTTTTGCATAATTACATACCAAAGCCAGAATAGCCACCCTCAAATTTTATGGGTCACAAAGCATCAACAATTCCCGCATTATTGTCCACCAAAGTCCAGCCCCAGCAATGACAAGGGACGAAGAAGAAGAAGAGGGTGAGAGTAAAAGGAAAAAACTGCTTAATCTAAGCTTGGGAGATTGAATTTTCCTTCCAATAAAAAGTAAGAAAGATTATTCCCAAACTGACACCTTGTTTACATGTAGTTGTAGAGTTCAGAGGACTGGCCAAAGCTTCAGGGAGCTTGATGACTGAGTCCACAACGTCAGCATCACGAAATGGCTCAATTTAGGTCGTTCAGTTATCGCCTTACCTACATTCAGATGCAAAAGCGAACTTTTTAAAACAATTTAAAGAAGTAGAAAGTGTGATTTATTTATTTATTTTGTTAATTGTATCCAATTTTTCGCAGATACACAAGTAAATTACACGTGTGCGTACGTACAATGCAGTGGCTTTAGTAATGATAACTAATACTGTTATTCATTACTGAGACTACTTGAGGCTGCGGGGGGCATTTGTTTCACTATCTTTCATTTCAGTGTGTTGACGCTGGAGTTTACCGTTTTTAGGTCAAGGTTTCAATTCATAATTTAAAAGTAAAATCAGCTAAAAGACAAAATTTCATAAAATCGAAATAGTTCAGCTCCCACCGCTCTTTGAAGTGCAGAGGAGGAAAAACTGAAAAAAAAAATATAATTAAATAAATAAATAAAAAGCTGAAGGAAGCTTAAGCGAAAATATACCTGTTTTCAGTCATTCAAACAGAGAGAATACAACCGGATGAGAAATGATATCGAATGAACTATCACATGGTGTTATTTTACACTTTGTTATATCAGGAGCGCCGCTCGTTCACAGGCCGCTGGAAGCACCTCCGATCCAACAAACAAACAGGATCGCAATAATAAAAATCATAATAAATATTTTACCATAAATTGTAATAATAATAATAATTACGAAGCAAATGAACAACAGAGAGAGATACAAGAGACTAGTGCCAGCAGGCCCAGAGCGCTTTGAAGTTCAAATTGAAAAAGGTTCAAAATAAGTAAATAAATAACATAAAATTTAAAAAAATCCAGAGTGTAGAAAAAATAAGGCCATATATAGATTATATATTATATTATCAATTATTTTCTTTTAGAAATTTCAAATGTGTTCTGGACACTTAAAGCAGATTTATTTGAAATGTAACACAATGTTCGATAAACGGGACACAAAAAGCATAATGCAGATCAGATTTCAACATAAAGCAGTTGTCAATAAATGAACACAAAATATCGAAACTGCACCGATCATCGCGAATTTGGAGCCTGCGGGGAAGAGGCGTAATGAGCTTATAGCGCAACACTATGTGAAACCTGATCTTCACTGTTTCTTTGACAAACAGTAGCTGGGTTTGTTACCTACTGTGCTTTCTATACTTCTTTTCCCCCTTAAGTAGACATTTAGTTAATAATAAGAATTTTTTTTCTTCAGAAATTTGCATACATTTCAGCATAAATGTGAACAAAACATCTGGAATTCCATGCTTAACCTGTCCGACTGGAGTCTGCCGATTATTTACCCTTTGATATCTGTATTTAGTTTCATTCGGCGTATTTTGCAGAGAAATCAAAGGTGGTCAGGTAGACATGGAGCATTTCACAGGCACAGAGAGAACTGGAGCGCAGCTGATGTTAAACATGCAGAATAGCGCCATCTCGCTGTTGCAAGCAGATACTCCTTCACATTTCCCCCCCTTTCCGCGGAGACCCTCGGTGAAGGTTTGTCCCCTCATAAGGTTGACCGATTTCTGTGTGCATAGCCAGCTATGACAACAGCCTGCATGCTGCTGTCTTTTGGCGGCCACCAGTTATACTGTTATCGCTGTTCATTAGTGCAGGGGGTCCCGGAGCGCGTCCCGGGACCAGCGGGGGTCACCGAAGGAGGGGGTGAAGTCGTCCTCAGCAATCTGAGAAGTGCTGTCATTTCACTGTAATCTAATTCAACAAAAAATGATCACAGTCCGACATATACACTGGTTCCCAAACTGGGGTCCCGTGAGCTATACTGGTTCGCCGAGGGAGATAAAATGGGGTCCTCGGAAATCAGAGAAATAATTTAATTCCTCTCGTGATTCACGTTCAGCTTCTAGTTGCACATTTACAGGATGTATGTATACATCCTGCGTGGATGTTGATCCTGGATTTCAGCTTCCCTGCTGCTATCTGCTAGTCTGCAGCACATGGAGACTGTGTTAAAAAAAAAAAAAAAAAAATCCTATCAAGCCTCAGAAAATGTCAGACGTGGGTCCCCGTGACAACATCTTATCAAGCGGGGATCCGGGGGCTGTAAGTCGTAACTGCGTCTGGTGTTCGTGACACGAAAAGGTGTGGGAGCCCATGAATTGGTAGCGAAAGAGCCCGAAGAGAAGACTTGTTCACACACGCGCAGTGTTTATGTCGCAATATTGTTTGGGTGAGCTGAGAATAAAGAGAATGCTACTTTAAAAAGTTAAGGTAAAAAGAGGCGACTTTAAATTTAAGCGCAACAGCTTTGAAAATATAGGATGATTTAAAAAAAAAGGGGAATGGGAAGGAGTCACAAATCCTTAAGGATTTCTTGAGGATCTGAGAAACCATCGGTACGTGGACGTAAACATAACATCGTTTATTTGTTTGTTTATTTATTTAACCATTCACTTTAATTTTATTTTGTTTCTATATTCATGTTTTTTAAGAAACACTTGAATAAGAAAGAATCCGATATCTGCCGCTATTATGGCCTACGGGTCAAATAAATGCCGCGGGAGACTCAGTCTAATATACGAGTAGATGTTTGGCCGTTTAGAGCTTGGTGTTTAATTTTATTATTTTTTATTTGTATTTTTTATGTTGTTTTTTTTTAAACACGAGTTGAAATACGCAAAGTCCGTCCTACAGAAACACTTTCAACGACCGCTTTCCCGTGGCTGTTTACAGAGAGGGACAGAGCAACATATAGCCTGGACGATGAAAGAAATGTCATAAAGTAAAATAAAAGAATAATAGAAAATGTTAGCAGTCCCTGTTTTAGGTTAAATGGGTACAAAAAAGTAGAATTCACGTTCTTGAAGCTGAAGTTCTCGAGGATTTCCACAGCAGAGGTGAGTCTACAAATTTACATTTTTGGAGGATTTTTGTTTGGCTTATTTTTTTCACCTGTGGAATTTGTGAACGTGTAGGCTGCTGATCACTGTGTTGGTGGTGGAAATGGTGATGATAATAACAGTGATAATGATGACGATGATGAAGATGAAGGCTGGACAAGAGATAACGCCCAGGGTGTGAGATTTATTGTTAAAGCACCTTCAGTCTACCACCAGCATCGACCAGAATTACGCCAAATTAATTTCACAGTTTGAGAGAGCTTTGCCAAGTGCGCGTTTGAAGTTTCGGCAAACACACGCATCCACACACAGAGGGATAGACGCTCACTCATAGACGCTCACTCTCTCTCTCTCTCTCACACACACACACACACACACACACACACACACACACACACACACACACACACACACACACACACACACACACACACACACACACACACAGTTCCGTGGTGAGGGAGGTTTACAGGGAGGAAAACAGAAAACATCCCCATAACCGACGGGTAAGACAGGCAGAGCTGCGTGTGGAGTGACACGAGCGAGGCATGGCAGGCCTGTCCGTCAAATTAATGCAGAATTGATTAAACATTTAGCTTCTATCTGAGCAATTTATGCAAAATTTTACGTCCAGCGTCTTCCATACACGCTAATCACTGCGGCAGGTATCGCCATCCTCCTCCTCCTCATCGTCTTTTGGCTTAAGTCGGACACCACTGTTTGCGCAATAGTGCGATTTAAGTCAACAAACCTGGTTAACTGACATCGCCAATTACGCAGGCCTAATCAGCCACTTTGTAGTTACACGCACAAGCACGCGCACCTCCAAGGACCTCCAAAACGCACGCACGGGAACCCCCAGGTTAACGTGTGGGCTGTAGGCACATTCAGGGTCCCGCGCCAAACGATTTCAGAGTGAAGAGTGTGTAACATTAATACTGCGACCCCTGGAAGACTGACAACCGCTGCGGTGCACCTAATGGGAATCTTAATAAAGTATCTATGTACCCCGAGTAACAAATCAATGCAAGATGTAGGCCTATATCGATCAATACCTATGAAGTACTCATGATGAAGTAATGCGTTAGGGTTTGGGGAGGCTGAGGGGGGCTGTCTAATATCCAGCAGAGTGTTTGCGGTCTCTTCAAATCATCCCTCTGGCTCACCGCTCTTCTAAGTCCTCCCCTCTGTGTGTGATCGTCTATATTAAGACAAATTACAACGTGCGCTTTAAAAAGGTGCCGGTCTCCCCGCTTTGTAGTTTCGGGCGCACAGTAGTGTGACAGAAACCCAGCAGCATGCTCCTCTTAAAAAAGAACGAAAAGGTTTGTTCTCTCTCGGCCGTAAATACATTTTAATATTGTAAACGGTCTTCATGCTAAACTCGGTGGCCAAATATCAGTTTGCATTCTGATCCATTTGGCACGTAAATATTCAAACTACCGCAGGGAATGTTTCGCTGGCACCGAGATGGACTAGCTGTGAGCGTGTTTGGGCTAAAAGAAAACTCAAATAGCCTTCTCGAAACGGGCATAAATTCAGCACGGGGTATATTCATACTCCTGGACTACATCAGCTGCAATTGTCTTTACCTCCCCTATTTAACGGCCACAAAGCGCTGCACCCCTTTTGAAAGTCTAGCAGTGTTTTCTCCCCCCCCCCCCCTTCCCTTCCCCCCCCCTTTCTTTTTTTTCAAGTGAACTTTGTCTTGGTAGTGTTGCCTGGCCCTTCTTTCTGCACGTCCCCTTCTCTCTCTCCTTTCGGTCCGAACACTTATGAAAACTTCATGAAAGGAACCGCTCTGTTTAAGTTAAGCGGAACAAAACTCAGTACTATCGATTAATATCGGCGTAAATATAAAAACGGCGTGCTGCAAACAAATCTTCATAAAAGTAAATAAACCCAGGAGGTCTACAGTTGTGCGGGAAATATGTTCTACATGTTCTATAACATGTTCTATAGATGCTAAATAACCAGGAACAAAATTCGCTGATGTAGTCAACAGCAGAACGCGGTTCTTTATAGGCGTAAATTATAGTCGTGGGTCTCACGAATTTCCAAAAAGAAAAAAAAAGGCTTATCCCCCAACTATGACATTTTACCTTCGACCCCCCCCCAAATAGTTTGTGTGTGTGCCTGCTCCTGCGCTCAGGATCATGTGAATTTGGACTCTCCGGCAAAGAGATGCCCAGTGGCCGTATACTATCTGCTCCATTCACACAGACTGACGCAGTGGGATACAGAGTGGATGACAGGTGCTTAAAACACACATTACTTGTAAAGTTACAGCCTAATAGCAGCCGGCAGCTGCTGTCATGGACGCGCGAGGAGGCGCCTGCATGTGCAGCGCCGACCGCCTTTCCGTTTGCGTTAAAGTGAGCCGAGGTCTCCGAGGTCTTGGGAAGCTACAGTTCCAGGGACAGCGGGTAGATGGCACAATTTTCTTACATTTATGGACAGAGTGCAGGGAAGGCGTTTGCTTTAAGGAGAAGTGAAAGGCAATTTATTTTAATGGCGAAAGACAAAGTGGAGAAATGATCGCAAAATAAAACATTTAAAATAAAGAAAACTGCTACAGAATGGGAAAAAACAGTCTTGCATCTGCTGATTGAGCTTTCATCACCACTTTATAGTCAATGTGTAATATTAATAATAACATTAATAATATTAATAGTAATAATAATATTAATTATTTTTTCCTCTGTCTTCAAAGCCCGTGCGTTAACATATGAGGCAGGTGCCCCAAGCTGCTAAGCCTTTGACTTGTAGGCTACATTGTAAATGAGCTGCGGTGCCTGAAACTATATGGAATAAAGCGCATGCAGTATGGGATAATTTGTCATAGTGATAGTGCCAAGGTACAAATAATGTGCATATGTGCATTTGTGGCTTAACTGCGCAGACATGTACTTGTGTGCTTTCGTGTGAAGTAGACAGCGGAAGAGCAAGGGAATGCAAACCATATCCTTATCTTATTAAACAAATAGCGCCACTAATAGCCCGTGAGCCCTAAATAAGTTCTAAGCTTCTGTGTGTAAAACCCCAACAAACTAACCGAGCATTAAAGACTCTGTATACATGCCACAGCCTCGTAGCATCGTCAGCAGGCTGCAGGATTTTTCTTTAAACTTTTGCTTATAGGCAAAACCAGCTCGCGTGTCAAACAGTTGGCACGTCAAGCAGACGTAAATAAAAGTGACGTCGCAGCAAGTTACACCTTGTTGGTTTTTTCCCCCTGCATAATGCTAATAAATGGACAGAAGTAGAAATTATGGAGTCCAATAGATCCAATATGTCATGAAAAAAAAATTCTGTCACCTCAAATCAATCCGGTCAGTGTCGAAATCCAACCGGTCAAGACCCACTCGAAAGCTTTACTTTGACATACGTGGGTGAATTCTGCATCCCTCAAAGTGTTCACCCCCTGCTAACACTGTGAATGGTAAAAGTTTTTTTTCTTTTTTTTTTGAGTGGCCGGGGTTGCTCTACTTTAAACACTCTGTCCAATTAACTGATGATCGCGTGTAGCGAGATGTCCACCTTTAATTATCAATATGGGCTTAGTTTGGCCCCAGTGTAGGCTATACCTCAGGGACAGCTTGGTTGGACAAACAGGGGAAGCACCACTGTATGGATAAATAGCGCTTTCAGCAAGAAGCCAGTGATAAAAGACCATCAGCGCCACATTATAATCATCATTTTCTTCATTATCAACAGCAACACAACCACACAGGCGCACTCACAGATACACACCAGCAGCAGCGGCAGGGAAAAAAATGTGGTGAAGTTGGCTTTCATACCGATCCTGATAAAGCTTCTGCACAACAAGGCTAATTCTACTTCAGATTTAACTTCCAACTAAGCCAATATTAATAATAATTATAGGGCAAACAGTTTTAGCGTCAGAGTAGAGTGCGTGTAAATAGCTGGCACTGTAAACCTTTACATCCACTTCTCGAGTTTCTCACACACATAACAGCAACGATAACGATGATGTGCATTATGCCGCCTATAGTTCAGGAAGTTCTGGTAGTGTTGATGAAGCCCGGTGAATCGGTTGGAAGTAAAAATAAAAAGCAGAGCATAACAACCTAAACCACTGCCAGCGATAGAGAGCAATTCTATATTCATGAAATCATTCAAAGCGGTTTCCCTTTCAATACGATTTATCTTATTTTGATACTATGCATAATGTACAGGCTCCTATATAAATTCCGCCCATTAATATTTATGCGAGCGTACAAAGGTGAAACTTTATTCCGCAGATAAAGCGGTGGGAAGGCAGGGTTTGGTATTTCCTGCACTATGGTCGCAGTCCCGTGTGAGGGCGGGCTACTGTTATGAAATGTTATTATCTGTTGAGGCACTGCGCCTTATTACAAGTGGTATTCCATTTCTGGGCTTTAACAGACAGCAACCTTGAATCCATCATTTCCCAAACAGTTTGGTAATTTAGAGATCAGGATTTAGGAAGTATAACCTTATAGGGAAATTAAAAAAAAAAAAAAAAAAGGGGGGGGGGGGGGGGGGGGGGGGTTAAGGTACTGAGCGGGCCTGTTGCCGGATTGATTAATTATTTTGTAATTCATTAATCACTTTCAAAGGGCAAAAGGGCAACATCCTGCTACAGCAAATTGACTCCAGTCACCCCCCCCTCCCTTCCCCGTCCACCACCACCAGCACCACCTTCAACCGACCACACACACACCCCGCGCGCGCGCGCGCGCACGCACACCCATACAAGGACAAGTTCACACATAAAGTTTGGGAAGTTAAAAAAAGAAACCATGAAAAACTGGTGTTTTCAAATTCATAAATTATAATTTAATACCAAGAACAAATTTACAGCAGAATGCTTGTTTACAATAAGCTAACACAAACAAACAAGAATTGTGTTCAACTATAAACTTTCACACACACTCACATATATCACTTGCAATTAATAATAATAATAATAATAATGATAAAAAAAGTATCTATACGTTATCAATACCCTGCAGTCATATATTTTTATATATTTATATAAAAACGTGGGTCAGTTTAAACTGTTCATAATTACAATCATGTATCATTCTCTGGTCCATATGTGGCTCCGAACAGCCAAAGATCAGTGTTCAATCAGTGATCCCTTTTAATTCAACCACAACATGGTGTTTTTTTTTTGTGTTTTTTTTGTATGTGTGTGTTGAAGAAAAGCCTCAAAACAAGGACAAAATTGCTAGCTTCCAAACGCACACACACGCGCACGCACGCACACACACGTTCTCGCACACGCGCATGCACACCACGGCACCTGTCAGAGACCAAAAGGAGCCATAACACTAAAGTTAAAATATCAGCTCCTTTTTTTTTTTTTTTTTTTTTTTTTTTTTTAGGTTTTTTCTAAATTTTTTTGTCCCCAAACCTGCTCACCCTGTTTAAGTCTGTAGCCTAATAATGAACGTCGTTTCTTTTCTTTTTCTTTTTCTGTTGCTTTAAATACAAGGGCTAGTGTACTGAATGCACAGATTATATCTATACAGTCCAAAAAAAGAGTGAAAGAAAGAGAGAAAAAACATTTACATTTATATATCAAAGGTAAAATAGGTTAGCGACCTGTGGCCATGCATTCACAGTCTAAATATACATGAAAAAGAAAACATTTGTAGTAATATGTATATACATTAAAAACATAACCTTCAGTGCTACTAGCTAAGTCTGCCACTCAATTTTGAAGACGTTGTATTACCGAGAAGGAAAAAAAAATGGCAACCACAGATTTTTCTTAATCACATATACTTTGTATGAAGGAAAAAACTTGTTGAAATGAATTGACCTATATTTACAAGAATACTGCCTCTAATCAGTTTTTTCAAGTGAAATACATGACTGGAGTTTCATATCTAATTGTGTCGTCCCCCCCCCAAAAAAAAAAAATGTTGTAGGCCTACTTTAACATCGTTTTGATAAGAAATCACACCATGCTTGTCAGGCACTTAATGCTTGAAGTGAATAAAGGGTGACATTTCAGGGACGCTGTAATAATACTGCTATTAAACACTACTCTGGCTAGGCTTCAAACTTTTATGACCCTTGACCTCTCCAACTTTTTTTTTCTTCAAGCAAGCCAACTATGCTTTCAGTACAGTTTTCAGCTTCTGCAAAAGCTCTTAAATGCGCATGTACTGCATTTAGAGCAACCTATTTTACATACCTTTTATAACAGCAGGTCTAGGCAACTTCTAAAAATTTCCTTTTTAAGAAAAAATATTATTATTATTGTATCCAATTGGGGAACTGAAGCCAAATATTCAGAGCTGGATGAAACTGGGAAGATTATTCGCCAAATAATTAAAATCGTGTAAAGCCCTCATGTCTGTCAGCGTCAAACTAATTAATTTAAAAATTTAAGAGAGCTTATGCAGCTTTAGTTAAAAGCAGGAGTGGAAAACAAAAGTGGATCCTGTAACTTCATAGTAATAAAGAGCGAAGTGTTTCCGCTGGGTCATAAAGTTTAACATGAACTCCAAAAAAGAAAAAGAAGAAGAAAAAAAACTCCCTTTTGTCCAGATTGGTCATCCTAACAACATAAGTGCGTTTGCAGCATTAAGCCTACATCATAAGCCTATTTTCCTATTGCTGTGGTTTTAATTCTTTTTAGAACTTTTTTTTTTCTTTTTTTTCATTATTTCACCTTTTTCAAAATAAACCATTGTCTTAGAAAATAACACCACCTGTACTACAGAAATCACATAGGCCGGTTTGGAACCAGAAAGGAGGAACAAAGAAAGTACAAAACACAGCTATACATGGACACAGGACAAGTCATCTGAGAAAAGAAAATTCACGTTTCGTATTTTCCCTTTCTCCAGTTTCTCTTTTAACCCAAATTTTCATTTTTAAATGCACTTAATACTTCAAATTTCCTCACACGGATCAACAGAATCCCCTTTCCCTTTTTTCCCTCATTTTTTTCTTTCATTAAAAAAAAGGATCGAAGCAGGTTGTTCTGCATGAACACTGGGAGCATGTATCTGCCATTTTGAAAGTTCAATGGATGTCTCAATTTTTTTTTTTTTTTTTTTTGAGTAGGGGGGGAATTCACAGTCATTTACGTCAATGTCTTTCTTCATGAAAGCCAGCCCCGTGTAACAGCCGGGTTTTTTTTTATTCCTTCCACAAAAGCAGCTATAATCATTGTAGTCTCGCAGCCCCCCAACCCTACCTTTTGTTTGTTCGTCGCCTTCTTGGTTTACTGAATTGGCATGTAAGGCCAGTTAAAACTGCTCCCCGAAAGCAACATATCCCTGATGAGAGTTTCAATGGGGGTTTTACCTACCAATCGGACGAAAAATAATTGTTCTATGACCGAGGAAGAGACTGTGCGGAGGGAAGGCAAGCGGAGTAACAACTTCCCAAACCGTGTTGGCTGGTTGGGATACTGGCTCCGGACATATTCCTCCAGGGCGCACTGGGACTTCTCCTGCAAACTTTCCACATGGGCCACATCTGAGAGGCCACAAGCATCTGAGAGGGGGAAAAACAAATAAACATTAATAAAGTGTAACCTAAAGTGTTTCTCTCACTAGGAGCTTTTTCCCACTGTGGTGATACACTACAGCGAAAATTGATAGCCTGTCACATAAAAAATAAAAATAAAAAATCAATTATTTGCAGAATTAAAATCTCAACATTACATGTAAAAGTGTAGCTGAATGGTCTCAAGGCTTGATTTAATAAATATCGATTTAAAAAAAATAATAACAAATTATTATATGACAATAATACAATAACCATAGCATTACGCTAAACAAATAATGTAAGGCACCATTAACCAAAATACGCTTCCACATGCATGCCAGTTTATTTTGTTTAAACTATTTACTTTGATTTTTATTTTCTTATCTGCGTGTGTGTTTAATTTATGAAAAAGGGGATGGGGGGGGGGACTTGCCATCTTACAGGGGCAGGTAAAAATGAGAGCCTTGCTTCCCTCGTCATATTAATTCTGTGTTTCTCCTTTCGTCGCTATTATTATCTATATTTTCCCCGATAAAGCCATTTAAAAGTGAACTAAATAATTAAGCATATTCATAGTTAAAGACTGTGTTTCAGATGGGCCTGTGTCTTTCACAGTCAGAGGCAGTGCGAGGTAGAGAGGGGTGGGGGTGAGGGAGGAGAGAGGGAAAGACAGGGAGACCTACTGACCTTTAGTGAGCAGAGATTTAGCTCGAGAGAAAAAAAAAAGGGCCCATAGCCTACGGAGCTGCCGTCATACTATACCATCGGAGACGCAGAATCACTATCTATGCTGCTGCATGTGGGCGGCAGCTGATGATGTGCCAAAAACGCTTGTACGCACATTGGGTAAGTTTGTAAAGTTGATGCATGACAACAACCAAACCGCCAAAGTAGCAAAGGCGTGTCACTCAGGCTACAACACACAGCTCACGTTCAAGCCTCCGGGACTCAGGTATGGAGGAGACAAATTAAGCCATCGTGGATGTATAAAGCCTTGACAGTAAAATTCAATGACATGAACTATGATTTTATTTCAGAAAGGGCTAACTAACCAGCCACCATGAGCTCACTTGAAGATTGCCACAGCTAAATGAAATAAAAAGACTGATGGCTTGCAGGTATGGTATCATTTCAAAGACATGCATTCAGTCGTCGGTGAAACCTTGTAAATCTCTTCCCTACGTGTTTTTTTTTCTTCTTCTTCTCCTTTAACGGTGTAGCTAATGTAACAAAATAGCCGGGAAGTTTGGGTTATGTTTAGGTCATGACCCAGTTCTCGAGCGAGTCCAGAGACGCCCTGAATCTTAGGCGGAGAGAATATTTCTGCAAATAAAAATTAAAGCCGCCCCTCTTGTCACTGCGCAATATCACACAATGCTGTTAGACTCTCTCATTTTTGCAAATATAGGGGTGTCCGTGTTTTTTATGTATTTATTTATTTATGTATTTTTTTATGGTAGCACATGTATGCCACCTAAATGACAAGGAAGCGTTGAAACCTGGGCAGTGCTTTTACTGTGTGCAAATGGGACATTAGGCTTGTCTTTCTTTTTCTATTCCCATCCCCCTCGTAGCCTGACATCATTTATATCTGTCATTTCCTACAAACAAGACGTGGGGTATACACACAATGATAAATGGCCGAAAAGCCCAAGTGTAGAAATTCATCTGCAGGCTATTTGAATCTCCAAAAGAGTTCTAATATCTCGATTTTATGATGCCTGGAGCAATTATTGCGGAGTTATCAGTTTTATTTAACTCGAGCTTAATTTGCGGTGGGTTTTGTGTGTGTGTATGTGTGTGTCTGGGCATACTTTGCTCTGCTTTGTTGTTCATTTAAACCAAGATAGATCTGGTGTGGTCATTCCACCATTTTCATTTTATCCTTGCGCATGTGACTGATAAATCAGTTGATCAATCGAGTGATTTTATAATTGAGTAGCCTAGGGTCTGTCTGAAAGCCCTTGGCCATGAAGGCAGCATAGGTGAACGTTTAAGTACAGCGTTCATCTAATACAAGCAACAGCCTCTGGCCAGTGCTGATATATTTAGGTCAGCGTTGATTTAGCTGATGTCAGTGTGCAGGTTAGTGACATTCACACACACTGAACTTGAGTGAGCAGTCTATTGTCTTACCTGTGGTGAAGAGCACAATTGCCTTTAAGCAGCTATATTCAGCAGAGTCAACGTGCAAAGCTTTGAGCTTTTCCACTTGTTCTTGGAAGATCCTAATGTGGTCCATAAAGGCCACCACTCTGTCCGCAGACATGGGGGAGGCGTGAAGGCCAGCCGCCGCTAGGAGAGGAGCCACATGCAGGGGCATGGAGCACTGCGCGGCGTTGAGCACAAATAACTCACTCCACGTCAACCTCAGCAGAGCCACCTGGTCTGTGATCTGAAGGTCTGGAAAGAAGGGAATATTCCTGGCCCACTCCACGGCACTGAAGAGCATCCTGGCTGCTAGTTCACAAATGTTCTCGATACCCATTATGTTGTTGGGTTGCATGCACTGACTGCCATACCGGGACGTCGGGTAGGGCTCCGCTCTCAACAGAAGAGAGATATATCCGGATAAGTAGGAATGGCAGTGGAGTGGGTCTCCATTTGTCAAGGCGAACTGACCGTGGTGTGGCTGTGTGGGTGGCACCCGTCCCCTTTGCACGGCTGCAGTAAAAAGAGAAACTACAGATATTGAAGCCTGAATTCTACAAATGATCACAGACATTCTGAGCATTAAGGGTGGCTGTTAAACAGTACAGTATTTTAAAGTGCAGAAAACTGAAATCTGAACGCCAAGCTGTAAATGTTTACTAGCCTGTGCAGGATCAAAACACACACACGCACGCGCGCGCACACACACGCACACACACACATATTATTACCCGAGTTTAAAAAGAGATAAGACACAGTGCCTTGATAATAAAGAGGCTGTAGTGTGAGAAACCGTACACTGAATATACATATATATATATAAATTTAAAAAACAAACAAACAGGGATGCGCTTTAAACACAATTAAGACAAGCCTCGCACATGTCTAGCTTTAAATTGTTGTTATTCAGCAACAGCAACATGAGCTGGCTGTGAAGGAACACAAAGAGGGCAAGGGAGACCTTGCATGTTTAACCCTTAACCTACTTAGCAATTCATCTCGTTTTACCCCATACACGAAGGCCTATTTTAGACTAAAATTCAGATAATTTCTCCGGGTTAGACGGAGCACGATCGTTCTTTTTTTAAACGCACAGTGTCACGCTAATGTCCAGCTTAAGACACAGAGAACAAGGCAAGCGGCAAGATGTGGAGATGTAGCCAGAACACGCTATCTCTTAATTCGCCACTCGCCATAATAGCGCAGAGGGCTATTGTATCATAAATTCAACACAGATGTATCTCTACGGCAGTCACGGTATCACATTATATTCGGCAGCTTCAGTTTGGCCACGGGTGGGCTCGTATTTGTCAAATGCAGAGCTATAACGCACTGGCGCTAGACACTGTAATGCATGGCTAAAAGGAACATCCGGAGAGCCCCGTCTCGACCACAGGCAGAGAGCGGCTCCATTGCGTGCTCCAGCCGCACAGCCTTGGAGGGAATAGTCGGGAAAGGAAACATGCTGTGGGAGCGACATGATATGGTTCGATGTCTAAAACCTACAAACGCACAAACACACACATGGATAAGAGAACAAAAAATCCCAATACCTTCCCGTCTCATGCCGACTTTAAGGCATTTTTTGAGGCGGCAGTACTGACACTGATTGCGGTGGTGTTGGTCGATTGGACAATTCCTGTTGGCACGGCATGTGTAAGTGAGGTTCCGTCGTACGCTCCGTTTGAAGAAGCTCTTGCACCCCTCGCAAGTAAACTGGCCATAGTGTTTGCCACTAGATTTATCCCCACAGACCACGCATTCAATGTGCTGTGGCTGTTTCTCCGACTGCTGCGACGTCTGGTTCGTCGGCGTGGACTGTGTGTTGTTCGGGGGTCCTTGGACCGGAGTCTGAGGGGTCGGAGGGGCGACCTGAGAGGCTGTCAAATTCAACTGGCCTGCTTGAGGTGTGGGAAGAGATAGTCCTCCTTGGGTTTGCGAGGAAAGGGTGCCTTGGGTGTCAGCCACATCGTCCTGGGAGCCTCTCCACACTACCATTGCCATATCTATCAGTCAACGTAAAGAAACTTTTTGTCTGCCGTTTTGGTGTCGCGGTGAATAATGTCTCAAGGAAACGCGGTAAACTGTGATTAACAGTCGGACACACAAAATGCCAGATCTAGCCTACGCTGAATCCAGTCTGAATCTCCCGAAAACTGTCGATTTATTGCTGTTGGAGACGTTGCCGAAGCACGTTTTCAAAACTGATGCGATGGCGAGCTGAGTCGCTGCCTTGCGCTTAAAGGCCAAGTCCAGGGGCGCTTACAGTCAGCCATCCAGTACACCCATCAATGGGAAAAGGTGGGTTAAATATTCAAAAATAACCAACCGAGGTAGCATGGGCTAGTCAGTGGATGATGGAGCAGGTTGATAAGACCGTGCTCGCAGCAGCATAAAACAATTAGTGAGCACACTGTAGCAGCTACTATCAAGTTCCAGCACAAGTCTTGGAGAAAATCACCAACTGGGTAAAAAAACAGAAAAGAAAAAAACTGCGTCTTCTTCCTTTTCTCCTTGTGAGGTAGCGCCAGCAAGCGCGCAGCTGAAGCCAATGTTTTGAGAGCTTGGAATATGAAGACAACTCTTCCCCAAAAAAGCGAAAGCACTAAAACAAAAAACATAAAAAAAACAAGGATCACAACCTACAAACCTCCTCCGTGCACTGAAAAATAATAGGAAAAAGGAGAAGAGAATCAAAGTGATCAAATATGTTAAAAAGGCGGAGGTTAGGAAGTGATTTGCGATTGGTAGGAGCCGGGCTGGCAGAATGCTTTCTCTCTGATCAGCTCACTGAGCTCTCTATATAGTGAACTTTGACACGACTGCTGCAACTTAGCACACGTTACCATGGAGATCTGCTGCCATATAAGGAAGGAGAGTGTGTTTGACTGGTCAGAGCTCAGGGACCTCCCCCTGAACCCCATTGGCTAGTCGGCACTTGTGCTACTTGGTACCTTGCCAGAGCCAGCATGGAGGTCGAGAGGGCCGCTTGGTCCTAAAAAGAGACGCTTTTCGGAGAGAGTATTCACTGATAGTCACTCAAATCACCCAGACTATAAGGTATACTCACATGCAGCCTGGTAAAGCTTTAGCAATTTCAAGTGGGGAAAAAAGGAAAATATCAATAATTCAATGCAGTGCATCATGTCGCGCTACAGTATATCCGGTAACCCTATAACAAGCTGAAATATAAAAGAAGATAGGATTTTTTTCTCTTTTCTTTTTTTTCTTATCCCTGAGACACAGATGCACCTTCTTGGCATGACCTGTGTTCATTACAGTCTTGATCCTTTAGGTATGTGGATATAAAGACAGACTCCACTGCTGAATGAATGAAAAAACAACACACAAAAGAAACAAAAAAAAGGCTGTGTGATGGGCTACGTTAATTTAAGACTGGTGATGCTGTTACCTAGACCAAATAACATGTTTATTATTATTGATAATAAATGCATATAAAAAAATCAAAACAAGTGTAGGCTTCGATTTGTCTTTCCATGCACACTGTAAAACCAGACACTGAATAAGGTCGCTCCCCATTTAAAGAAGAAGAGAAGAAAACGCCACCTGGATTTCTTTATTTCTCATTTTAAACAAACCTCTATATTTCTACGAGGCTAATAGTACATATTAGTGCTTTCCAATCGTACCAGGTGCTACACATCACAATCCACATGTCTCGTGAAATTGTCGCTATCGCCTGGTGAAATCATCCCACAGCTCGCCGTTGCCTAACAAAAAAATCCCGCAAGCCACAAATATTAATCATCTGCATGGTCAGGAGGTCCAAAAGCATGATTTCTCCAAAGACAGTTTTGTCTGTATATGTGGTCAGAGCTTGAGACGACTACAGCTTTAAATGCGGAGCACAATTAAAATGTCACTCGAGGTCAAAGGCCATGCCCTTCACTTTAAGGCTAGGGTGAAAGCAGAGTCCCCGTATTGACACACCACACAAAAACGATACCTTAATACTTGTCGGATTTTTGCTCACTAAAATAAATAAAATAAAAACATCTTATTTTAATGACGATAAGAAACAAAGTAAACGATGCTGTGTTTGTAACAAGGGGGAGAATGGCTGTGCCCACATGGTTAATAATAATAATAATAATAATAATATATTATATTGATATTTGTGTGTATTTGAACGGGGCTGATTTACTTTCACCGTGGCCTGAGGCTATCAAACTTGAACTGCAGGTAAAACTTTACAGAGCCCTCCAGATGAACCTACAGCCCGGTCACTGTGTTAGCCTGTAGAGAGAGCAGCAGCATGCATGCATTGTCCCAGGATCTATTACAGTATATGGGTGCCCCCTAGCGTATGAATTCTTTTTGCTTCAAATAAGATTCAATTTAGAGGAGCCGTCGGACACGGAAACCGATTCAGTCTGCTCTCTCCCATCGACCAAACTAACGAGCACCATTTTAAACTGATGACTGTTTGTTTAAATTCTGTTTTACATGACTTGGACGGCAAACCTTTGAGAGTTGCCAAAGTTGGATTTACTTTTTGCCACTTCAGGCAGTCCCAGCGGTGGTATATAGACCAATTGTGTCTTTATTCTAGAACAAATTAGCCGATTATATTTTGTCTGCATTACTATTTTGTCGGTTTTGTTTACAGATCCCGTGAACATGGAACGTCTGTAAATAAAATACCCCGCAAGGTACTGGCTTATCGAGGACCCAGTTTTGCTTCAAATGGTAAGTATGCGATTTGTATGCTTTATTATGATAAATCAGCAATGTTGCAATGCTTTATCCTTCTGCTCACAATTAAATCTCATATTAAATAGGCTCATCTCTTCAAATAAAAGACGTGTGCTGCAGACGGAGCATAACGTAGACTACATATATACGATGCTTCTACAATGCGCACTGACTACGGACGACTCCGTCAGTCATCTCTGCCTATTATCGCAGCGTTAATTTATATGACGAATCGCATCAAGCCCAACTAGTTTGCAAACACCCATTCATAAAGTTACCCGATAGTGATAGTGAGGCAGGAGGCTGTATTCTTATAGTAACAAACCTACCAAATGCATATGTTGCTGATTCGTCCGTAGCGGGATGCATCTTCTCTCTTATTCAGAATATATTTAGTCTTCTCTTTTTCGACACAGTGCTCAGACTGAAGCTGGCAAAGCTTCCTCTCCAACAGACGGGATCAGACACAAAAAGCACGCTGTTTATTGGAAAATTGCAATGTCTGATCATGCAAAAACTTTGGAGAGCCAAAACAAACAACTGATTCACGTCATGTGTTGTTAGGCGAGAGACTGGAAATATAAGTTGACGTGTCGTCCGAGCAGAATATCATTTGATTGCCTCTGGAAATGATAAGTAAGCTTTACAGCAGGCAGAGAGAGAGAGAGAGAGATCCTGTGCGCCTTTTTCTCTCCTACAGTAATATGGCCAAAACGCGCTCGTACGCGGCTGCTTTGTGTGGGCTATTGAGGCGAGAGGGAGGGGGTGAAGTCAGAACAGACACCTGTCTTTAAGTATGGCGAGCAATCTTTATGAGATTTTGCATATTAGGAAATATATGGAGAAAGCAAGCCAAGACGCAATATCAGCCAAGCTATTATTAAACACGTAAAAATTAATTTAGCATAAATAATTTAATAAATGCTCTAACTTTATCCTACAAAATGCTAATACATGAGTTATTATTATTATTATTATTATTATTAAGAAATATCAGTAATGACATAAGAGGGTAATTAACCTTTTAGCAGATACTCCTTTAGCATGTATGCATCAGGCAGATAGTAGGAAAGCCTATATATAAATTATGACTGCCCAATGAACCACGCGTAAATATGCACAGAAATTTGCGCACTATTTTCTTAACGCATAAACGTTCCCACAGCAGCACAACTGCTTAACTATTAGACCCCCCACTTCAAAACTCTTGTCCTGCAGTTTTTCTTAATTCGCGGATTTAAAAGTTTCCTGTGTGATTTGTACTGGTTCTCCTTTTCAAGCAGAGGATAAAAGCAGTGTATGCTCAGCAAGCCTGCATGCACATAACAATTGCGCTGCCCAACGGGATCAGTATCGATTAAGAGGAGACAGAGGATGTCGCCTGCACTAAATATTTACTGATCACAGACAAATAGCTAGATCTTTAACGATTTCCCATGCTCTGACAGGGAGAAAGGACTAAATCACTTTATTATTGTTAGTAAAACAAAGCACAGTCTCTGGAACACGGGACTGGAGATGTGCTGATTGGAATGATTGCAGTTAAATTAATCGATAGCGAGATAGACAATTCTTGAGATTTACGGGCGTGCGAAGGAAAAGCTTTCCCTCCAATATCAGGTTAAACTGGGAAGTGCGCTCCGACGTGATTATATTCTGCAAAACGTTATAGACATATACTAAAAACCGAATGTAGTTAAAAAAATTTTTTTAAATTCCTACAAAAATGCTTTTAAAACGCACCAAGATCTAAAAAAAGAAAATTGAACTGCTGACGGCCAAAGAGCTCTCTCACACTTGTGCTAAATGTCAAAAATGAAAAAAAAAAAAAAAAAAAAAGAAGAAGTTGACTTTAATCTTCCTCCACCAAGTCCTTCATGCAGATAGAGGGATACTGACCCGGAGGTCTCCAAGTTCCCGGCCTGATTAACCCTTCCAGACCCAAGCAGGAGCAAAGGTTAACCAGGCTAATCAACTTCAAGAGTCTGATTGAATTAGATGACAGTGTGGAATCAAGACAGAAACTAAACTGTGCCACTTAAAAAACACCCCGAAGAGAGATATTGGTCATATTTTTGCCCACTGACGCAATCTAAATCAAAATATCGTAAATGAAGAAAGAATTTCAGATAACTTATAAGCTGATTATTTTCTAGTTAAAAAGGCAGCACGTCAAAAAAAGATTACAAGCATAACACACACATTAGTATAAAAACAAAACAAAGAGCCAAAAAAACTTAACACCTCCAAATTGTTTCTCCTTCATTTGATTATGGTGGATGTGTCCCATATTTCATGGGACTTTCATCTGTTGCACTGAATATCAATCAGTACCTTTTACCTCCGGTAAAGGTTGACTCTTTGGAATGGTAGGTCTTTGTGATATTATGGGTAGGGGAAAAAGAAACAAACCAAATATTCAAATTTTTTATTTTTTTTTACCAACATTATTACAGGACCAAAGAACAAAAAGGCAGCATAAGAAAAGTAGCATGATGTAGGGATATTTTAAAGTTTACATTTTTATGATAAATAAACAAACTTAACTTAATTATATCATTAATATAGAATTTGTTTTATTTTATTTTATTTTTTGGCTTTTATCCTGACCAGACGTACACTGTAGTTTATTTTGATATGAATATTTTAATGGTTATATTGCTCTAAACAGGGATTTTGTAAGGTTTAAAGACTACTGTGCTTGTTTTTCTGATGTAAATGTAATTTTAATTTAGTCACAAAAAACAGCATTCCACTACCTCCAGTAACAGCGCTTTATTATAAATGTGGTATGTGTGCAAGCAAGTTGACGGCATACGCGTGCAGGCAGTATAAAAGCATTTAGCTATGTGGAGTGTGAGGAAAAAAGGTGTGTTTTAAAGTGTGTTCGTATAAGCAGCCATGCATGTTTCAATTGAAAACCTTACATAGAGTTCATTCAGCGGCGTGGATCACTTTCTCTCTGTCTGCTTGCCCCAAGGGCCACTATCTAAAAAGGCAATAGATCCCAGATAGCTCACTGTGTTCAATTTGCCAATGACAGATTATAGTGCCAGTTTAAACAGATAGGGATCAATTTGTCTCAATGAATTCTTTAGGCTGACTGCCAGCATGCTCTTAATGTATTTGTAAATGCTTTTGGTTTGAATCATTGCTGTTAGGTTTAAAGTGATCAAAACTGTAGAGAGAGAAAGATGAGTTGTTTTGGCTGCTAAAGACTGCATAGATGGAGCATGCATGATGATTACTTCAGGCAGCAGCATTGTAGCAGCAATGACCAGAGGGTCAATGGTTTAACTCCAAGGACTCGCTGGGAAAGTCTGGGTAGGGGAATTGTGTGATAAGTGCTCTCTAACCCCCAGAAACTGCTGCTGAAGTGCCCATCGGCCAAGCAGATTAAATCCCATCTGTCCCAGTGGAGCTGTACGGTGACCATCAGTACAACAGTGCAGTTGTACCAGGCACTTGTGATATGTGTCTCTTTGAGCCCCTCACTTTTCCTTTTGAAAGAGAAGAGTGGGCAGTCCGCTTGCTTCACACTTTTTTTTTCATGCACTCAGAGAGAAAAAGTTTGGGAGAAGAAAGAAGAGAGAAAGTCGTAGCAGCATTCAGTCTCGAGCCAGACGTGGCTCACATGTGGCCCCAAAGGCAGCAGACAGTGTATTGAATTACTGTAACTCAAGGTGTAATGTGGTAGCAGTGGGGGATATGTAAAAACTACACAAACGGATGTAGTGGAGGCTTACTTCAGCTTCAGCTTACCGTTACAGCTATTCAGTGTTAAAGTGTGTTGTTTCTGTTCTTGAAGGTCATTTACAGTCATTTATAGCTATAACAGCAGCTTACGTTCTCAAGTGATAATCAGCCAGTATTTGATTAACCAATTATTTCAAACTGCTTCTGTTTTAAAAGCCTTGTATCTCCAGTTTAGTGATTTTCGTGTTCCTTCCTTCCTGAATAACTTTACTGTTTGTAGCATGAGGTCTCGCATTTGTGAGATCTCGGAAATACACAGTTTTTATGTGATGGTCTACCACGTAAAGTTATGAGATAACCAGTTAAGCATTAATGTTTTATATGTTAGTCAAGAAGTTAATTAAATAGTATTGTGTATAATATCAATTTGCAACATTTACCACTAATAAAGTTTTAAGATATGAGCTGTGTTTTGACTGCTTTTCTCTTTATAGCACCTACTGTATCATACATGTTAAGAATGAGGTTTTCCAGTTTTACTGTGATTGTTTGCCTTAAATGTATAAGCTATCAGTGTCTTGCTCTAGTAATTTGGCAGGATGCTTGGTTTTTTGGTGCTTTTAAGGTGCTAACGATGCTCACTGAAATTAAGATAATAAAGTCCTATTCATTTTATATTTGAATGATATTCCTGTGGCATTAATGTAAAAAACAATTACAATATCCTATACGCATCTCTGGTAATTTAATGATTAGGAGTAAGGTACAAATTAAGGAACGTTTTGATTATCCAACTACAGCTTCTGCAGTTTTACCCTAAGTTTCAAAACTGAGAAGCATTTGTCAGTTTTGAGATTTATGTGACTTACAGGGTTTCAACACAGTCGCACATAAGCTGTAGCTGTGCAATATAACTTGGACCACTTTTGAACACAAGAAATGCAGACTGAGAAATCAATCCAGAGTAAATGTTCTGTCATCAAAATGCACGTCATTGTAAAAGCACTGCAGTCACTGATACTGTAACTATGACCAAAACCAGCAGTCCATGAATATCGACAATTTTAACCACATCTCCACAGACACATATTCAGCATTTGTTACCAAAACATGTTCTATAATAGCAAATATTGCAATGCAATTTTTTTAAAGTCACATTTAATCCACATTTGTTCAGTGGTCTATAAGGGAGGGAATAAACGCAAGATGGAACGTGAGTGGGATCTGGAAAGACCTCCACATCCGTAATGACTCGACATAAGAAGAAGAAAATTTCATGACTTTGAGAGTGAAAGCCATTTGAAACCAAAAATCACGCATTGTTTGTCTCAGTTACTTTATCTTCACACGAGGACATACAGGAGTTACTTTTAGCTTTATTTTAGAACGTGAGCCGCAACACTTACTGAGTTGAATATTAGAGTTGTTTTTCTCACAATAAATTGAGAGGGGAGTTGTAAAAATGTTGTGATAATGTGCAGAGGTTGAAAAAAATAATGTCTTATTGTGATCTGAAATATATGTTGAACAGTGTGTATTTGATATACAAAGTTTTTAGATCAGTGTGTAGCAACTATATTTCGCCACTTCTTATTCGCTAATGTATGAAGGTTAGGATTAGCATTTTGTTATTAATGCAAACTCTTGAACATACTACTAGAAGTCACAAAACACTAAATGAATTCAGTATGTAGTACTTCAACCTGTGCAGTAGCGGGATGATTGCCCAAAGGTAAAAGTGCATCTTCTAAATGTGAACTGTGAAAATAAACGAGCAAACAACTGTAATGTTAAACAAACTGACTGAAAATAACTATAGAAATAAAAACTCTAAATGCCTGAAGATATCAAAAATTCTATTCATGTGTTTTTGTTTTGTTTGTAATTGTCATGAGTAATCTGTCCTTTTGTATGTAAAAGTATAAGAACACGGACAGGAGGTGTAACTATTGTTGCTTTCTGGCATGTTTTAGTGTGACAAAATTAAACACCTGATGCTGACAGCATTGTCTTTGACATCCCTCAGTTATATATTTTTTAAACAAGTAAGATAATTTAATTCATTGTATTTTTTTTAATACCAAGATGGCTTTTGGTTATATCATGGTAACTAGGCTACCCTAATTATCAGACCCTCAAATTAAGCGGCACCACAGACAATGGCGTTGCTTCAGCAACATCCCCCCTAAATTATAATGATTTATGAGAGAATCATTTAGATAACTGCCACTGTGAAACCTTGATTATTTTGTATCCTTAGGCTAAGACAGTCCTGTGTTTCATTATTTTGATTGTATTCAAACAGCATAAGTGCATTTTTATACTTTATATATCCACAGATAGCTTATTTAACAATTTTACATTTTGTAATTTGACAAATTATAATCCCGAAAAACAACAACTAACCACTACAGATTCATAGTATTAAGACTTTGGTGCATTTTACAGTCTGAAATGTGACTTGTGTTTAATTCAGCAATATTCAACAGGTACAGGAAATAATTATAGAAATAAAACACAGCTCTGAAACCAAGATGCTGGTGAACCAACACAAAACACTTGTGACTTAATCAGCTTTGGTGAATCACAGTCAGAGATGCATCTGTTTGCGGATCAATCGACAGGCGTAACAGAGCTGTAAACAACAATGGTGGCTGCAGAGCGAGTCTGTGCAGCCATAACGTCTGGCACACAGGAACTGGAAAGCAAGAAAGCAAACAGAGAACAAAAATGAACTTATTAGCTAAGTGTAAATACCAAAAAGACGAGAGCTATTGCGTGATCACCACTGTCTTTATACCAAAAACAAATGTTATAAACTGGTGTAATTTCCATGACAACAGCTGGCACAGGAGTGTGTGTCCTCAGGCAAAACAGTAGAAAAAAAAAACGAAAAGCGGTGGCCACACATGTCTTGTCGTGTATGTGTGGGGAAGCCTCATCTGGCTTGCAAAGGAGAAGTATCAGCAGGAAAAAAACAACAACACAAATATGTCTTGAAGCCAACAACAAAAACCTTCAGCTGGTGCCCATTAAATTACTAATTGAGTAAAGAAAGGCTCAGGGCAGTCCTGTACTGGTACTGAGGTGGTAACTTAAGTTCATAGTTAGCAGTAGGAAATCATCACAATATTGAGTCGAACCCTTCTTTCTTTTGAATTTACAATTCTGTCATCTCACAGCTTTAAAAATTCATCTCTGAATCCTACGCATTTCTCATGTCACTACAATATTCCAGCTTCTGTGATTTCAAGAGGAATTTCCAAATTTTACTTGGCTTTACCTCATTAGTAAAGCAGATGAAAAGGCCAGGCAACCAAATATAGTTTACCCATATTGTGTAGTTAATGGCAGTCAGCTTGGTACTGTACAGAGGTGCTTTAGCACTGTGCCTAGCAGCAACAATCCTCCTGGCTGTTTGGCCTTGGATAATATAACAACTTACTTTTGAAATAGATTCTTCAATTGAACAAGCTTTTAGTAGCTTTCAATTAACACAATAACTTCTATTCATTTACTTTTTTTGAACAGGTGTGCACTATGAACTATGCTTTTGTATGCTTATTTTTTTAATTCACTGTTTAAAAGATAAAGCCCTAACAAACAGCGGTACATCTCATAGCTACGTGCTCTTTGGCACACACCGCCTCACATATTTACTTGTTTAGTCTCTACAATACAATCAGGTATATTCTGATGCTTCAGTAATTTCCCATCTCCCATTCACTCTTTTTTTAGCCATAGTGCCATTAACTATAATGGTGTTGGTAATAATCTTTTACACAGAGGATTTTTAGCTTCTCAGACAGACTGCTCTACAGTGTTAACTAATACTAACTCTTGGCTCCGTTTTTGATCCAGATTTCCCCGCATGAATGAAACAGTAGTAAAGCTTAGCTTGTTAAAAAGAGTGTGACTGATCTCTTCCAGGAAACATACAGTAGGGGGACAAATCTGTACAGTCAGGTTGAATAACTGGCATGGCAATGAGCCCACAATGCAAGGATTAGATCCTTTAAAACGAAAACTCTGAAGCAAAATGACATCATCGTGTATATTGGCTGGAATTCGTTTCTCGTATGAGAGAAAGCTACTTTTGGGGGGTTTGAATAGAAACAACTATAGGCAATTTACACATCAATAAATTTTGCTTTTCTATTTAAAAAAAACTATTTGGGGAAAAATAAATATGCATTTTCACTGTACATACTGTAAGTCTTTTTCTATATATCCCTCATATGTTATTTACACTCTCTGTGCAGATTCTCAGCCAGGATTAAAACTATGGTGTGATATTTGTCACCTTTATCACATGATACACACAATATAAACACCTCGCCTTACTTCTGAACTTGCTCTGCCCGTATTAAACTGCAGTGATAAAACAGTGGTCTACAAGAAAAATGCCAGTTTATTTAAATACCATATTGTTTGCAGCGCAAGGTGAAAATAATACCATAAACTATAAGGCTGCCCATAATAATATGGGTTCACACAGCCAGGCTGCGAGGGGGGGAAAAAAAGAGAAAAAAAAAGTAAGGCTTGTTTCATCAAGCTAATTGCCTGTTTGTGAGCAAGAGCAAACTTTTCTACCACCACTCTATTATGGAAGCTCTTTCTTAATCATAAATAGAGCCCTTGTATCCCAGAGGGACTTGCTATTCTAATTTACAATTGAACTAAAGACCAAAGCTATCAATCTTTCACAGACACTTTATTTCTGCCCCCCTTTCTCTCTTGTAATTGTGGTGACATAACCATAAACAACAGAGAAAATGCTGCTGTGACTGATCTGTGGAAACGACAGCATTAACACACGAGTTGCACATAAGCACAGCCACTCACCACATGCATGGTTTTGAGCGCACACACCAAGGTGCAGTCAGCAGTTAGTGCATGCAGTGGATAGCGACGCACACTTTCAGAACCTCCCACTGGCTCGTGGAGATCAAACTGGCCTGGATGGGGAAATTTGGATATGTTAAACAAAGTCTTGATACCACTTTATAACAAGGAAATCTTGATACATTTTTTATTGTAATTAAAGAAATTATTTAATTTGCAACTGCTTATAAAGTTATATTATTGGTAATTTATCATTGCGAGGCTGTGAAAAATCATGCTTTCCAGTATTTACACAATTTATAAAACAATACTATTATTGGTGAGGTCCCTGAGAAGCTATAAAAGTCTAAAGATGCTGATTATACTATATCATTATAGCCACATTCTTACATTTCTTACAACCCCAAACTGTTAAAGCTGTTTATAAACTCACTGTGTCCAGCAAACATTCTTTTCCCCAGCCTGACAACCCAAACACTGCTCTCATTGTCTTACAGCAGACATTATTAAATGAATTATTAAACAACATTGAGAAAACAATTAGCCACAATTTCTAAACACGTTATATAAGGTTCCTTATCAGAAATGGACGCCGAGGTGTAACATATCATGTTAAATACATGATTTAAATGTAGTGTGGGCAAGTGTGGGCTGTGGTGAAGGCAACAAAGGAAACTCGATATTATAGCTTTACATCTACAACAAAAGCACAAGAAGTTCTCATGCTGTCATCGTGCTAGTGTAGCGTCTCGGACACATTCCTGCTGACAGTGGCAATGCAGTGTCACCACCGCCGCACCGTGTCCCGTGATGCCTTTAATGATGAGTCTTTTCATTAATGAGTTAATACAAAAACTCTCAATGTCATCAGTAAAGATAAGAGGGAAGAAAGCGCTGCATTGTACACATAATGACAGGCTCCCTGCCTGCCCCTGAGATGTCACGGGTCAGCCATGTTAAGAATGTGTGTGCCCAATCATCCACTGATCTTTATCTGGTGGGCCTGCAGCTAACCATGACATGGGCCCAATCAGGGGTGCTGATGAATGGACAAAGAGACCCTTGAATTGTTGAAGCTGCCACATGACTGCTTCTCTACTAAATCACGATGACATTAGCAATCAATATAGCAATTACTGAACAAGATATTAAACATGTTCTTTAAAGCAATGATCTATACAAACTATACTGTACACTTTAAGAAGTTTTAAAGTTTTGTGTAAATTACAACATTTTTGGCATATGCTTTGGTAATCTGCAAGTTCATATACTGGCACCCGGGTTCAAAATGACAGATTTAAAGGCAGAAAAAAAGCAAAACACCACAAATAACTGATCCAACTTTGGGATTACACCGTTCCTCTTAACACAGTTCTCAGCTAACGACATACAAATTGACAAATTAGTACCTTAGATGGCTTTGGATGTCATAATGAGGTGGAATATAAAAGGCTGAAGAGATAAATTCCAGACATCACTGACATCATAAAACCTGACAAATTGTAATAACAGACTGTGTAATCCACACCACTGCCATTCTCATCTCTTCAAGCTCTCCCTGACACCGTCATAGTCTCAGATTCAAGTCTGCAGCCAGGTTTAGACAAAAAACCTATCCGGTCCAGTGACATTTGTCTCGTACTACATTATCTGAAATCAAACGCTCTATTCCACTCCCACCGTTCCATATAGAACAATCAGTCCGGCCCTAATGTGGGAATGTCTGTAATCCTCACAAAAGGATGCTGACATTTATACCCAGCAGAAATGAATTAGACAGGGCCTGGATTCCTCCAGTGGCTTTGTGCATGCTACACTAGACTGGGTGGATAGATAATGACACTTTATTACAGGGTCATTATGGCAGGTAGCTCTCATTGATGAAAAGGCAGATCTAGTCAACACAGGCAGCTGTGAGACAGGTGACCCGGCATGTTAACAAATATGGCAAATGGGCATTATAGGAATAATGAATTCAAAAGAAGCTCTGGGGACAGATAAACATAATAGCAGGAGTCATCTAAGGATTGCCAGGAAAGATACACATCTTATGACTGGTTTAAAGAAGTATTCTTAACTATTATGGCCTTGCTTTCCCACAGGTTTGGAAGGTGAGAAGGGGATCAACGAACCTTCATAACTCAAGTTTAGGGAAATTATTTACATATATGCTCTGTTTACTACTAGTAAATCCAATACTCTGAGTTCTGAGGAAATCTGTCAAATTCACTGCAAGTCCATTAGATTTTTGCAATTTATTAAAACAGTAAAGTGAAGCAGACAAATTACTATTTTAGACCCCTTATAATTGTCAGCAGAAAAAAAGTAACTCAACTTCAGTTCAGTGTCAGTGCACCTATTTCACTCAAGGATGTGTGATAAGAAAATCACTGATCGCAGTGCAGTCACAACCATCACTCCAGCCCTTGTTGAGTAATTGTCAAAAAATCATTAAAGGTTGTTACTTCACAGAAAGTTATTGTTACAGTTACTGTCATTAGAGATAGTGTAAGAAATAAAATAATAAAAATGCATATTTCCTTATTTTATTGGAAGAAAGACTGGCTGCTCTGCCCCATTTCCAGTCGTTTAACAAAACGAGACTCATTACTTTCTAGTTTTAGATCCATAATTATTGCATAGACATGAGCGTGATGTTAATCTCCTTGTTTAACTTGCAGAAATGGATGTAAGAAGTGTTTTCTTGATCTATTAAATGTCTTGTTAAAAAATAATAAAGTGCTAGATTTGACTTTGGTTCTAGATACTTAATGCTATTTAGATACACTCCATTAAGAGCTCTGTTTTTATTAAACGAGAATAGGGTGTTATTGCTTTCTTTTTGCTTTTTTGTTTGGTTTGGTTTTAGTTAATACCAATACTGAATATTTTCCTCTTCAACTGCTTTTCCTGAGTTTTCTCCTGTTTTTCTTCTTCATCTGAATCAAGGGTTTTAGGGCAGAGGGTGTCTTAGCTAACTTGAAAGCACTTTTTTTCACTACATAAACAGAACTGACTTGATTGAACTTGATTTTAGTGCACATATTAATCCTGTGCACTAAATCAACAAAACCCCATAGCAGCCTTTAAACCGAATTTATTGATCATGGTCACTGCTGAAAATGACATCAGGCCAAGAAAGAAGTCATCAATATGAACTCGAGTAATGATAACACCATGCCAAACTCGAGTCTAGTGCTGCTCTCAAGGGTTTGGGATCACTTCATCTTTCAGTCTGTACAATCCATCTAACTCCTGATAATTTATGAGGCGGGTGTCTGGACCAAATTGGCAGTTATACTCCGATAAGACTGTTTCCCACTGCAAATAGTTGGCTTTTGAAATTTATGTTTAACCACTGGATAACAGTGGAGGAGGTTTTCACATTTTTATCAAAAATATGAAATTGGTCACAACAGGCATGCTGCAAAGCTTAAGAAAACAAAAAAACCAATAAAAAAACTTGTGTCAAAGTAGTTTTTTCACAGTTCAAACTCCAGCCTGAAGTGAAAAGTAAAGCTGGCCACATCTGCATTGGCTCTACTCTTGCCAGTCACGGGGTCGGGTTGCTGCTGGTTTATGGATTCTGCTTACTGAACTTGGATGTTCATCCTGTTCTTTTGTCACTGTGCCAAACGTTTACCCAATGAGATCAGTCTAGGTGGCTGCAAATCCTATAACATGAGATTAGCTCTTTTGACTCCACAGACAAGATAATGGCATTAGCTAATGTATGAACAATAGAATACCACTGTGTGCATTCTGGTATCTCCCAGAGACACACACAAGCACTTTTGTTCTGGATTCAACCATTTGCTTTGAAATCTTTGTCCCCACCTGATCAAGTAAAAGCACTCACGAGCTTTCCATCGACACAACCTTTTTTTTTTTCAACAAAATAAATAAACAAATAATCTCCGACTGATCGTCTTCTGCACCGTGTCTATGGCTGAGGAACCTACGCTCTAGTGTGAATCTCTTAAAAGTGCTCATCATCACATCAAGTGATTCTCATCACGTAGAGCATGTGCTATTACTAAGTCATAGTTGATGCGCAAGTGTTTTAGCACTGTAACCTGTAACTAAAGGTCAACCTGACAATGGCAAGCCTATTCAAATGCTGGAAGCTCTTTCACCAAGTAAAACTCAATGTTTTCTCTCATAAGCCTAAATAACTTCAAGATGTTGCTCTCATGTGACATGCTGAACACTTTGAAAGAAGTTAGTGGCAAGTGGTCAAACGCAAGATTTGACGTGACAGCTTCCCACCATGGACAGACTATATGAGCCAGTGGTGGCATATATTATACCGCGTGCACCTCTTACATGGTAAAAAGTGTCAACAGAAATAGGCATGTAAACAGACTTTATTGTTCATTTCAGCCACATTTCTCAAGGGGCTGCACTTGAAGTCAAAATGCATTTGATTCAGAATGACATCTTTTGGGCTTATGGCTACAAAGAGCTCAAGAAGCAACTAATTATTTTTCTCCCCGTGAAAACAAACAAAAATGAAAGCCGTTACACATTATAACCCTACTGATATGAGACAGACTACTGCTTTAACACAATATTATTAAACAGAAATGAGGAAAAACAGACAAGGGGAAGAGCTCAAAGCACAACCACGAGTGAAAGTCCCTCAGCCAGTGAACTTTGTGACCTGTGAGCTTTCCATGTGACCCCCACCAACAAGAAATGCCTTAGGTAATTCAGATCAAGTTAAGGTGTGTCACTTTCAAACAGACTCTGTTGAACTGGCCTGCTGGAGAAGTGCACTGCTCCCCCTGGCCAGATGGCTTTTTTTCTCTCCTTTTTTTCTTTTTTTAAATTTATATATTAAAGAAGGAGAAGCTGATAGTTGCAGGTGCAAGGCTGACACAAGGGCCAGCTTTGGAGGCCTTCATAAAGGGGATATCCATTGCCTGTGTTTAATCAGAGCCAGTGGGACGGGATGGGATTCATTGCTCTCTGATGGAGAGCACTGTTATGAAGATGGACAGTCACTTTGCTCTCTAAGTGAAACCATCGTTTAGCCTCAATTCCCAGAGAAAAGGGCCATTTGTTATCCACAGGGGAGTGCAGCAGGGGTGGTTATGCTAGGTGGAGGCTGCATGCATTTTCCACACAATTACCGTGCATAGCCATACATTTATGGTCAGAGAAAACTGACTCTGCTAAAGCCAAACTGATGTACAATATAGAGTTTGAATATCCTTCACTCTATTGCCAACAGAGGAGGAGTAAAACTGGTGCACGCACACACAGACAAAAACAGACACACCTGGTAGGATCTATAAGCATGCCTGCGCATATGCGCTCCCTGAAAAGCAGGGAGCATGTTACTGTAATTTTACATCAAGTTATCCTGCACAATGTCGAGAACAACATCTCTGCAAAACTTCAGAATAAGAATACGTTTTGTTTTTGTATTTTTAGTCCAGAGTCTTTTAAATCTGTTGCTTTTGACAACAGGTTTAAGGAACAGTTATGCTTATGACATTTAAATAATTATTATGGTGTGATTAAATTTGGGGAATTACAATTTTTGTTTAGGATTAGGGAATAATGCAGTGAATAATGGGGTAAAAAGGTGAACATTATCTGCAGGTGTTTGAGTTCATGTCTCATACTCAAAGTTTTCATCACCTGCATGAAAGCCAGACATGGTATACGCACAAGTACCCCACAAAAACAAGCACTGATTCTATCTCGTCGGGTGTGAAATCATCCGGTACAATAGATAGATAGATGTAGAGTTAATTTCAGACCATTTTCTAAACCCAAAAAGCAGGTTTGATGGCTTCAAACAGTTGGCTCTGTTTACTCGTTGCCCAGTGTTTTACTGCTGACCTCTGTAGGTCTGTTAAGATTCATTTCAGGACAGGTTTGTCAAATGACTTCTTCAGCAACAGAAGAAGAATGAGACTTGTCAAAAGGATTGGCATGATGAAAGAGACAAGTCTATGTGTTTCCAGTCCAAGAAGATGACTGTTGCGTCATGTATCATTCGAAGACAGAAGCTCCGCTCACCTTGTTCATGCATTTGGACTCTGATGTTTAATATGCTAAGTGGGCGAGTGTCTGAAAGGTTAATATATAGGAATAAAGGCCTTTGATGAGTTATTGCTAATGATAATGGCTAATCAAATTAATGAGAATTAATTTGCTAAATTAAATATTGTGTCGCCGGCTCGCACGCCGTACACACATACTAAACACACAAGCACTGTCAAAATGTCCTCTTGTCTGACATGTTCCTAATTTTCTAAGTCTGGCACCATGCCACAGTATCCTTTCCTTAGCTGTTAGTGATTTTAAATCTCTCTGCTGTATCCACTTTCAGGAATTTTCCAGATCCATTGTTTTGTTTCTAAATAACCAGAGTTGACAGGCTCGCCTTAGACCAGTGCTTTATAGTATCAGTGTATCTGTGCCTTTTCAGCCACATGTTGTATTTCACACTTGCATTGCCCTGTCTCAGCTATCATGCCTTTGTTGTGTTTAATAGTATCTCCAGCCTTGGACCACATATACCAGCCAAGCGGTCAGAGTGTTAGCACTCCTCAATATCTATTACAATTAGTTTTTGATTAAGGAACCCTGTGCGGCTGTTTGAAGCCTTTAATGTTGTGTCAACTGGATGATGATGGAGAGAGCAGTATGGACGCCTCCCAGTAACAAAGCGGCCAGTAAAAGGCTCAGAGTGAACCATTTTATCTTCTTAATGGAAACCAGATGACCTTTCTTTTTTTCCCCCTCCCTTTTTAGTGTTGAAGTTTTTCTTGAGGTGATATTGACTCAGAGTATTCTTTCACTTATGTAATCTATGCCAGGGTTTTTGGCAGCTTCATTTCATCTTACCTATTTTGGCTTTTGCCACTGATTTTGACACTGTGTAAACCTTGAAACAAAGCACACGTATCAGCTCCGATCTACAACAAATCACATACCGTAAGGATTGTGTGCTAATCAAAATAATGTTTTAGCTTATTTGAGAACTTGAGAAAAGTCCCAGCTCCATATCATCTGAATATTATGAGATATGAATTGCTGAAGAGGCACTTTTCAGTGGTTTTAATATAGCCATTAAAAGGATTTGAAAAACTCCAAAAAGTCACCGGCCTTCACAACTTAAGCATCTTTTGAAAAGACTGTGTGGTTTAAGAACACTTGATTACAACTTTCTTACTCATTTAAACAAGTTCCCAACTCCCATTTTTATACATAACTTCCAATGTGTTCCTTTTGTTACCACTGAGGGCTATGTTAAAGTAAAGAGCAGGTTCCTGTTCACAGCATTTAAGTTTGGATGAGCTATTTTTGAAGTTGAGAACTAAAGAAATGCATCGATGACAGGTACTTACATCCGACAGTTTCACCTACTATTTCATAAGGAGACACAAAGTATACCGGTAGTCAAAAGTTACTGTATTTAAATGTATGCATCATTTCTGCATTTTCCATAGTTGTCAAAGTTACATTTTCAAAGTGATTCAAAGACTACATAAAATGATAATCCCAGGGCAAACATATAAAAACAAACCACAGATTTTTGTAGCTACGTTCCATCGGTTATTCAGTAGTATATTATCTTTAAAAATGCCACATAATTTATTTATTATGGATAATTTGACCACTTTTCGAAACATTTTATTCAGCAACCGCCATTATTAAGTTCGAAAAGTTGTTCTCTACACAGTGTCTACTGAGAGATTTCAAAGGAGTCAAAAGATTTCATAAATAAACATGTCAAGAAGAAGTCTAAAGGTCAAACAACCACTGACTTTCTGTATTTTAAAAAGCTGCAAAATATTCAGGATACATGTTTCATGTGCCCTGGTGGATTTGAGTGACCACACGATGAAGTGATTCACGGGAAAATAAGTTCTCCAAAAGTACTGTGGTACTCTTGGTTAGCAGAGGAATGTGAGAAAGCAATAAAAATAGTTTCTGCATTTCATCAAAATAAACAAAATAATCCTCATGAAAGCTTCAGTGAAGTTCTGTTGAGACAGAGCATTAAAGAGCTATTTCCTGCATGACCAAAGCTGTTCACTGTACTGATTCTAACACAGACTAAGTGGATGTCAACATTATCTCTTTTAGTAAAAAGGAAAAAAAAAAAGATAAATCAAGTAGGTAATCAATCACTGATTAAGTTAGAAAAAATCTTGCCACTGCTCTAACTGATGCAGTTTTCCCCACGATCTATTTATTCCAGTTATCTTTTTTTAAATTATCATTATTGGGAAAGAATAGAAATCTTCGCATACTGAAGGTCTTTCTAATGTTTGACGCTGCCGAGGACTGTGAGCCCTCTCTGTCGCACTCGCAAACATGAGGGGGAGATAAAATAAAGTCCTGGCATGCAAGCAGTCTGATAAGTTGCAGCTTGTGTAGTTTTGTTTAGTTTACTTAATCCTTGAGCTGGAAATGACCCTGTGAACTTAAGTTGGGCTGAATGTTTTTTTCTGCTTTTTCTCCTTTTCTCTTTTCATTTCCCTCAGTCAGCACCTAACGCTCTGTACAATACCTGCATAACAATTTGGATAGTTTTCAACTATGTAGATCTCTGGGGTGTAGTGTACCTGTCATTAGAAAACTGTGTGCTTCTGTTATTTGACAAAAGCTATTCAGAGGTTTATGAAGTGCATTTGCACATAACAGGTCAAAGATCGCTGTCCTGGAACAATTACATTTAGTCCTTAGCACCTGTTTGAACCTGCTTTCGTCCATCATGCGTTTGTGTACACATGGCCTATAACCTTGCCAACCTTGGCTTAATCATTACCATGACCTGTTTATCAGATTGTCATGGAGGTAACCATTAATAAGTATTTACTTAACGATGACCTCAGAAATGTGCCTGCTCCCTTTGGCCTACAAGTGTTAGCCCTATCAGAGAAGTTGCCCTGTATCGTGTCTGTACTTATAGCACCTGATAATTTGAGAAGTGTGTGAAGAAAGGAGAAAAGAAAGAAATGAATCTGGCTGAGAATTATATTGGCTTTGTGAAATCCTGCTATTTTCCTGTAACCAGCCGCGTTGTCCATCTTGTGTTTAGCTGATGCAGAATGATAACTCACCAGTTGTCTTCCTCAGTGAGATGAGTAATATATAGCTGAGAGGTGTACTGACATAGTTATATCTGTTGGTGTCCTCGAGAAGACAAGGAGAGTCAATTACAATGGCAGAGCAGAACGCCTGTGCGAATGTCAACTCCCTGCACAGACGGCTGTGATAAATAACACCTGACCTCACACCAGGCGGTGGTTTCTCTGCAGGGCTCGAGACAGACCTGCACGAGGAAATGTGAAATCAAGGCAGAATGTGGGGCACTTTTGGAGAAGGGTGTAGGGCATAGCACAAGAGGACAGGGGACGTCTGAATGAGCAGCAAGACATGTCAAGAAACATAGTGCAATTGCACTACTGGTGTTTATTTTACGGCAATGCTGAGAAGATATGAAACACTCGGGGGTGTTGTGGCAGGCCCTGCTGTTATTCATACCTGTTTCTGACAAGAAAAACAAAGCTCCGACTCGTCCTGCACATACTCTATTTGTCCGCATGAGACATAAAGCAGCAGGTTGGTCTGCCCGGGACTCCCATTGCGCTCGTCTGAGTGTAATCTTTGTTGACAGAAAGCAAGTGTGGGTATCAGGTCACTTTCTATGGCTTCCAGTAATGCACCACCACAGTGTTCTGAATCCAACAGAGACAGCGTGCAGATTGTTGATGCTCTAAGTGCAGAGACCTCTATGCTTGGTCGTGAACAGACTGGATTATTGGAGGTCCAGTAAAGATGACAGCGGCAAGGTGAGGGTAGCATCATACAACGCAACAGTGAGTGCAGAATATTGTTATCCAAGGTCTGCATATACATATATCTATCTATCTATCTATCTATCTATCTATCTATCTATCTATCTATCTATCTATCTATCTATCTATCTATATATATATATATATATATATATATATATATATGAGTGTGTGCGTGTGTGTGTGTGTGTGTGTGTGCGCACAAGCATGTGAGGGGCAGAGCAGGGCAAGTGGGGGAGTCCCAGGTCCCACGGGAGACACACTGGCTGAAAGAAAGGAGGAATGAGCAACAGGCAGACACAAGGGCACAGGCAGATGTGTGGAAAGATAAATGAGGAGATAAATCACAGAGTGTCTGGGCCCAAGGCATTTGCATTCCTGAAATGAAACTCCAAGGAGAAACACTGCTGCGTACTGAGCTTCAGTGACTTTAAATAAAATGTGTACAGTGCATGTACATGTGACGTGTGTTCGCGTGTTTGGGGAAAGGGAGAGAGAGAGTGGATATTTTTCTTCCTAGCAGCTATACAGTAGTCTGTATCATATTACTTCATCAAACAGCATTCAGAGAGGACTACATTTCCTTTGTGGAGCTCTAATGAAGTCAGACAACTGTTACCAAGTGGCAACAGCTACTGGTGGGTTTTAGAGTTTAGCACAGTGTATTTAAATAAAACTATCAGCTGAAGAAATTGGAAGTAATCTTGATAATAGCAACTTCTAAGCTTTGGATGCTAAAATAAAGGTTGGACAGGGTCACCTACACATGGCTTATTTTACGCAGGCCATGTTTGATCTATGGAGTCCTGGGTTGTCTCAATGCCGCAATGAAGGACACTCCCCTTCTGGGATCACAACACTTTACATCTGATTTTCATGTCCATAGAACAGACAGTAAAACAAGAGTGCGGTTGACAGGGGGAGGGGTTGAGCAATTTATTATATTTCCAAATCCTGATCAGAATTTTCCTGCCTTAAGCAACACTTTGGAAAAACAGTGGATGAAAACTGCAATGAAACTGGAATGTTTTTACAGAAAGAATTTTGTAATATTATCGGAAAATTAAAATGTGTATTTATAATTGCATTTTCAGCAGCAGAAGAATGACGGCCGATTCACTGATTTCAGTTCGGAAACTCCATCTGAGTTATGTGAATATAAAACACAGAAACAAAATTTTTCTGTTCCTGCATAATCATTCACCCTGGTCATAACACTACCAGCGCTGGGACTTTCCCATGAACAGAGGAGACAGAGGACTGAGAAAACTCATGGTGGGAGGCTCTGGCAGTGTGGGAGGGAGCATGAAGGAGAGACTGTCATCACTAATTCCTTGCCAGGCAGCCCAAGAAGTGTTGACTAACTAATGACCGTGTTTAACAAGTGAAGTGTATCATGCTTGAGGAAACACAGCTGGATATGGGTCTTGTGCATTGAGTGACTCTGGGAAAACAATTCATTGTCTTAAATACTATCCACCCACAAACAGTTTTCTCAAACTGAGGAGAATACCGGCTCATGAATGAAGGAGAGGGAGTTAAAGTGGCAGAGGGGAAACAGCTGGATTTTTAGAGGAGTGCGGTTGGCGGTTGGGTCACAAAGGCATATCTCAGTGGTACTGTGGTGGGAGTGGAGGATGAAACGGTAGTCTAGGGGTGGCAAATGAAGGATAGAAGGATTAGGAGTGCAAAGAAAAGGAATGCGACTTATCTTAAAGATGCTGGTAGAAAAAGAATTAGAGAAATGTTTTACTGTGTAAACTGTGATCTCTCAGCTTGTGAAACAGTCAACAACAGCTCATTTAGAAGAAATATGTCATCTTTGACAGCCTAAGTTCAAAAGTATTATGTGGTAAGGATATGAGCCACATAAATTAGAGTAGGGAAAATTAAATCACCTTTCTCTAACAGCATATACCTCAAAATTACATGGGATTTAAGCATATGTTATCAACTTGTCTGACAATTATTTCGACTGAAATTTGGCATTTGGCAGCCCCGCTAACATGTGCTGGGATGATGCAGTGTAGCCAAGTAAATGTTTTATATTATAACTACAGCACTCCTGGCCAGACTAAGGCACATGCTGTTTTGTATTCCTCTCAAGAGTGTGTTCATAACTCATTTCACATGCCAAGATTTTGTTTGCCTATAATGAGGCAGAAAAAAGGAATTCCATTTTACAGCAGTGCTTTAGCTGAACGGTGAACTAGTGTTTCACTAAAATTTCCCTCTAATGAGCATTTTTGCTCACTATCATTTATGACCAGGCTGTAGTAGTTGCCTTTTGACCACGCAATCTGAAAAAATCATTCCTGTTTATGGTGTCTCCATTACCTGATTACCTACTCTATACAGTATATGCTAAGTCAGCAGATTGTACTGATTTTATTTGTAAGAATATACACTTCTAACTCAGCTCTGTCACCTGCATATTATGTATCATGATATGTATATAGGATATCTGATGGATTCTACTGCCCTAAAAAATAAATTATTAGAACTTTAATGAGCCAGTTATTCAACGTTTTCATTGCAAAATCAAAAATGTTAACACGCTAAAACAAGGATGGCGAAGATAATAAATGTTATCCCTGCTAAACGTCTGCATTGTTAGCATCATGTTGTGAGCATTAAGCGAGAAGCGCAGTGCTAAATGAAAAAAAGGCATGGCATGTGCATGCAAGCTAAGAGTACCTTTAGTGTCTCCAAAGACAGCAGCCTAGACTGTACAGAAGTTTCAGTTTCACCTTGGTTACATCTGATGAACATTCCGTGTTTATGTCCATGCAAAACGAAGTTGAATATTCTGACATTATCTTACTGTTGGCCTGCTGGGAGTTCTTGATGATTTAGGTAACACACAATTTAGCAATAGCAATGGCGTCATCGCAATATTTCAACAGTCTATCTACTGGAAGAAGATTCCTCTGTTTAATGTAGCAAAACATGACAAACCCACAATCTATGAACATCAGGTGCTCCTCTTTATAGCGAGGAAGACGGAGGAGAAGGTGGTAAACTGACCACAATCTCTCCTCAGGGATTTGAGGCACCTGGTTAACAATATTTCCATCATCAATAGCCTACAGAGTTTTGGTCAGAGAGCAGAGGACTCTACTTCACTTAGACACCTGCCACAGTTAGCACTGCAGAAATACTTGTGCACTGATGAAGGTAAAGGGCAAGCTTGCTTCACCAAGACCGCAGATCAAGAGTTGCAACCAATCCGGTTGTTCAGTGATGACGCGACGAATCCTACTTCCGGGTCTAAAGTAGTCTGCGTTTAATATGGCTTTTGTGTTGTTAACATGTTTAATGTTATGTATTTTCTTCTATTTGATCTCAAAAAGCTCCTAAAACAGTCAGCGACCACTGTTGACCTCCCTCGGCTTTTATTACCGCTAATCATTTATTTAAGCTCAGTTTTTAAAACCTTAGGATGTAACTACAGCCCAGCCCATGCAGCAGTATATGAATGGCTAACCTCGTATTGTGGATGGATTATCTCAGTTGTTCTCCTGGCTGAAGTTTGGGCCTTTTACAGCATCCTGCCATGCGATTACATTTGTTCCTGACCACCGAGAACACTCACATTAACTTTTATCGAGTGGAAAAAAAGTTAGCTTGTTTATATTATGCTAACATAGCTGTGTCGCTAGCGGTCACGTAGCAAATCATTATATACCAGCTAGCCCAACTTCAGTAACCCTACAAACGTCACTGCTATTTAGTTTTCTGTCTTCATTTATGCTGGAAGTGATAGCAGAGCTGTACGTTTTAATTTGTTTCCAAAACCCCGCAGTCAGGACATGCTATATTGTATTTAGATAGAAGCTAGCGAGCTAACTCCCTGCTAACTTCTAACTCCGTTAAATGTCATAAATTCCGTTTTCATGGATGCCTGGATGTTAAACTCAATTGTTACACCTGGTAGAGCAGAACGCTGATCATTTTATTAAAGATGAAAGACTTTAGACAGTTTTTCAACTCTCAGTAATGCCACAGTGATCGTTTGATATATGGACCTGCAGCGGAGTTTAGACCCAGACACGGCTAGTGACGTCAGACTGAACAACCGGATAAGCAACTTTGGGTCCCCTGGTGGGAACTGTGCAAAACTCGGAAGGGAACACAATTGCTTTTGAACCTGGCAGTGTAAAGGACAGACCATAGCTGGCTGCAGTCAGACTCTGATTTCAGAGAGGGGGGCAGAGTTCCAGAGACAGAAAAACTATCTGACCCTGAACCCTGGCACTATATTGACTCCACAACCAATCCCACAGATGAGATCACAAGAGGGAAGAAAGTGTCTCAGCTTGCTGCAAAGATTTGCTGGAGTCAACAGCCAATATTGGTGCCTTTTGGCCAAACCACCGGCCTTATTTTTTGTTAAATAGGAATTTGATCGGGAACTTTTACTGTGACACCCATTCATATGTTGCACATCTGATATGCTTATTTTGTACTTATGCAAACATTTCTAGCCCATAGCTCCCCATGCTAGCTGCCTCTCTGCCGTCTATTCTGCATTACTAATCATTCTGTACTGCTGAATGTGGTTGCTCTTACAGAACCACACAACCATTGAACTTGGGCATTTTTATAAAAATCACATAATGCATTACTTAGATGATTTTCATGTCCATAATTTAAAGTATGGACAACTTAAATTTGAGTTCTGAACTCTGCGTCACCTTTTTTTTTTTTTTTTAATTCCCAGTAGAACACCCAAATATTTTTCTGAACTCAAACTCTGGAGAGATTGCTGCCTATATATTCACTCACATTCTCTCACACAGCAATAATATTTAACCAAGATATCAACAAAAGTGTTTTCTATTGCCAGAACCTCGTGAAAGCAGTGGAACTCCCAAACTCACTCACTCACAAATAGTGAAATTTGACTGCAATTTCTGCAAATACAGATTTGTATTTGCAAACCGTATGTTAAAGTGTTACAGAATATAAAATATTGTTAAAACAACAGAGCATTTACACATTTTCTGTAAGTTGGGGTTATATAGTATATATCAACAAACCAATGAGTAAAAAGTACACTAATAAATTTCAGTTTCACAAGAGTTTAGTCAAACCCCCACATGCCAACTTCAGCTAGCCACACACACACACACACACACACACACACACACACACACACACACACACACACACACACACACACACACACACACACCCAACAACATTCTGCGAATGAAGAAGCTGTCCTAAGCCACATAAATCTGTGCTATTTGATAGTGTTTGTGAAACGTTTACTTGTGACCTGCACTTTCAAACCCTTTAAGCCAACCACATGACTGAGGGAAGTGAAGGGCCTTTTAAGGCCCTAAGTATTGCCAGAGTCCTCCTTATATTACTGATGATATCTGTCCTGAGGAGTTTGCTGACAAGAGCCCAGGGATCAGAAATAGCCATAAAGCAGATGGGAAATTACATCTTATCCAACACATACTGAAATGGCCTGTCTGTTGATAGAAAAGGCTCACTACGGAGTCTTTAAGCAGGGATTTAGCCTTTGACCCATCCTCCTCAAGCACATGGACACTACTACACCATGACTCAGTTGCCACAGATAGCTTTACACAGTAGTTCAACAAATGCTGTAATACTGGTACGTCTGAGTGCTAAACAGGAGTCAGGGAAATCCTTAAGCAAGCCATCTGGCAGAAATATGTATTATGTGCTTGTACAGAGTTCAGCAAATAGATGTGTATTGTTAAACTACAGTGATATGACATGTTTGTACAGAGTGTGCTGCATGAGTTCACCCAGCACACAATTTGATTGAATATTAGAGAGAATGAGTGAGAGCGTGAAGCAACATTAATCCGTTAAGCCCTTCAATGATGGCCTCTGACCGGGCCATATGAGATCCACTACCCTCTACTAATCTGCTCCAAACAATGATGAACCCAGGAAATGGCTCTTGCGTTGTACAAACTGTTGACAGCTGGATTATCCAGTTTGTGGCAATGCCAGAAAATGTCAGAAACCCCAGAAAAGTGCATATATTAATGTAATTTAAATTGTTTGTATTGAAAAATTGTAAAAAAAAAAAAAAATCAATAAAAATCTCTCTCTCTCTCTCACTCTCTCTATTTATATATATATATATATAGTGCTTACAACAGCAGTCTAAAGCTCCTTTGAGTGTGCAAAAGTTGACTTAAACTAATGCTAAATTTGATTTATAGCAAAAATGAGTATCAGCCTTCATAACTGCATGCCTATTGTTTATAAGAACATGTAACAACACTCACCTATTTTAAGTCTTTTTTTCTGGTATTACTGCTTAGCAAACTGCTGATTGAAGGGGCGGCACACAAAGGTAAGTATGATTTCTTTCTAGATGCTTTCTCAGGTGCAAACATTTTAAGTCTGCATCATTGCAAGCATGTTGAGACTTTTCATTAATCTTTTTCCACCATTATCATCGAAGCGTTTTACATCTCAGCAAAAAGAAAATAGCACATCGCCCAACTCCAAATGCCATCTCGCTTTCATTAATACTAAAAAAAAAAGCAGACTGGAAATATTTTGTTCATACTGCAGACAAAGTAAGTGGGAGTTCTACTGCTTGCACACTACAACAGAATTAAATATAGTTTATTTAAGCGATCCAGGTGGAAAGGTGGTGCAGTGGTTAGCACTGTTGCCACACAGCAAGATGTTCTTGGCTTTAATCCAGTCATGGAATTTGTATGTTCTCCTGTATCTGCGTGGGTACTCCAGTTTCCTCCCACAGTCCAGGGTTAGGTTAACTGGTGATTCTAAATTGACTGTAGGTGTAAATGTGAAAGTGAATGGCTATCTCTCTCTCTGTATTATCCCCGTGACAGACTGGCAAACTGTTGGTGGTGTACCCTGCTTCTCATCCTATTAAACTAGACTCCAGCAACCCTGAATTGGATAAGTGGAAGAAAATGTATAGATGGCTATTCAAGGGCTCTTTAAATTTATATCACATTTGCTGACATTGCAATTTTGTAGATAGATTTAAGATCATCATCCCCAAACTGATCTTCAAATGCACACATAAAAATAGAGAAAGAAAAAAAAATCAATTTTTTGCAGGACAGAAATGTCCTTTTGTTTTCAAGACACAGCCACAATTTATAAATCAGGGAGATCAGGAAGATTAAATATAGAGAGAATAAAAAAATTGGTGACACAGTGGTTTATCTGCAATTTTTTCTTGAAATCTGTTAATATGAATAAAGACACAACTTGATCATCCGATTTATTATTTTAGAAAACTATTCATCTGATTAAAACCTTTAAGATTTGATTGACATACCCACATTCATCGTCTGTTGATTAAGATACGTAAATCACACAAAGTCATCTCGTAGAGGTTAAAGTAGGTTCTTGTTTTTGAAAAGAGACAAAGTGCTCCTGCAAGGTAAAAATTGAACAAAAGAACTTACCTCACAGCATTTGCTGGTCGGCTTCTGACCTTGAACCCACAGCCAGAAACAATACAAAACAGATTCAAGTGTTACACTTACACAGTAATTAGTTGGGTTATATGTGACAAGTTTGGAGACCCATCGTCCCAATAAAACAAACAAACAAACAAAAAACAATTTTAGTTAATACCACCGATAATCCTCTGGACCTACTTAGCCAAAAGCATAAGTATCTTTGATAAAAAAAAAAATAATAATAATAATAACAAAAAAATATTAAAAGCACTGGAAAATTAATTATGTCCCTCCACCCAACCATCTGCTTTACTTCACACAGACCTCGTCTTGTGAACTCTGTTCTACATTTTTTTTTAAATTAAAAAATCTATCCACACACTTATGTTTAATGATTATAGACATAACATGACACTGGTGTGCACAGGAGCTGGTACGCATGTCAGAGATGCAGCTTATGATTGAGGATCTTCCAGAAAAAGGAACGTAGGTGTTGTTTTTGATACACAGGAAATCGGCCCCAGCACCTCAACAGTAGTTTTACGCAAGCTTAGTGGAAACACTGAATGATTCACACATGGGCTAACTTTAAGATAGCAAAACAAAAAGTAGGAAGATTCAAGTTAAAATGCTGAAGGACTGCATTGTGTTAATGCAACTTTTTTAACCAAAATCACTACGTAATCTTTTTTAAAAAAAACAAAACATTGTTTATTTCTAAAAAAAGGGGCCCGGAGAAGGAGAGTTCATGACGTGTGGAGAGCAGCAGCAGAAGGAATTATCAGTCGTGGCTGTCAGACAAGTGCTAGTATGAATGTAGCAAATAATGGCTCAGTGTGAGGGGTGCTCAAAACTCTGCTGTTCCTACCCCAGCTTGTTGAGACAGTTGATTCTCTATGGCAGTGCCTCAGTGTTGAGTATGATGCTGTCCATGGAGCTTTACTGTAATGAAAACATGGCCAAGCGTGGCTCTAACTGTCCCAGACTACTCCCATACTGCACTCTGTATCAGATTTGAAGCTGCAATCCCGCCCCCCGTGGCTCTAGCACCCAGAGTAGGTGCAGTGACTAAGCTGACTCTGGGATATCCCTTTGCGTAATGAGGTGGGATAAAACTTGTGGTTAAAGGCCCCATTCCCAATTTTGAGTTTGGAGCATATAGTTGCTGATGACAGTGGCCTGTCACAAAATTGTTTGGCAGTCATCAGAGACCAAATCTAGGCCCAGGCAGTGAGCAGGAGGCATAATCCTGTTTTTACCCATGCTGGCAGCTTAAAGGAAAGTGGGGTCCACCATTTGGATTCGCAGATGATGGAGCTGTCTTCCCAGCTGGCCTCTAATCTAGCATTGCAACGTAGCTATGCTGTTACTCTCCATAATATGCAGTCATCCCGACATGCAGTAAGTGGATGAGCTGATAAATGTAATGTTACCAGAGATATTCCCACCCACTGCCATAAGGCAGGCTCTTTAGCAGCATGCAGACATGTTAATGGACAGTTTAACAGAAGCAGAGGCACATACTGACTGTGTACACTATCTGCTGGTTGTGGGTAGCCATTTTTGACACTATATGTCTCGGACTGATGAGCCACAGTGCTATAAGAAAGTGTTGTGCCTTCTGACCCAGACCCACCCTGGTAAAAACTTTTACACGTTTTTCAAGGTGCCCACAAAGTAAGGCGACTCCTGTTGGAGACAGCAACCCATTTAGCAGACACATCTGTTTGTTTATGGCATTTTAACCATTTCCTTTAGCTTTTGTAGGTCTTCTTCTCCGCTATTTGGAGTATCTTTGGTCTTGGTAGATACGTTTGTCTAAGCTGACTTTGTTGAAGAACAAAATTTACTTTGTCTTTGAAAGAAATCCATTGTGTCACTTTCACTGAAATTCCCTTATTTGTTTAAGTTTTTTTGTGCCATAAATGCCACTTCTTCTCAGCTTTTTCAGTTTATGTAACACAGACAACACAATGTATGGGTGTATGTAGTCCAAAGACAATAAGCCTAGTATAATACATCATGTGGTTCTGACAAACAAAACAACAAACAGAAACATTTCTCGCAAGAAGGAAAACAGTGAAACGATAATTTACTCACTTTCACAAAAGAAAAATGTAAAGCAAAAAAACCAAAGTGAATTATTAGACTGTATTGCAAGAACTTAAATATTATCTTTATTATACTATACTGCAAAGGCAGGGAGATTTATACACACACACACACACATTCCCCAGTGTTCTCCGGTTGGCTAGGAATCAGACTTTGCTGAAAGAAAAATCCCTCCTACTCCCATCTTGATAGAGTCCATTGAAACGAAGACCCCACACCAAGACTAATAGCAATGGGAATCAGCTGAAAATATGTGACATAATCACATTAGTGTCTTAAAGAACACAAAGCACATAGTCAACTTCCCTTGATCAAGGCGCATCTGGAGGAGCAGGGGACTTGAAACACAGTCCTGCCTTTCCCCTACCGAAATGAAAACAAGCTGTTTCACTATGCTTCCAGGCCAAAGAAGAACAAGAACTTTGACACAGTAATGGATTGCTCCAGCAACCACACAGCTTAAAGCAGAGATGCCAGAAAAAAGGGAAAAGGGAAGATCTTGAAAGATTTCAGAATAACGCCCACTGCTTTCCCAGTGCATTTGAACTCTGACCCGAAAGACTGAACACACAAAGCTACAATTTTTGCTTGATCTCCTTTGAAAGCCACTGTACAGCGATGTGTTGTTGTCCCATCTGCGTTAACAGTGCTCTTCGATTGTTCTGCTGCTGATATCTTTCATCCGTTTGATATTTACATTTTTAAAAAACTGTACAGTGGTAACAGATTCCAAGTAAAGGAAAACAGCGTTAACCCCCCATAACAATTGTAAAACAATACTCTGCGAACTCTTGGAAAATATTTCAAAGGAAGAATAATGAGTGCCGAAATTGTTAGTTGCCAAAGAGTTTCCAGCTGAGCACATATAGAGAAGTGACAGTCATTATAAGGGCCTTGTGCTTTGGTCCAAGTGTTCTTTTAAAATATGAATGCCAGTTAATATTTTCCAGAGGTCCTTCAACACACGTTTAATGCTCACGTTTTGTCTTCTCCCTATCCAAGGAACAAAGACTGTTTTCTGTTTCTGCTCTCAGCCTGCTGTGCGAGTAAGGGCCTGGCCAGCCCATTAACACCCACCTCAACATGTTCCATTCCAGCATTGGGAGCTAATTACAAACACTGGCTAGGCTTAAAAACCTCTTATAGACAGCAAAGAAAGAAAGAAAGGCAAAGAGTGAGGCGTTTGAGGGCGTTGGAGAGAGAGAGAGAGAAAGAAAGCAAGAAATAGAGAGAGAGCTGGTGGGGACCAAAGAGGGGGGCAAAGAGGATAATGAATCCATAGGCAACGCCTCTGCTACAGCGTAAATAGTTGTTCACTGCTTTTGTCGCTCATCAAATTCCTCAAGAGCACAGGCGCTGAAAGGTGTGGCTGTGTTTTATTCTCCTTGTGCCTAACTCTTTCTTTTCACCCTTTCAGCATCTATTCCTGTGCAGTGTGAAGTGGGGGCGGGTGGGTGGCGGTGCAGCAATGGCCATGACCCCAAAATGAAGCCGTTTGAATCTGTACGTGTGTATTTGTGTGCATGTGTGGCACAGAGAGTAAATGTTAATGAAAAAAAATTGTTGTAATCACCGAGGAATGCTGATTTGATGTGAAGAATTATTAATTAGGAAAAAAAAAACTTTTCTAAAGGTGTTTCCAAGAAGCCGCATTCAGGAAAAATAGAAGAAAGAAAAAAGAAAAGAAAATTCTTGTGTTCACAGCTACAACGTACCACTAGATTTTAAAATGTTATTTTTTAAAGTTTTAGACAACTTCTGAACGTATAATGGGAAAATGAACAATTTATTTCACCTTGTGCTACATACATTTCAAATTAGAAAAAAAGATACTTTTGTGCTCCTTTTATATCTATATCTTACTCTATATATCATGTGAAAATGATGTCAACTTTACTGAATGTATTGGTGAAAAACTTGATGGATTGCAGAAATGGATGAAAAGGATTTGAATCTTTAAATCTCAAATCCAAGATCCTAAAAAGCAGAGACAAGACAAAGCTAAAATAAGACAATCTTACCTTTGTAGCTGTAACTACAAAGATACTGCTTTTTTTTAATATATATATATATACACTGCAAATCTCACCTCAATATATCTTCACGAAAGACATGTGACATGCATGTGGCTGACTATCGCTCCGAGTTGTGGTTAGCGCAGTAGTTCCCACATGTAACTGTCTCTAATCAAGTCCTGTGCCTCGAAGCCCGAGGCACAAAGATCAGACAGATCTCAAAGTGTGCCATCAACCACAAATTACAGCCCTTGATTTGAGGTTAACTGAGAGCCACTCCTCCAAGAATAACAGAGACAGCTGTAATACCTAGATTGGCAGGAACCTGTGATAGAGCTTAGAAGTAACACTTGGTATCAAATTTGGCATGAAATCAGGTATTGTTACAAAAAAGCAGGGGTAGGGATCAGGAGTGTTCATTCCCCTTGGATACTGAGTAGATTATTCTTTGGTGGGTTTCACAGAGAAAAGAAAAAACTATGGTAAACTATCGGTGTATTAAGATCCAGTTGAACAGTGAACTCTCTTTTTTAATAATTTCTTTTATTATCTTTTATATTCTTTTATTTATTTATTTCTTTTTATTTATTTTGGTTACAAAAGGAACTGTTCTGGATGCCAGGCCCAACACCTCTTCTTGATAGTCTGTTTCTTTTCCACATACAATTCAAATTCTGTGTTTTCTTTTTTTTTGGAAAACTAAAGCCCTCCTGCCAAATGCCTTTTAAGAGAACTTGTAAAAATTAAGAGTCAAGACTGCTCAACTTCACGTCGAAAGGAGGCTTTTATCATGTGTACTTTCTGGCACGTAAGTAAACAGAGCGGGGCTGAGTGGTAGCCTCATAAGGAGCAGCACAGTGACATTTTGGGTGCCAGAGTTTCACTTTTTTTTATGTCTAGGCTTAGTTTGCAGTCACCTTATGGAGTGCCTTTAGTTACCACATCATAAAGCTGAGGCAGACATTTTCCCCTGCTTCTGTCACCTCTTGCTCCTAAATCTGCTTTTCAAGAATGCTTGAACTCATTTGTTAAGATGCGAGCCAAAGTAAAGCAAAAACATTTGTCATTAGTTGGCCGTGGACGAGGGGTGCCCCAGATGTAGTCCTTGTGCTGGCTTAAAAATGCAGTGTGTGCATGCGTATGTGTGTATGTGAGTGTGTGTGTGCTAACCAGCCCAGCTCATGTGGCTCGTCGGCAAGCAGCCAAGAGAAAACGGCCTCCTACTGTTTAATGACAATAAATTTACTGCCCCACTCTGCATTGCTCTTGTATTTTGTAAACAAGGATAATGCTCTTTTTAATTGAGCACCTGGTGACAGAATATGACCTTGCCCACGGTGACTCTTACCTAAACGACACCACTCGGCCACAGGTTAACAGAAAAATCATAATGCATAAGAATCTACTGCTTCATCGTTTACATTGTCTTTGGTGAATTGTGTTTGCCGGGCAGCAATAATAATCTTTAAAGCCCGTATTTCTAGGCACGCTGCTATCATAACAATGTTAAGCAAAAAATCAATTCGGCTAAAAAGCAAACCAAAAAATAACTTTCTTTAAAAGATAGGAATTATGTATTTCATACTTCATCTCACTAAATGTGGCTCATTTTCTATAAGTAAAAACTTAAACCCCTTTATTATCACCTCAAAAGAGGGATTATGGCTAATTGAGCATTGTAGCCAGATAATTGGGCCCGAGGACCTATCCACATGGAGAGAATAACCCTCCTAGTCTGATTCTGAAAAAGAGACAAAGCCAGGGGGAGGAGTAATGTGAGTTGAGGGATTCTCACCAGCTCTTGTGAGAGCTTGTTTCACATACACAGCTCAAAGTGGAGCTAATAACTTAACGCTAGTGTGTTTTCACTCTTGAGGGGTCTTTCTCCTTGGAACTTAGAACATTCTCCCAGATCCTTTGGTAAGGACTCTTGAGGGATTTTATTGAGCTTGCCAAATTCTTTACAAAGACTTTCCCTCTCTTTATCTGCCTCTGTGTCTCGCTCTCTCACAGACACACATTAACGCTCTCGGTGTGTGCCACAGAAAACAACTCATAATTATAAAGGATTAAACAGCATAAAGCTTAAGTGAGCTAGATAGACACTAAATATCTGATCCTGTTCCTGCACTCTGCATTTCAAAATGGAGGCAGAAACAGGGAAAATAACACTCTTAAACTTTTATATATATATATATCTATATCTATATATATATAGATATATATATATGCATGTCAGTCTTGTGATATTGCTATGTTTTTTGTTCAGTAGGTAGAATAATAAGTGTAGCTTTCCTAATTGAGAAAATACTGAATAACTGATACTTTGCTAATGACACGAAGCACCTTTTTCTTTTTCTGAACAAAGGATCACATTATAAGAGTTGTCTAAAAATGTCTGGGAAGTAATGATTTTAATTTCACCATATGAATAAAAACAAACTAGTAACCTGGTACCATTCAATTGAATAAGCTCTGCACTCCAGACTGGAACATATTTTAGCAAGTTAAATATTTACTTACCTGGATTTAATAATAGTGAAGTCTGTTAAAATGTGAAGTGTGAGTTAACACATTGTACAAGCTAAATAAAATTGACATTGCTGTACAGCATGCATTCTTCCTCACATGCCTGAGTCTTTCTCTACAAAAAAAACATTTTTTATGATGTCAGAAATCTATATTTCGTCACCTGGAATTTGGAAAACCTATACAGTAAGCACATAAATAGACATTAATCAGGTTTTACCATGCTTAAAAGCCAAAAGTCAATAAGAAAATTGCTCTTTAAGCTAGAAGCACAGTTAGTGGAAGTATGTTAAACACTGCCAATGGGGTCTGAATCCTCTTGCAGTGACCCTTATCCTTTCACATCCTCTTTAAGACAAACAGTTATAGACTCTTCTCAGCTTCTCCTCTAGTGCTACATCTCAGTGACTCTGGTTTTTCTTAGGGTGACTCATTGTAAACAGTTGTTCATCAAGCCACAGGTTTAGAGTTTCTCTTGATTAGTATGAAGAAAGAAAGCTCAACACCTCCAATAGGAGGTTGATCCATCCATCCATCCATCCATCCATCCATCCATCCATCCATCCATCCATCCATCCATCCATCCATCCATCCACTTAACTGCTTATACAGCTGGGATGTGGTTAACCTGGAGCCTTTCACAGCTGACACTGAGCAGAGGTGGGGTTGAGAAAGTGCACATTAGCGTATTAGTTTTGTATAATCACCCGCCTTCCCAAGTAGCAAGTAGCACCTTCTAGACAGAAATTAAATGCTTGATCATTCCAAATTTAAAAAGAACAGTATTTCACAGAATTTTCTTTGTAGTTACCCTTAACCTTACGTTTTAATCAAGTAAAGAAAGGCTACTTATGAGTCAGGATTTCAATCACATTTTGCTGCCTGTATAACCTACTGAAAGTATTGAAAGAGTGGATTAGGCACAAAATCAAAGGTTTTTAAGAGAAATACTCAAAAACTCAAAAAACTCTCAGAAAGACTCTTGCTATGACAGAAGAAAAAAGTAGAAAATGTGAATTACAGTATTGCTTTTTTTTATAGTAGCAGATGTACAGTTGTAGTCACAATCATTGCCAGGTTTCAGATTAAATCATGGGTAAGGATATGATAGTAAAAGGTCACAGGGAAACGTATGGGGAATAATCGCTAAAGGAGCATCACAACACGGTATGTTGCCTTCTGTTAATATCATATAGCATTCTACTGATGATGAACTGTGTGGCAACCCCTGGGACCAAACCCAAATAATTCTAAAAAGGTCAAAGATTTACTTTGTCTAAAATTTTCTCTAAATGTGACTCATAAACAAACAGTTTACAGCTGCTTTGTGCCAGTGCTTGAGGGAATGAAACATGAATCATTGCGTGCCGTCAGTGGCAGTGACCCTGGGGAATGATACAGTATTCGATTCATGGAATAAGCCTAGAAGAGATACTTACACTAATTTTTCGCCAGAATTTAAAAAAAAAAAACCTACACGCTTGTGCTGATATTGCATTAGCGTTGCATCATTTTGACAAACTGGATTTGAGTGATTGGTTACACTGGAAAGCACTTTTGCGCATGAGAATGTTTTATGGAAAATCTCAAATTCCCTTCCCACTGACCTTTCCACTGAACACAAATGCTTGAGATCTTTGCTACTACATATCCTGCACCAGCTGACTGTGAGTCAAGAATCAACCAAAAAGTTGTTTCCGTATATAAAAGTTCAGACAAATGAAAGAAAAACCCATTTGTTGTGCGTTACTAAGGTGTTGAGCCACCAACACTTTCCACAGCATAACCGAGCCATTTGATCCCTTGGCTGTAGGGATTAAGGGTTCGGGTTTTTACTTTCAAACCATCTGTAGATAAAGCGTTCAAATTTATTTCCTATTACCCCAAACACGAGCGCTCAGTTTGTAAGAAATAGCTCAAGCTAATTTGATTAGATAACAGCAGCATTTCTTATGCTGTGGTTAAAGGCTTCAGCACTGTAGGGCCAGTGGAAGCAGTAAGCAGTTAAACCACAGTAGCAGAAAGGTTAATACACTCAGCACATGTTGCCTCTTACAACAGGTGGTGCAGCACCATCGGCGGCTCCCAGCATTCCAGCTTTTCCATGCTGGTGGCCCCTGGTATTCTGGGATTTACGCGGCCTCCCCTCCTTTCAACCACAGAGGCCTGACTGACAAGCTAATCGTTGGGCTGGGATCCCCTCAGCTATTGATTCCACTGCAACACAACACCTCCCAGTCAATGAAACTGCAATATAATGCTTGAGCTGCAAAGAAAAGGGGAGTATTAGCGTGTTGAGCAACTGGAAGAAATTTGCTGCTGCTGCCTCCACTGCTTGCTACTCGCTGCAGCTGCTGGTAGGTAGAAACAGAGCGGCACAAATAAAGTAGGGAAAAATGTGTCTCAGGGGGTAGAAGCTTGAAGGGGTAGGTTATTAAAAGCCACAAAGTGGAGCCCATGCTGGGCATAGAGAAATAGCCACAGCATGGTAGAGGCACAATAGAAAAGAAGGGGGTCTGCTTTCTAAATTGTTCTAATCCTTTGAGTGTTTTATTTCATTTGGTTTTGTAGTTTAAAAACACTGCTTTGGACTGTGCACATGCTTTTGGCTTGACTACAAGACATCTAAAACGCCAGCGTTTGTTAAACTATCCATATGTATTTGTAAGACAACAAGGCATTTTTATATATGTTTTTAAGGTGTACGATGTATAAAATAAAAATAAAAAGCTATGTTTACCAAAGTAAAAAAATGTATTAAAAATTCTCACAAGCCTCTTCAATGTTACTGTGGAAACCAATAGGCACTAATTTTCACCACGTTATTTGATCACTCCTTTTACTTTTAAGAATTCAATACCAAGCTACTCTAAATATTGATCTGTGAGGCACAATGGCTCCAACAGTAACCACAATTAGTCGTATTACTGTTGGTTCCAGCCATTTAGTCAAGTATCCAATTTCCATGCTGTGTGAACACTTAATTAAAACAAATGTGTTACAAATATATATTGGGGATCAGCAGCCTTCAAAAAGTCTCTTGTGGCTCGGCAAGTCAATGCAACAAGGAGGATAGCAAATCAATGACACTGGTCAGTTATGCCACAGGGATTTAATCAAACGTGAATACTGACAATAACACCCAGAGAGGACAGTAAAATTATGGCTAATAGCCTCTCTGGGAAAAACACCAAACATGCTGTTAGTATCCAGTAAGAATCAAAAAAACAACTGTCAACCATTCTTCATTGCAGACTAAATTAAAAACGTTGAAGGGCTTTTCAAAAGCATACAGCACTCAAACATTAAAGAGCGTTGGCATGGGCGTTCATATCAGCGTTTGATGGGTGGTCATGCTTTCCAGTGATTTCATGAGTGTCCTTTTGAATTTCCATTTGAGTAAGAATGTACTTACTGTACTGTCAGCGTGACCTCTTCTGATATTTGTGGCCTGTTTATATTTGGTCTTAAACATGTCAAGATAATGGAGCGGATCATATTTGGACACAGTCAGAGGCCTGTGTTATTTGTCTCCCAGTATGACATGCAAATGAGTTATTGGTCAAAGCAGTGACTGCTGTATAGCATATAAGCAAAGGTCAGGAAGGTTCTTCCACATATACAAGGACAAACAAGCAAACATCTAGAATCAATAAACATGGAAGAGGCAACAGGAACAGGAAGTAGCAAACTACAGCTTAAAGGGTCAAACTTATGCACTTTTTATTTGCAATAATCAACTCCGACCTGCAAAAAGGTGCAAAGCAAATAATGCTTTTGTTGCTGTCTTCTGCAAATACTATTCAAAAGTGCTTAATAAAACTAAGTGAGCAAGACATATAATAATGTCAAACCAAAATGTGATTGTGATTTTTGGGAGATTTTTGCATTGTGCTTGTTGTCTCTGATTAGAATAAGGGATAATGGCAATTCTAAAAACCTTTACATTTAAAAGATGTAAACACATATGATGTGTTGCCCCCTGTGCCTGTTGAGGGTTCCTCTCAACTGGCATCCAGCGTGTCAGTTATGTTTAAACATAACTTCTGCAAGTGAACCCTTGTATGTACGTATGGCACTCAGTTAGATACACTGTTTTTAATGTACAGCAACAGGGAATGTATATTTAGCCCATCCCTAACCAGTCATGTAACCAGTCAATCAATGAAAATTGATTCATTTTAACACCATGTTCAAGGTTGCTAAGCAAAGTAAGCTATGCCTAGCTCTTAAAATCCTACAGGGATCTAAGAGAGCCTCATTTAGGAACCCATCTTAAAGCATCTGGGTCTCTCAGTAAAGGGTAGAAGTGAAATGCTCAAATGGAGCATCTCTCTAACTAAAATGTGATTTAAATCCAACTTACTAGTGCTTGCTGACTTTAAATAAATAATTTCTGATGGTATATGCTCAGCCTCAGCAAAGGTATGGCTCTCTCCAACAAGGCCCCGATCATTTTTATTGTCTTCAAGATAATGAAGGAATCAGTAGCAGATAGTTCCTGCGCCATAAATAGCATGGATAATTAGATAACCTGTCAAAATAGAAATCTGCTGTTTGTTCAGGTATAGGGTACTAAAATAACCAATCCTATATGCGATGGCCCTAGTTTTCTCAGGGGTGCTACGTGGAATTCCTCAAAGAGCCGAACAGGTGATTAGACCGTCTTTATAAGTCTAATTACTGGTTACTTGCTGTTTAAGAATGTTTCCCAATGCCAGATGTGTTAGTCGACTCTGTGCCAGATGTGCGAGTGTTATCGTGCATCAGTAAATGAAACACACATGTAAATATCAAATGCCTGTGCTATATATAACACAGAGCTTCTCTTCTGATTACCTTTACCGTGTATCGAAAACGTTTTGCCTTTATACTTTGCAGGACAATTCTGAAATAACATTTCAAGATTATGGAAACAACATGATAATAACCTGTTGAAAAAGAGGAAGTCGGCCTTATTTTTATATGTGAGTCTCCATGGACCACTTTCTCTGTGAACCTGAACAGGCAGTGATGGGCTGAAAGTTCCTCTAAGATGTATTCCTTACGTTGTGTTACAGCTAATGATCTTATAACTCAAGTTTATGGACATTTTATAATGGAGCAGTCTGTGATTTATCACAGTGTAGTGCACTTTTAACGAAAAAGAAAAGCACTAATAGAACAAAAGTACTTGAACGTACTCTGTGCATGTTTGAGTTTAATCCAAATTTTAACAAGTAAATAAACATGTATGTAGTGCCGCATGATTCATAGTTTAAATATGACGGCAGCTATCATTACTCTTGGGTTTGTTTTCTCAAATTGTTTTAATTGGATATGAGAATCTAGGTTACTGTTTTTCAGGTCATTCTCAGGGAAACATGAGCCAAAATATCTTGAAGTAAAAGAGGGCCAAACGGTTTTCCGAACATTCCCTCTCCCCTAAAAATGAGCTTGTGCTCTGCATAAACAGTGTTGCTCCGACCACATTTTTCAGTCCTCAGCCATTTCTAGGGCAAGTCTGGACCCCTGGGAGTTTACAGAAATATCCACAATATCAGAGTGGCTGACTTTTTCCGAGGATCACCTTTGTTGTTTCCAAAGGCCTCAAAAGTATACTGGAGCTGCTTGACATGTGACAACAAATGGTATTAAATCCCTCAAAGTCACAGGATTGTGGAATTGCCAGCACTTTGCAATTTCTTCTAAAAAAAAAATACACAATATGTTGTACTTATTTCAAGGCAAAATCATGACCTGCTTTCAAACTACACTGTAATGCACCGCGAGTACACACATGCAAAAGCAGATGTCAGATGTCACAGAATTAGGAGCATTTACTTAAAGTTTTAAATCTTCCTCACAGTCACAATAAAGCTGTCTCTCACACAATTTTTCACATGAAAGACATAAAGGTTTGGGTATAAAGATCTGGTTGTGATCGATGAAATGCCTTGCTAAAATTGTAGATTGCAACTTTCAGAAAGTGATGAACAAGCGTACGATGTATTTTCCCTGGGTTTCATTTAAGGGTCCATAAAAACTAAATTAGATTTGCCTGTGTATTCTTAATTTATTTACAGAAGTCATCTGAACAATTTACAGCATAACTTACAATAGGTTTCATTGGTTTTAAATATTTCATGCCAAATTAAGTTTTCTGGTCAGTTTGCTAAGTCAAAGGGGAAAAAGAAAATTCCTAAGTACCCTTGGTCATTGTTACATGTTCTAGTGTTTTTACAGCAATGCTTTTTGGAGATTTATAGCATGCTTACTTTACAGGACCGCACTCTAACTTTCTTTTTCTCTCAACTTTTGTCCAGTTATCCCCTTTTCACTATAGTTTCCTCCTGTTGTGAACTAGGAAGAACAGCTGGTCATGTTACATTAAAAAGTAAAATTCCCAGGACCTATGTTAACTGGTATATTGTAATTTTTTATAGACTTGCAATCCTATTGTCTTCAAGTAATAATTTTTAGACCAATATACATAAAAAAAACAAGCTAACTAATCTCTGCTGATAATCTAACCAGCTAATGCTCCTAATGAGACAGAAATCTATGAGTTTAGATTTGTAGGAACAGAGTGTTATCTACTGCGTACAAACCCTTCGACAGGTTGATTAGTAGAGCATCAATACTTCACATGCATCTGCAATATCAATTTTTGTAGGTTTAGTTGTACCACACCATACTATCACAAAGATTATTTTAAATGTCTCATTGGTCTTTAAGGATCAGCAGTGCCAGATATTTAACTAAAACAGTTCTCCTTTGATTTTTTCATGAATATTTATGCTTTTGGAAATAAAGACAAAAAGACCAAAAAAATATTGATTGTCTGTGCAGACAATCAGCAGTAATTCTGAGAAACGCTTACACCCCTGCAGCATGTAACTCCGAACACCCGAAATGTCAGGCATAGCACAGCAAATTACTAATTTCCTGTCTGTGTATGGCAGCAGGAAGTTAGGGATACATCCTCCCCTCTGGCCGAAGGGAAGGAAACAGTGTGAATGGACAGGAGATGTCACTGACCTCTCTGAAGCGAGTCAAGGCTTGACCTTGAAGTCTAGCTGACTAAACAGAGGACTTAAATTACTCAGGCTGAACAGAGATATCACCACTAAAGTTCTCTCTTGACTTGTTTTTGTTATTGTAAAAATTATTTTTTATAAAAGCTGAAAGAAAAACTACATACAGACTGCTGACATGAGCACTGTAATATCTCCTTAAACTGTACATTACTTTACATTTTCTCAGATAAAGTACGTCAGTCGGTATGCTCTGTTTACAAGCCCTCCTTTAACTGTAATGCACTGCATGCTGATACAGATGAAACAGTGATTATTATCTGAATCTACATTAGCTTAATACTTTCAAGTGATCCCACTGCCCATCCCACAAAAAACTAACATGCTACATGTGTTAGATCATAAAGGTAAGAGGCAACTTCCTGGATTTATGAGCCTACAACACGGGATGAAACCATTTGGTTTTTATTATTCCATTTACTCTTAGCTGGACCACAAAGTGGTTCTGAGAGCTGTTTTATGTATTCAGCTGCCTTCCCCTCAACAAGCATGTGGAGCCGCTTAAATAAACCATCAACCAGAGCACAGCTGCAACAACAACCGATCGATCGGAGGCAGGTTACCGTCTGAACATTGCGCCGCCAGCACGCTGGCTTCAGCAGGTGGGGTGGGAGTTGTAATTTGCTGCTGAAGGGCTTTTGTGCCTGCCTGACTCCAGAAAAACTGTAACTTGTGCCTCCCTTGATAGATAGCCATGAAGGCTGATAGAATGTGTGTGTTTGGAAGAGATTCGCCGCTGTATAAACAATCGACTCCCCACCTTCCACAACATCTGGGAACTCTCAAGTATTGAGGCAGAAACAAATAACCAGGGACTTGTTAGTTTTTGATTAGATTTTAAACAACTCATCATGGCTCATAGAGTTCCCCTCACTGCGCCGCAAGGGCAGTCACACAGAAATACACAAGAAAAAAGCCCAAAAAAGCACATAATGGCAAGACTAAAAACAAATAAACATAAAGCGCTCATCATCATTCAGACATGTTGTTTTTTTAAGAAATGTAAACAACATTTTTTATTTAAATAAGCCAGCAACAGATTTTTTAACCAGTGCTAAGTAAAGCCTTTTTATAGTTACAATATGGGAAACAGTGCAACTAGTTCTGAAGACAGTGGCCTCACGGGGCTCGACAAACATGTCTCAGTGGTATTTATCTCACTGAATTCTGTGTTCTCACTTTCCTTAATCTCATCCTTCAAACAAACAAGCAGCATCGGATTCTTCTCCCTATCAGTCAGCTCAGTCATGTTTGCCAGTTCTTCTTGAATGAAAGCTGTCCACATTATCAGTAATCCTCTTGTCTCGTTTAGTTCAAAGTCTAAATGAGTACTCTGAGTAAAGTCTGGACCTTTCTTTGGCATAGAAAAACAAGGGAATTCTTTTTTTCTGCAAGGTGGAAAGCAGTGCTGCATAAAAGTTTATTGGTTTGCAGGGGAAAAAACAAAAGCATGCATCTGTGGCCATAATAACTGACTCATAAGAAATCACTTACGATGCTTCACTGGATTAAACATTATTCCACTACATTTATAGAATTGCATAGTTGTAGCCTTTAAAAATTACTCTTGTTTTCACTGTTTTTATTGCCATTTCTGCAACATTCTGCAGTGTAGCGCCCAGTGTCAAACAAACTAAATCACTCTCACATGTTTTCATGTGTTACTACATATCTGCTGTCTGTCCATGTGTTTGACTTATGTTTACACATTGTCTGTCTCTCTCTCTCTCTCTCTCTTTCTCTCTCTCTCTCTCTCTCACACACACACACACACACACACACACACACACACACACACACACACACACACACACACACACACACACACACACACACACACACATATAAGATCACACAATCCTACCGACTGCAGCTGAACTTTTGCACTGCAGAATGGTGCAGGTTCTGCCCTTGCAAATCCGGTTGCTAGACAATCTAAGCCAATTACAGTATGAGGGCAAATGGTTAACCTCCATAATATACATTTCCCAGCCTCCTTCTCTGAGCTTTGCTTGTCATCCCAGGAGCAGAGTTATGCACCAGGCCCATGTGTCCCAAGCGACCCAGTTTGAATTGGCTCAATTCATTAAGCCAGGACCCGTGCACAAGCTTGAGTTCACACGGCGAAGACACTTGCAACAAACAGCTGCTGCACATTCCTGATGGGAGGGCCAGGCAGATGTCCAAGGAAAATCAAAGGGAGAGACAGGGGAAAGTTTACGAGCCAGCGTTTGCCAACCTCAATGAGAAGCTCTTCATCCCCTCCTCAAAGACAGGGTGCAGCTGGCGGAACTCGCCGCCCTGTCCTGTTTGGGGCTCCCCTGGTTCTCCCTCTCCCACTCAAAACACTGCAAGGACTCAACATGCTGACAATATCAGTTGTCTCCTCTGTCCTCTCTTTTTGAACAACAACAACTTTGGCCTTTAGCAGAGGTGGTCTGGGGTTCATTACATTTTATTCCCTTGAACTAATTCAGATTTTTTTTTTTTTTTAAAGGAGAGTTGCAAATGCATGACTATAAAAGACAAAAAAATAAGTGTGTGTACAGTTAATGGCATAAATTTAATAAAGTTAAGTCAAGCAGGGGATGGTTCTGGTTTTTAAAGGCACTCTCTTTAATTTGTAAAAATACATTTTGATAGGTTATTGAATGTTTTTGAAATTTCTTTTTGTTTTTGTCAGATTGTTTTAAGTGGAAAGATTTCTACATTTTATCAAAGTGCTCACAAAAATGTTAACAACTGCTCATGTTGGTTTTTTGCACGTGATCTTTCTATGATTTTCTTTATAAGTAACGCTAAGTGAGGATGTGTAGCTCATTATATTTCAGGTCCTTGAAATAGAGGCATTGGTATATAATAAATAACAGTACAAGAGTTTGTGTCATTTATTATGTGTGCTCAGCGTACTGTGATTGGAAACATGCCTGTTACACAGCTGCATTTACAAAAAGCACTAACAAATGGTTACGGAAAGAACCTGAAAGCAACATTGTTGTGGATTTTGGTGGTGGGACTATTGTTGTTCTACATATTTCTTTTACATCAGCTATCAAATACCACCTCCACCACGGCACCGTCCTCTCATCCATCACTTCACAAACCAGGACAGGAGCATGGTCATGCTTATACGTCTCTCTCTGTGATGCTTTTCCTTTGTCCTGAATGCCACCTCGTGACCCACTACTGTCACAGCTCTATCCCCCTCCGTCACCCCCACTCATCTCCACCACTGCTTCACTGCACACAGACACAGCGTGATGCCAGCTGTAATCACTGTTGGACACAATTTCAGGGACAATTTGAAGACTATTTATTATCCTCGGTCAATAAAAAAACAGAGGGCAAGCATTTTCTGGATGTTCATTTGAGGCCTATTGGCAGGCTTATAGATGGATCACTGAGACAGCAATTACTGAACATGTACAGTCTTTGTGTGTGTTTACATTCTAATTAATTTAATTCTTTCTGGATGATGACATTTACAATTCTTCACACTGTGTTGACTCAAATGCAACGCTAATTTTTCATGTCAGCGAAATATGTGCTCGTAACAACACCAAGCATTAGAGAATATTACCTCAAACAAATAATAAAAGTAAAACTAGTGTGCAGTCTGCAATGGTGAGTAAGCTCCTGTCTGGTTACTAAATTGAATATGATGCCCGAGAGAGCTCCCCTGAGGAAAAGAGTGATAAAACTCCCGGTAAATGGTGCTATATTCATTCGTGGCCTCTTCGGATTAGGTGGATGGGACAAACTTCCCTCCAGGGAAAAGTTCCTCAGCAGGGCTGCAGGTAACACAAACCTCTTAATCACACATGACCTGCCAGCTAAGAGAGAGTTAAGCAGCAGCATGGGGCCTCCCATAGTGTTCCCTCCCTTCCTACAACATCATTAGCGCAAGCACATAGTCTGTCTGCATCCATCCCGGTGTTTACAAACACCATAATTGCAGGAAAAATGGTGGTTTACTTTAGAAAGTTCCTTAGGATGAATTTGAAATTTATATCATTTGTTTTTGTGCAAGATCACATTGCAAAGATCTCTCCCGCACCGCAGTGTCAGTGGGGCACAAGTCTCGGGTTCATTTATCAAAGTGAACTTTTAAGGGGAAAAACATCCTGAACTGCAGCTGAAGGCTTATATGTCATCAGCTATTAGAGCGACCCAGGGTGATGTTCAAGTTGGAGGAATAGTGTGTGTGCCCTTGGAAAAAGCTGACAGTGGGTGCACATATTTCAGTCTATAAATAAATAGAACATATGTAGTGTACATTGGTGGCAGGCGTGGGCTCTGCATTGCACTCTGGGGCTAACATAAAAGTTTTATCAGTCGTGATTCACACCCTGTATTTTTTAATCAGAAGTATTTGGACGAAATTAAAGAAACAAAGATGCTTTGTGCCACTTTTACGTAAAAACAAGAAAAACAGGAGGCCACAAGGGTGAAGGTTTTAACTTTTTAAGGGTGACCTCTGCAGTAAAGTCCAGCAGCAGAGGTTTAATGGCTAGGCAGTATATAGTTTATAATGGTCACATACATAGTTGCCTGATGAGGATGTCTTTACCAGCTAATGATATTTATCGTGCATATCACAGCTACATGGAGATAATACTAAATTGCAGATTCTTTTAAAACTTGAAGTTTAACTTGGCTGTGATGCAATTTGTAAATTTCAGAGTCCATTGCTCTGGCAACAAGTTTTGCAAGGGCCAAAGGCTACAGGAGGTCTTTAAGACCTGGGGCAGTTGATCCATGTGCTGGAATGCAGAGGGAGGCTTGTAAATTAGAGACCTAATGAAAACTCTCTGGTGTCCAACTGAAGCAATCATCTGGTTAGAATCAACCAGTTATTCCACTCATTTCCCTACCACTCTCCCAAAGCCCTTCAGTGCCTAATTTAGAAGAAAAGTGCATGTTCCATTTTACACACCTGCAGTTTGAACTCAGGACTGTGATACTTTCTGCAAACTTTTACCACCACTTATTGTGAAAAAGTGGGTAATAACAGTAAACTAATTTGACGTAGGCCCATATCCCATAAAAACATCTAATTGCAACTGAGCAAACATTTTGCAAGTAACCATTTTAAATAACTTTGAATATAAAGGTTACAACACCTTAAATTCAGATTTTTAATAATTAAGCAGCTGTGGTACTTGCCCACAGCAAGGTCTAAAACATCTCCCATGAGGCTTGGTCACTACCTTCCTTGGAGTTATTCAACCTTTCACCTACTGCCCCCCCTCAAATCTGACCTTTAACCAAATGCCATTTGCTTAAAATCTTGCTGCCAGTTTCAACCTCTGGAATCTGCAACACATTATAAGAGGAGAATGGAACAAAGCAGGAGCTTTGAAACCAGCCTGGTTATTAGTTTGCTGATTCGGTTTACAGGGGCCAAAAGCAAACATAGGATAAACAAGTTGATAAAGGAAAGGTGTTGAAGAAGCTAAAAGAGACGTATGACATGTGGCACCATAAGGAAATGTTTCTTTCCAAAAGGGGAAAACGGCCCATCTTTTATTTAGTTGGAACGATACGTTAGTGCACCAAAGGTGGTTATGGAAATGATAAAGTGTACCTCAACATCTGCAAGTTTGAAGTTTTATATGTTCAGAGCAATTTCTGTTTCGTGCCTGCGTTTTATCTTTTTACCGTTTCAATGCCAAATGTGGACTGAATATCAAATGATTCATTTTCTCCGGTCTTCACTTCTCGTCTTTGCTCGCTTTCAATGTCTCTGTGGATTTTGCTCCTCCTCAATCTCATATTATCTCAGTTACAAAGTGTGTTTTTACCAGGGAGGCAGCAGTGAGTGGAGGTGCTGATGTATTGAGCGAAGTTGCTTGTCTTTGCTGAAAGCTTTTGTTTCCTGGGGCTCTCTATTCATCACAAAGCCTTTGGTGGGAAGAGACATAAAGACAGGCTCTGACCCTGGTGTGAGCCCTCTGACCTCTGTGAACCCAAGGGGACAGATTTTCAGCAACTGTGCAATCACTATTAGTTGACCGCAGGGTCTGTAGTAGAAAATGACTGGAGCCAGACAAAATGAATGGAGGGACTTGGTGGGAAAATCTGGTAATTTATAGAAGTTGAGAGTCTATTTCAAAAGAAGTGATGGTAGATCAGCTGACATGTGGGGTCAAAGGTGATGTTTAGGCATGATTTCCTGCCTGTGTTACTGTAACATCTGTGTGTTAAGAGACGCCTGGGACTAAAGTATTTTGACCCCTAGGGGCATAATCTGGAAGGAAAAAGCAAAAGAAAGTTATTACTGCTGATGTCAGTGATTATGTTTGGAATAAAGCCTTTTGCAAAATGCATTTTACCTTGAATTATTACAGTGCATTTAAACATTAAATTGCTTAATGATCATTAAATGAGAGCAAACAATTGCTAAATAGCTTGCCAAGCGAACTTTAAATAGACCACTTCATTAAATTTACTTTTAAAGACAAAAGAGTCCCCACTAAAATGGCTCCGGTCATGCTTCTCCTAAGAGACCAGCTGTGATCAAATGGATCATTTTGGCTCTTGCACTGTCATCTACAAGTGTCCAAGTGAAAGAAATACTGGGTGTCCCCAGCCCCAAGGCTAGCCATTAAGTAAATTGGCCTCTCTAGACCTATAGCTGTGTCACTGTCCGTGATGAGCTGCCATCTACTTGACCCAAGGACAGGAGTCCAGTGCTGACCAGCAGCTGTTCTGAGGGCTTGTCTTTCCAAGCCTGGGAAGTGGTTCCTAATTAGCCTCCCACACCCATAAACGTGTCCAGTAGGTCAGTCACTCAACACTCATTGATCGCACTGATGTGTTCCATGCTGAGGTTTAACTTAAGCTCTGTCATCAAAAAGAATGAGCGGGTGACACAGGCAGCCTGCATGTGTCAGTAAGACCCACAGAGGTAAACTTATTACTGGGGTAAAAAAAAAGAAAGAAAGACAGAAAGCAATAAAAAAGTTGTGATGTTGTGCAAAAATAGATATGACAATAATTTTAAACATATATTAAATTTATAATTTTATATTTATTACATTCAAAATAGAACAGATATTTTTTTGCAATATTTTTTTTACTGAAATTGCTTTTGAATGCAATAACTTCCACTGTGTTGAATTTAATGAGGGTGGGAACAAGGCACATTTTCATTTGTGTTGCGTCACTGTAATCAGTTATTAATTAAAGAGATTAATTGCTGTAGGTTTTTTCTTGATAAATGATTTCAGCTGTGCAACAGCTGCAACACACCTTTGTTGTGCTTTCTGTTTCATAATGCACCTAACTGACTGTTTTACTTCATAACCAAGAGACTGGAATGTGTACAGTATCTGTATTGGGCACTAACTTGCTGAAATAAGCAAAGCATCTTCTTAAAAGAGTGCAGCCAGTGCTCATTAGGTGGGAGCAGGCTGTCTATTAATCAGAAAGTCAGTGGTTCAATCCCCTGCTTGTCCTTGGATAAGATGCTGAACCTCCCAGGTGCATCCACTGGTGTGTGAGTATGTGATAACAGACAAAAGTACTATAAGCGTATAAAGTGCTATATGAATACACAAAAAAGAGTGCTTTGAGTGCTAAGAAAGACCAGTCCAATAAGACTTTGGCTGGATGCATATGTCATTCAGCATCTTTAGTCCCTTCACAAAGTGTGTGGTTTGTGTGTGCTGATAACTGGTTGGATGGTCCCGCTCATCTTTAACCTCAAGGAAGGCAGGTTTATGATTTCCAGGAAGATTATGAAATTTTCATTCATCCAACCACAGAGCAATATTTCTTTGCATCATTAGGCTTTAAACTTGTATTTGTGAATGCAATGATAAACACTGTTCACAGAGAATGACTTTTCGAGGTCCCATGCAATAATTTCCACTACCTGAGGGTTTTTGTGTTTTGCATACAAAGATTTCTACCCATCAATAAGTGGTGAACCACTACTTCACTTCTGAAAGACAAAGCCTATTTTGATACTGAGTCATACTATGAAAATAAGCTAATTTGATAATAGTTTTCAAATCTTTTACAGATGCTTTATGATTACACAAATGTTCCAGACTCCCCAATCGCAAAATGTGTGTTCTATAGTCTCAGTCATCACTGGTGTTCTCTTCAGATTTATCTCTAATGACCTATTACACACATTGGGCCCAGGTCAATACTTCAGCAGTAACAACCACTGGTTATGACGGTAATGATAAATGGATGGAGCTATACTCGGCCCGAGCTCAATATCATCTCTGGCATGTCAGACACAAGGTTCTCTTTTATCGAAGTTGCAGGAAACAAGTCTTGAGGCTCTGCCCTCTACAATGATTCCTCCAGATATTTTTCTCGTCCTTCTCTACCCTCCATGAGTTGTTTTTCTTTCATTTAGCTGGACTCCACCAATAAAAATGCAAGCCAATTTTCCAGCGCATTAACCCAAGAGATCTTTAATACACAAGAGTTTTGGTGCAAAGGGGACGGGAAGGCCTCATGGAAAGATGGATGGGCCTGCCGACTAAGAGTGGGCAGTTTTCCCACTGCCCTGGTCTCAGCCTAGGACAAAGGCCTCATTGAGTGTGATGCTTGACATCAGCATCATAAACTAGTCATTGCTACAAAGACTCTGACACTTTAAAGTACCAGCTACTGCCGCTTTCTTTTCACTTCTTGTTACAGCATTGCTTAGGCTAATCACGTCACTTGCAGTTGTTCCTTCTTACTCAAGATGGAAAGGGTTCAAAAGTAGCATAATGCAAAGAGGAATCAGGAGAGTTTTGAGTTTTAAATGTCCCGTGTTTGCAATTATACGTTAAAGAGATGGCTAAATAGAAAAGGTCAAGTTTCTTTTAGACTTTTTGGTGATTAGAAGTCATCATCACCATTATCATTAGACAACACAAGATATTTTTGAGAAAGTTAAGAGTATCAATCACCTTAAATAACAGAGAATAATCTTTTTCTGAGGTGAGTACAAGGTCAGTATGTATAATATGCCCTAGCTATATGAAAAGCATTCTGTCATTATTATTATTAGTGTGATCATCCTCAGTTGCATGAACCCATGTGAGAACTACGTGTTAGGGAATTAAGTTTTATCTCCTTCTCGTAATTTACATTATTGTATCTATGTATTTACAATCATGAGCTTGATTGCAGTGGAGCGCATGTAATTTTCTGACTGCATTTAGCTCCAAACCTTTTTAACAACATCACTGATAAAACACAATAGATAATTGCCTTGGCAAACATTTGCAGAATATTACCTCTACTTTTACTACTGTATGCAATAAATACAAGCTCGTGTTCTGGTGTTGGGCAGCGGCGTCTCACTGTTACCACTCAACTGTTAACAGTGCCAGTGTTATTTTAACAGAGAGAGATTAAAAAAAACCCCCAGCAAACAGCAACAACAGTTCAATAACTGTAAAGTCATGCCATTAATAAGACAGGATGATATGAATATGCCTGTGTCAATGGAAGTCTGATGCTCAAACATGATGTCCGCTCAAAGCCAGTTTTCAGATTCTCAATGTCAGGGAAAAAAAAGGCAAGGGTGCACTTTAATAGATTAAACATCGAGAGCCAGACAACCACGCTGCCAGGGAGGTGCTGATGGATGCAGTCGCATTTAATATGAATTCATGCTGGATTGCAACAGAAAATAAAAACCACACAGTGTGAAACACAATGTAGCAAAACATGGTAAATGTATTTAGCACAAAGAACAACTATAAGAGGTGTTATTATGGTTATTGTTACATCCATATAGGTATGTTATATATGGTTACCATATAGGTAACCATATATAACTATATGGATGTAAACTGATATAATAAATGGATAGATAAGCCATAAATATCTTCTAAGATATGGGTTTCATCCTAACATTTCAGTTCCCTTCACTCTTTTACATTTATAAACACGCTTCAATGACTGGGCCACAATTACATCTGACTGAAGCAATTTTTCTCTAGTGGCCATACGTCAGCAAACAACGCATTCTGATTGAAAGGAGGACGTAAGCATGGGTTTCTATCTGTGTGAGTAAGAAGTAGAGGGAGAAAGGAAAAAGGGGAGTGGGGCATTGTTGTAGGGAGAAGCTCAGACTGAATACATATACAGGGAAACAGCTGCTTCACATTGCTAACCCCTGGAACAATGTGAAGATAGTATGTTTAGACAGGTTTGGGCAAGAATAGAGGTCACCAAATCTTTAGGGGAGATGTCAGTCCTAGCTGTCAGCCACTGGAAACACGGTGAAAAAATATTAGTCCTCGCTGCCATCTACTGCAGTTTTACTCTGCTCTAATCCTGCAGGTTAATATAAGAAAGATCTGGAGAAATGACAATTTCCTCCCTGTGACTGCTGTTAATTTCCTCAGTGAGTTTGTTACAGAGATCCAATTCACTCCGGAGGAGGCAGGAAACCTGACAGTGATGTTACTTGCAGGGAAATGCAGAAATAAAGGTCTGATCACAGGTCTTAAATATCCTCCTGAGACCTGAGAGCTTGTTTGGGATGCATTTTTAATTTCTTCTAGCTATTTGGGATGAACTATGAGTCATTACTTTGTTATGTACGTTTTGTTTGCTTGTTTTACAAAATTCATTTCCTCATTTTGGTTCAGTGGGTGTATAAAAGCATACTTTAAGGCCTTAAGATCACCATGCTATACATCACATGTGTTTAATATCTATATCTATAGACATTAAAGAACATGTATACATAGGTAGCAGAAGCCTAAGCATACTGCACAAACTGTGTGTGCTCCCACTCTCAAATTGTACGTGTGTTTCTGTTTCTCATTATCTGACATATTAAATGACTTTTTGCCAAAGTTTCACTTTTCAATTCGTTGCTCGGCTTAACAAAGTCTGCTTGGACCCCAGCATCCAGGCAGCCTTTTGAATGACGGTGGCATTACGCTGTTAATAGTTATCTGTCCTCAAGTCCTTGACCTCCTTGAAATGTAAACAGGTTTTTTACACCACTCTCAGCACTCTTTGACCATGGCAGTTTTGTCGACAGTGGGGCCCGGAGATAAGAGAGCAAGGGCTGAACCTGTTCCGGCCTGCACTGCCCTCTGCAGCACCTCTGCTCCAAACTCAAGTCAGATTTCTCCTAGCACTGCCAGATCACATGGGTTAATCTTTCCTGACCCCGACTCCTCAAAAGCACAAGCCTGGCTCTTTTGGATTCAGTCCCGGTGCGAGTGCAACACAGTGCCACGGAAGCAGACCCCACACACATCCCCCATGTTAACTGGCACCAGTTTGCAGACTTCAGAATAGTGAAGATAAGGTACAAGAATGTCAGGAAGTCCGACACCAATGAGTGGTATGGTAAACAAACAGTTGCAGACGTCTGCCCACATCCCCTGCCTCTTAACGACCTTCAATTCCACCCTTTTAAATGTCAAGCTCTGAAATATGGTGATTTGGTAGAACTATTTGTGGGAAAAATAAATAAATAATGCTGCATTAACAGACAAAATTATTTGTGAATTATGCTTTCAAGCAAACATGGATTAATATTAGTGAGGTAAGTGTTTCTACAGGCTACTGTAATTTTGAAAACAAAACATAAAAACCATTTAATCATATGGGAGACTGAAATAATATCAAAGATATAATAACTGCACAGCAATATAAGAGAGTTATTTCAACTCTAGCTTAGCTGCTATGAAAAGTTATTGCAGCATTTGTCATTAAAAAGGGCAAGTATTGATTATATCTTGCAAAGCTATAGTAGGTCTACACCTAGAACTCATTTATATACGTGCTGCATGCTTAGTCAAACAGTCCCACTGCAGAGCCCTGCCAAGCTAGCTAAGTACATATCACACAATATTGTGTGTGACATGTCCACAGAGGTTGTAGGCAGTGCTGAGGTGGAACACTGACAATTATATATGCATGGAAGGTAAAAGGAACAGAGCTGGATTTCTACTGGGAGACTAACGCTCTGATATCCTTCCAGGGTACTTTGATCCCTGTGGTGTAGTGAAGCAAAAAGCCAATCATTCTTAACCACATAAAAGTTAACAGAGCATGGCCTGGTATTTAGCTTTATGTTTATCTGTGTTATTAATGTGGGCAAGAGGAGCGTGGCCTGTCACTGCAGGTCAGACTGGCAGGTGCTGAGCTCTTCAGATGCTGTGATTTCACAGCCTCTTTGCTCTCTGCTTCAGGTGAGTGAAATGATGCTTGCTTTAATAGGGGACTTGAGACTGGCATGTGTAGGAGTAGCATATGCCTCCACGACAACAATTGCCACGTCGAAATCGGTGCTTTATACTTCCTGCATTTCCCCCCACAGAGAATAAGGCTTTGATAAATTGTAATTAGTGTGCTGAGGTTTGAAATAAAAAAAAAGAGAAGAAAATAATTTGTTGATGTGCTAAATAATAGACAGTGCTTTGAGAAGAGATAGCATCTGGGGGACAAGTGAGTGGCAGCGGCAGAGTGGCAGATGAAGAAATGTGAGCACATTTTTACACATTGTCCGAAACCACAGGCAATCCTGATGAAGATGATAGAGGGAGTCTCTGATTAACCATCCGGTAAGCAGGATGTATGTCCCTGCCAAGGCAGACAAATGGAACTATTGTAATGCTATGACAGTCTTTGATCATTTCTGTGTTCAGGGAGATATCTTCATCAGAAGTGCTCCTTGTTAAAGCTGTCACACACTAACAGGCCTAAATATTTGCGCTGTATTAGATTCCATGTGCTATCAATATAGAATAATTGCACTGAACATGTGAGTATCCTCAGGCAATGATTGGCATTAAAGCGCATGATTTGTCTTTCTATTTGATTAGATTTAATTTTATTAAGCTTTTTAAGATCCAGTGAGCAGCGTTTAAATATAATTTGAATGTAAATGGCACATTAGGAGAATCATTTGCTATATCACTCAAAGTAACATTATTTTACATGTGTGTTAATCTAACTTATCTGCAGTATGTATATCACTGCAATGTTGAAGTATAGACTGTTTGACCCTATAGCAGAGATCAGAAAACTTTTCACAGCCAGAAGCCCATCTGTATGGTTCCACTGAATATGCATGGGGCTAAATATGGTGTAGCCTGAGCCATTAATAATCTTGTCATCATAGTTCTCCAGTACATTCAGTTATTGTCTAACTTACTTCCCTCCGAATTCTGCCAACTTCCCATTGCTACAAATGTCAGAGTCTAAGTTAAGAAAAAAACGGAAACCTGCTGAAAGGAAAGCAGTGGTTTACTTTTCTTTTGCGGGATTAAACATTTAGAGACTTGGCAAGAGACGTACCCACATACATACAAAGCAACCTGGCTGTGCACAGAGAAGACACTTTTGGTATGTGAATGTGCGTGCATGTGGGAGCCGGCCTGGCCCTGTAGCAAGCAACTATTAGGAGTGAGAAAAAAAAAAGGGGGGGTAAGAAGACTGACGCAAGGTAGCATTTGCAATTGGGAGGTTTTGGTTTCAGACTCTCTAGTCATCAATCATCCCAGGCCTATTCTGTTCTTTGACAGCTCACTACAAGGCTTGACATTTAACACTCACGACCCTGGACAAGGCTTTGCTCGAGACCAGAGACTTCAGAAACACAAAAATTGAATAGAATGACACTTTTCCCCTCTTCAGTAAGTGGTAAAAGTGAAGCAAAGCAGATACAAATTAATAATTCCCATCTGCATTACACTTCAGGCTGGTGAAATTACTGCTTAAGGCCCCATGTTACCCTTTTGCCCCTTACTTTGGCATACACAGAACAGCTAAATGAGAAAGCCAAGAGGTCTCTAGGCCTATTAGACTAAATGCTAGTATGTTTTTTGTTTTTTTTAAAACATGTGGATGGACTCTATGAACTTTATCCAAGGCAAACTTGAAACTACAACACATGAAATCATTAGCAATCTTTAGGAAATGGTAAAGCACATATATTTTCATAGCTTAATGTTTCAGTTAGCAATGCAGTCTGATGGAATTCGGATTAATTGTACACTTTCAAATTACGAGGGAACGTTTCTCTGTCCTTAAGCTTCCTCTGATATTACACTCATTCAAATTTCCGAAGGGAAATGAGCTTATGCTTTGTGACCACATTTGGTTTTCTGCCTTTTTGGGTCAGTAGGTCGCTATAAACAGTAATAATAATGACAAAACACCGCCCAGATAATAACCGACATGACCTGACATCAACTGGATAACACAACACCATGGCCTATAAAATACCAGATTTACTGAATTTGAACAGGTTTTTTTTTTCTAATGTGCACATCTGTCAGTCTAGGGATGTCACTATGTGACCTTCCCAAAACTAGACACATTATATAACAAACACCTCTCGCTTTTCAGACACATACACACATCTCTGACACACGATAACTTGACGACAATCACGATTTTCATTTACACAGTTTTCTCTAAGGCTAGATGAGCAGAAACCTCACCGTCTTGCTTCCTTCGTGGATTTAGTATGTGTGCGTCGATAGCATCGCCTGAACACCAGCGATATCCATTCACTCTTATGTCAGGGAATTGATAGCTTGTTTCGGATTGTGTGAACCACAGAAAATCTCTTCCATCTTTGTGTGTGATACGCTCTGCTTGCTGCATACTAAACATGTTGCCAGACAACTGGTCATGTCTTAACTGTGAAACTGGCAACTATTGTTCGCGCTGCTATTGAACATGCCTCTAACGACTCCAAGGGCAACCTTTCATCTTGCACAAGGTACCAGGACTTTAAAAATATTTAGTATATTTTAAAGTTTTTAAAGTTACAACAAATATAAATGTATAAATATGTGGTCACATGAAAAATTATTGAAAATATATATTTATATTTTAAAGCAAATAGCGTAAATAAATGTATTGCAACTTATTCATAGTAAGTACTTAGTAAGTATGCAGTAATAAACATGTTTCTTAAGGTTTTCTGTCACTCATCTTAATTTGTCACTTTCACTGTGTGATAAGAGTGCAGAACAAACAAAGTATGCAAGTTGCACACATGTGCATACACATGTCAACACACACACACACTGAGATAATATACACACACAAACACACCAGGGCAGATAGCTATCCAGGCGATTGGTTGTGATGTCATCATAGAAAACCTCTTTTCTGTGAAAGATTCATCAGATTATGACCAAAGCCGAGCCTTTCTTGCAACACTCCACTAGCTGCACCATATGGTGGGTCCTAAAGCCACGGGTGGAGGGTTTAATGACAGAGCGGATGTGCAGTGCACATGCCGAGGGATGTTGGGGGATGGGCTAAAAAAAACACTCATCAAGTCTTTGGCCTGGAAAGGCTGCACAAGGTCAGCTGTGCAGCAGGGGCAGGTTGAGGGAACCAGACACATGTCTACAACAAAAGGCAGGTGACCAGAGTGCAACTTTGTCATGGAAAACACAAGAGTGAACAATAAAATATTTTATCAGCAAGTTTCCCTTACTTACTATGTCAGCTCTAAAAATCGCAGTGCTGACCCGTTTAGCGATTAATAATAACATCTTTTCTCAAATACACAAGGTCGATAGTAAAAGCATATCTCCAAAATAGTGACATGGAGATCCAATCCTCTTGGCAAATATGCACAGCTGCCAGAGAGGGGTGTGGGGATGAGTAAACAAAGATGGACTCATAATTAATGTTTACTAAGGCTGATGCAACTGCATGACATTTCTACTGCTGCACGCCTTGTCCACTGACCACAAATGATCTCTATAAACACTTTCTTAGTCTGACATCTCTCCTTTAGAGCTGAAAGCATGTTTAAACATAGATTCTTAATTCTCTCACCAACTCTGGGTGCCTAATTCTTCAACAGCCAGTTTGACATTATGAAGGGAAAAGGATGTAATGCAATACTAAATTCAATTTGATTGCCTCTGATTCTTTTCCTTTTGAACATTTGTATATTTTAAACCCCAAATTTTTGGAAGGATTTATTTTATTTTTTGGGTGCATACCACCACAGCCACAGCTTTAGATAATATTAGCCCAGCAGTGGTGAGGTGGGACATGGGTCAGGCTGAAGAGTAAGACAGCAGGGCAAATGATTGATGGAGTTGTGGTTGGTCTATAAAGGTCTGGAAAGAGTGCTTGGAGATAATCAGAGAGAAGGTGTCTGCGGGCCTCATAACCCCAACGCACACAAACATGCACACACCCACATACGCTGACTCAAGAGAGAGATGAGACAGGAGCTTCCGAATTATTAAGCAGACAGAGGCACTGATGATGAAATTCTGAAGGTCGGGCGTAACAAGAGGCACCTTACAAGGGTCACAACCTCTTCCTTGCTGGGTGTTTTGTTCTTTGTGCCCCCCTCACAACATCACCTTCCCACCTTCATGTTCACTGGGGGGCAGGTGAGTGGGGGAGTTGTGTTACATCCCTGTTTATCTGTTCATGACCTCTAGCCGGCAATTCTGCACTTGATAAGAGGAGGGCTCGCCTCATAATGTGCGCGGCAGCTGATATCAGCCCTGTATCCTTGTGAAATTGATTACCAAGGCCCAGGGAGCGTGCAGAATATAATAAATAGAGATGACACATAAGGCACACATGGACTTGTAGGCTGATGGGTAACACCGCCTCAGCAATTACCTGCTACCCACTTAAAACAGGGGTCATGCAGGGCAGGTTGGCAGTGGAAGGAGTTATGGTTATTTCTTATTTTCTCTGCAGGGTGAGACACTCGGTGAAACATTTCTCTCCCTCTCCCTCTGTGTATAGGTGTGTGTGTGGGTGTGTGTGTGTGTGTGTGCAACCAGGTGTGTGTATGTCATGCAGGGCACAGAGGTTCAGTTGTGTGAGGTTTGGGTGTAAAGGCTTTGGCTGGGATTTTTACTCCCTTGCGGGTGTATACACAGATGGCTGCAGACAAGTGCGGACACTACAGACATGTAGTTATCTTATTGCTTTCTAGATGACCTGGAGGGTACATTCAGATCATAAACGGCACGTTAGTGACTACAAAAACATGAATTCTCCTTAGTCCAAAGTCTGTCTATTTTCTCTTCCCCAATTATTGTACAGATGATTGTTAATTGATCTGATCTTAACAGATGTGGGTAGCAGCCTCGCTTTAACATCCCTGACCATTTTGGTCGTTTAGCGCATGCGCAGGTTGTGCATTTGTAGCGTAGTGGGCTACACACAAGTCCACAGGGTCAAAACAAATTAGAGGGTACAAGGACATCAGAACAGAGCCCCATGTATACCCTCTGGTGAGGAAATTCAAGTCACTTGGACCCTAGTGGACCATTGCATACAAATGGAGAAAGTATAACCCTAGCCTCAGAAAGGTTAAGTCCAAACACATTCTTTCATTAATAATGAATGTCCAAACTATGACTGTCATGTTATAGTTTCATCACTATAATGCTAAAGGTAAAACATAGCTGACAATTTAAATTTTCATGCAGATATTTTTAAATGATATTTTTTTTTGGATTTTAATTATATATTTTTTGTAATAAAACTGGTACAGTATAATGTGGTATTTTCTCTCCTGTCTATAAAAAGAGCGATAACATTTTAAAACCAGGAACCAGGAAGACATCCTTGTGTGACTGAACAGGTGCTATCGAGAAGTTATAAACAAGCTTTCGACAAAAGCTTAAGCCCTTTTCTTTCACATCATCCCGTCACCCAGCTTATAGCAATTAAATATCTGCTATTTTGCATCTTTTATACCATACACTTGATGTGCTTATGTAGGAGCTGTATATCACAACACTGTGGAAAACCTAGCGTTCTCCACATATACTGTATTTTCCTGTAGCCTCAATTAAGATAATTATAGAGAGGAAAACCATCATTATGTAACCAGACATCATAGTTATAATCATCACTGTAAAAATATAACAACCCTTAATATCTCAGAATCATCTCATAACATTTACAGATGACACATTTTCTTAATCATCTTTAATCTGCATGCCCTTTATTGTCCCACCAACCATCTTTCCCCAGCCGCTCCGAGATCATCATCACTCATCAGTCTCGGGAGCTGTTTTTCTTGGTGTTCAAGGTTCTTTATTTGTCACATGCATAGTTATACAAGTCAAGGGTTGGTGTCAAGGGTTGCTAATAATGTAGTTGTGTTCCACTTGCATCACAACTTGGAAACAAAAAGAATTGCACAGCATTAACATTTTTGCATCATATGATGTTGAATTAGGCCACACGATATATGTGTCATAATAATACTTTTGCAGATACTTTCAAAAGTGTTAATATAACAAGTTAGATTGGAGCTTAAAACCAAAATGGGCCTGAATCTGAATGTAGTTTTCAAAAATTATAAGAAAACAATGTTTATTGTCTTTCATCGATTCTTCAAATGTAACACCAGATGTTCCTTCAGATAACAAACAAAGAAAATAAGCACAGAAAAACAGGCAAATATGTAACATTAAGAAATTTTATGATAATTTAAAGCAAGAAGTATATTTTTGCATTAATATTTTTTTTTAATTGATTGCTAAAGCAAATTAAGATTTGGTCCTAGTTAAACCAAACCAAGATTCTAAAAGAAAAGCCTGACTGGCTAATGTCGCAATAGCACATGGTGCTTTCAGCCTGTTGTTTCTTCTAAAAGAGAAATCATCAGCATTATACTTGATTGTGCACTGCACTTTTAATTGGCCCAAAAGTAAATGTGTCTGTTCATGTTCTTAAAGTTTCCACCTGAGACGTCTTAGTGAGTGCAGTCCGTAATGTAGGGTTCATTTTAAAAACAAGCTCTCCAGTTCCTTAATGTTGGCATAAAGCAGGCCATGTAGATGTGGTGCTTGCCATTTCAATGAAGAAATCTGAATGGCTGTAAGCTGCCAGGCAAACCTTTATATCTATTTGTTCCACTTGTCTGGCTCTCAATGAGTTTAATCAGCTGAGAAGAAGCCGCGAGGGGGGTGTTGCCTTACCCGCCCATACATTAGAGAGCCCCCCTTGCACCACACACTCACACTCAAATACACACAACCCCACAGCCCCATTCTGTGTGCATCGATGTGAGAGTTGAGGGTCTCCCTCTCCCCTGTTGCCTTACGGATTATCAAGTACACTTCAATTACTGCCGATCGATACACTTCTGGCTGCAAAAGGGAGTGTGAGGGAAATTAGACAGACTTTGGGTATGGCTGTGACTACAAAGCAATGGATTAACACTGATATGCATCTCTTCATTTACATCAGGAATGGGCCCATTCCCCATCAGCATACTGCACTCTCCTCTGAACGGACGCACATTCACATAGGCTTTAAGGGGGACTTTTTGAAAGATTGCTTCTTTAAGTGCTGGGCAAGGTGAGGGCAAGCCTGTCATATACTGTAGGAGGATTAAAACATACTGTAGTCACAACGGGGAAAGGGCCGCTGTAACCGGGCTTTCAAACTAAATACAAGAAAAGAAGTCTTGTATGGAACCATTAATGTCATCGTGATAATACGGTGTCTTTGTAGAGGTGTCTTGTCTGTGGATGTATACGTGTGTGTTGTGCTCCAAATTGGCCAACCCTCAATAAATGATTAAAGACATGCTAATCCCGGAGCACTTCACAGCTACATTTACAATCAAGCCAGGTTCAAATATTTGCTGTAGAAGAGAAGAAAGGAGCATTTCCACTCTTAGAAAATGCTTGTCAGCAGATAATACAATGGCTGGCGTTGGTAGGAAATAATGCCGGCGTAGCCGTCCTCCTAAACTGAGAGGAAAGGGAAATGAAAGCAGTACTGTGGAAGAGGATAAAAAAGAAGTAAAAGTGTAGGAAGAGATAAGCAGTGGCTGTATCCCCCTGAGGCAGGCTGTGAAGGTCTCCTAAGCACAGCCCCTGCCTCTGAACCCCCTCCAGGTCATCTGCCCTTGCTCTCCCACCCTTCCTCTCTACAGAGGCAGTAAAAACACTCCAACACCTGGGTTCCCCCTGTGCTCTGTGCAAGCTACAGTACAACACACCTCGGACTTCATTTTTTCCCTCTCACTCTCCGCAGACAACACACAAAGCAAGGGGGCTTAATGATTAGGTCTTGACATAAAAACAAAACCGCGTTTCTGATAGGTTATTGTGAAGGCCACCCTTGTCCTATAATGACTCCCATTACAACATCTGTAAAGAGATTATTATTGACTGACCTTCAAACATTCCAGAAATATGATGTAATTCATGGCTTTAATTTGAAGACCACAAGGCTACGGGGCTTTAATCCAAACTTTTAGAAATGATTTACATCCTTCTATCCATCTCCAATTAGTTAGGGTTGCAAATATTGCCACGTTCATGCCATTGTGAATCAAACAGTTTGTTTTGGTCACTATAACTTAGACGTGTCTGTCACCGAGGCTTGCGTTTACAAGACCCGCTGAAACACATCCACTTCTCTCAGCTCGGGGTGAGCATCACATTACACATTACTGCCCATAGTGGGAGTTCAGTTTTGTGTCTAAAATGCCTCCCTCTCCAAATAAAGATGCCTCTCCATTGAAAGCTCCTCACTCTACCATGAATTTTGGTCCCCCCCCCCACCTCCCTCCGTCCCTCTATCCCTCCTTCCCTCCCACTGCAATCTGTCCTGCCAGCTCCCACGGTTTGTCTTTGGAAGTGATCCGTCCCTGAGCGTTGAGCAGAGCCACTTCATGTTCACATCGGCCCCAGAGGCATTCCTTCCTGCCCACTACTCTTGCTTTCTTTTGTCAGCCAAATGGATACCAATTAAATCAACTGTTCTCCAATTAGAATTTGGAAGAATCCATCTTGTTCAGTGTTCTAAATCCCACTGCTTGACTTCTTTCTCTCATGTAGCTCCTTTCCTGGAATCAGTTACAGAGAAAATGAGACTAGTTATTTCCTGCAATAGGATACTCCTGGGTTTCTTTGTCTTTTTTTCTGTTTGTTCAATATGTTAATAGAGTATTTAGTCAAATGTTTATAGGACTGCACACGAGGGACGTTATTATGGTGCAAGTTAGGCTGAGGGCAATGGTCGCTTGTGCAAAAATGAATCGGGACTTTTATGGAAAAAACAACAACAACAAAAAACCCTCCTAAACCGAGGTAATCATTAGCCGCAACAATTTACGGTTAATGTCTTTCAGTTGCACAATTTTAAATGAGTATTTTCTGTTTTTCTCTCTGGTTAAAATCAAGAAAAATTTCTTCAGAAACATGTACTCACACACTGCCCTCACACAGAGGCCACTATTTGATTAATACATGGAGGGGCATATCTTAATCTGCAGACATGGACAGCAAATGGCTTGGACTTGAGCCACGTCATTATTGCCTAATGGTCGTGTTCAGAAAGTATGCCCCATTGTGTTTCATATGATCAGGCAACACCCCCTCCTGCCACTCGAAATCACATCCAGCTAAACAAACCAGCCAGCCTGCTTCCTGTGGAGCAGCAATTCATATCCCAGACACTAGTTTAGACGTCTGCACCCTGCAGCCTGCCACCATCCACATGTGGACTCCCCACCCCCACCCCCACCGCCAACCCACCCCCACTCCTCCTCCACGTACAATTGAAAATACTGTAAGAATATCTAGTTGTGCGGTTTACATCACTTACTTTGTTTTACATTAGCCACTTGTTAGCTTTGGAGCACTGCTGGCAATCAGCCCCCTGTAGCGTTTCAGTAATAGAAATACCAATCCAGCCAATTGCAACTCCTCATGCAATGTAAAGACAATAAAGTGAGTAACTTAATGAGGCAAATGTGTGCACCCTGATTTGCTTGTGATTTATTGAAACATAAATAGTCCTGATGGAAACGTAGAGCTCTACCAACAAGGAGCTAATCCTGACATGGTCATTTAATACTTTCATAACAAAATGAGGAGATGAACACTTCAGTCCAAACATTGAATCCTTGCTTTCATTGCTAAGCAGTTCCATTACTATTATTATTCTTTAAATTATTTTAATTTGCAATAATACAGCATCACAAAAGGGTAAATCCAAGTAACTGTCAGAAGACCACTTTAATCAATACAACTTATTCAGCTGTTCTCTGTATGAGAATGGCTAATATGCAAATAGTGTCACTTGGACACTTCTGGTATTGGACGTTTGACGGCCCCCTACTTTTACTTTGTTATGCTTATCTGCTTTAAGAAAGGCGGCTTATTGTGCTTGAACAATGGAAGCCTTCTTATGTCCATCAGTGAGGAAAGATGGTAACTGACATTGTGCAACAGCTCAGCAAACAAACTATTTTCCAAAGTCTTTGCAGGTTTGATATCATCTTCAACATTTGTGATTTCTTCACAAACAAGCCCAATTTTTAAACTTAAAATCTTCTTATTAGTATTATAAACAATATTTTGTATTTATGTGTAACAAAAGGCTTAAAACCACATTTTATTGTCAGTCTACAAAGAAATGGCCCTGAGCTGTTTTCGCCATGTGATGCCAGTTTTCCCCCGGTTTTTGTAACAGTCAATTGTGTCAATATTGCACTGCCTTTTCTTTGCAGATACGCATCAGTTCTTCACCCCTACACGCTATAAGAGGTAACATTTAACTGAACTGAACCAAAACCAACCCGCAGTACAGTAGACAAGAGCAGATTAAAATTAAATTCACTTACTCGCAATTTATTATGAATGCCACTAATACCATATTGTTTACTAACACAGATCTGAATGCAGTGTTGACAATAATTAATAATATTTTAGCCTTTCTCTGGATAAAAATTGCATCCAGGTTTCTAGATGTATGTGCTCCTTTTTTAGTACTCTCCCGCCCTCAACCCCAGAGCTGAACTTCCAAATGCCTCCAGTCAGGAAATCATCTGAGTGAGCTCTTAATGAACACCAAAATACAGCACTTGTTATTCCAGCTGTTGATACAGAGAGGTTACTGAGTGCATAAACAAAGGCAGTACATAATTTTCACTCTTCAAAGTAGCTTGATTTATATCATACAAAACAGAATTAATATGCATAATTTGTATCACATGCAGAAAATTTCCAAACATTAGTGCTAGAGTTACCTTGGAGTATTATTTTATTGAGTTTCCCATTTAAGCAGTTGCTGCCACCCACAGTTTAAATCCTTACTCACTGTAAAGTAAATAAAGGAACAATCACAGATTTTTTTCCCAGTGACTAATTCCAGAAGAAGAAGAAGAAGACGAAAAAAAGAAAAAAGAAAAACAATTAAAAGTCCCTTCCCCTTCCCATCCCGGCTATTCCCACGCATTTTTTTGGCAGAGCTCTGCTGATGATCTCCAGAGGCTTTGCTTCTCGAGGAACTTGTCAGGAAAAGATCTACATTTCCCAGGGATGAGTGTGGGTGAAAGTGAGAAGGAAACTGAAAGACAGAGCAGAAGTTTGAGTACAAGCCAGAAAGCGCGAGTTAAAAGTGAAAAGAAGAGTCCGTGTATTGACAGGGGGAAGACATGAGGTTAAGAATTTGAAGACCGGGCTCAGGGTTGCAGGGGATTTGGGATATTCACAGAAAAGGGAAAGAAAAGGCTAAACTGAATAGAAAAATGGCACCTATCTGTCAGGGGTGCCGAGCAGACTTTTGTATGATAAGAGAAGTGATGGCATTAGGGAACCAAGAGAGAAATATAGATCCTTTAATGTCACTTTTGTTCTTCAAACTGTGACCCACTGAACACAAGTGCATTGCTAATCAGTTTAACCCTGTTATACTGGTTCAGCTTTGCAGTTTCACATGATGTGTGCTTGACAGCAGTGCCAGGCCCACTCTGGAGTCAGTGTGGCCTGGAGCCCAGGCCGGGGCAAAAGCCCCGACCTCAGAAGCATACTGACCTGGTAGGGGCACACCTCTCATGGCATTTTGACATCAGGTTCAGCTACAATAGAAATCTCTCCAACAGAATCTTATAGACTACTCAGCCTTCCACTATTATGATATTATCCTTATTCAAATGAGGGTTCATTTCTTTTGTTTTTTTATTTGTCTTTGGTGACATTTTGTTGATGGACTGGGTCAGTCTGATGAGTAGTGGGTCACAAGCTGACAAAAAAGTCAAAACTGGTTTTCTTGGCTGTTCAGAGATAAACACACAGCATGCCTGTTTGCTTAATCTAAGAGACAGATAAGTGACCGAAATGCTCAAATTTGATATGGCTTTATATCTAGGTTAGCTTTCCTAGGCATAACACTAATATACAAACTTGCTGATGTCTCATAGATGACATGCTTAGTGCAAACATTACTTAGTGTTATAAAAGCTGTGGCTGAATAAAAAGAAAATACATCAGAAATATTAATTTCAGCACAGAATTAAACACAGTTTTAGTCCTTCCCTTTGTTTAATAGTCTAAGCCAAGGATTACTATCTTGTTTTCTTTCAGTCAGTCTTGTACAAATTCATCTCGGGGGATCTGGAAACCTCATAAGCTCAACAGGAAGTCACTACCGTCACACCCGTTAGGTCAATAAGCATTCATACATCACGGGAGGTCCCACCGTTAGCTGCGGATACATTTACTGTATAAAATGCTGACACAGTTCTTCTCTCAGCTTCTCATGTTCCTTATCTTATTTAGTGCTTTGAAACAACAGCAGTTTTAAAGTTTCATGCACTAATGTCTGTCTTCAGTAGAGCTTTGCAGGGATAAGGATTTGTTTTTCTTAGTTTTTCAGCTTGTTGTGCTTGAGAATACAACGAAGCGTTTAGCATCACATCACCAAGCAAGAAGAATGTCACAATGGTAAAGCCTATCTCTGCTAGCAAAACCCATCACCATCTATCTTCTTAGGCTGGATTTAGGTATGTAGACCTCATGCTCTTGTCAGCATCTTACCACTGGATCTTGAGATTGTTTTATCACAGACGTCTTCACATTAGAGACAGATGAAGCTTTACTCTTTCATTCTGTTCTTATAAAGCCTCATGTCATCATGCAAGGGAATGAAAGAGTGATTTCTGAATGTTATATCATTTAAAAATAAAAAACACTGTTCAGTCAAAACAAAATAAGAATTTTAGAATAACTGTGATTTCAGATCATTTATATGGGCAGGAAAATTGACTGAGTTACAATGAAATTAAATGAAAACGATTTAAAAGCATTGATTACCTTCAAATGAGGAACATGGTCTGCCTATAGACAAATAAGTTATGACCTACTAAATAAAGTGAAAGACTGGCATTTGCCTAACTAATGTTTATATGGCATTGAGGATATGCGTGTATTTTTTTTGAACTGAGATTTGTGACCATTTGTTTATAACTCTGTTACAGTCCCACCATAGCAATGCTGCTGTGCTTGGGATCACTGTTCTGTTGCATGACCCAGTTTTGGAGAGATGGCTTTACTTGACTCTCGAATACCTTAGTATACAGAGGAGTTCATGGTCAAGTAAATGATTGCAAGGTGCTGCAAAGTCCTGCAAGGCAAATCCAAATCTTCACACTGCCACCACTGTGCTTGACGGTGGTGGCGCTTGTTGTAGGGTGCGTTTGGTTTTCGCCAGTTGTGGCACAGTGACTTCTAACCAGACATCTCCAGTTGTTTCATGACTCTTGTGGTTTTTTCAGATGCAATATTGCAACATTTAACATCCTAAGTGACCAGTAACATCTGAGATAGCGCTCAGGTGTTTTTTGTGTGTGATTTCTCAGAACTAAGGAAGACTTTTGAGTGCTCTTTCTCACTGACAGACTTCATTCTGTTTGGAAATGGTCATAGAATCCTTCCAAGAGAGATGTACAACAACAATTGCTTCTCTCTCTCTCTCTCTTTTTTTTTTTTTTAAGAAATCCCTCAGTTAGAACATACATACAAAGATAAAACATCTTAAAAAGGAAACTAGCAAACAAACTTCCCGTTTGCTTCTAACACTGTTAATGGTGTTTGTTTGTCACTCACAACTTTGGTTAGTAAGTTACATCCATAAACTGTACTGCAGCAACTCAAAAACATACATATCTATCAAATAAGAGTTCTAGACTAGAATCTCACTTTTTATAATCTAGGACCAGTGTCACACACAAATTACTAGGGGTGCAACGATACTCGTATCGATATTGAACCGTTCGATACAGTGCTTTCGGTTCGGTACACAGCAAATTCAAAAGTGTTAAATGTTTTGGTGTTAAGAGTCTTCTTGCAAAAGTAGAGTTAATTTTACTCTAAGTAGAGTCACATTCTTTTAATGTAATTCTGAGGTGTAAAATGATAGTAGTTAAAATCGAGTGTTAAAAATGAGTGTTTCTATGTCAAATCTGGAGGTGTTACAATGGAAACATTAACTCTTGACCTCTTAACTCTGAACTCCTACAGGGGCTATGACACCAATAGAGTAAATTCACAGACTCCGCCCCCAGCACCATAGGCTCCAATCGAAGCTGAAGTGAAGCCGTTTCAGAACATTTTGCTCTTACCTGCTGCTCCTTGGCAGGTAGCTCCATGCCCTCCTGGGTTTTAATTGCACCTTAGAACACATATGCATCAACACTACAATGAGCGGGTGGAGGGAGGTTTGGAGTCTTCTCCCACCCCCATTCTCTGCGGCCTGCTGGAGCGGGAGGGCTAGTAGGAGGAGTTGGCCGTCCGACTGCGGTCTGGGGTGTGGGGCCTCCCTGCTGCTGCGGAGTCGGGGTGGTCTGCCTCTCCCCACCGCAGGGAAAAGGGTAACACCACCTGGGTCTGGGTGCAATTCCCCCCTCCAGGGGCAAGGGTACCTAGACCCGGTTTGTAGAGTACGCTTGGGGAGTGTGATTGTGTGTACAGCGTCTCTTTATGTCTGTCTCCACGTTGGTTGAGTGTGGAGTGAGTGCATATGAGAGCATGAGGGTGGGAATGGATGTTTGTGTCTGTGTGTGCCTGTATGTCTGTGTCTATATGTCAGGTTGGGTATCAGATGCCACTTCTCTGGGGACACCTCAGGCCCTCCAAGGTTTGGAGGCCTATCTCCACCCACCACCACTTCCCCTGCCGGTGGCGGACTCCCTCAGGTGTCGGTGTGTTGGTGGTTCTTTGTGTCTGGGGGTGGGCGTCCGGGTACACACCGGCTCACTCCTTGGCGGCCGCTTGTCGGGGCCTGGGGCCTGGGGCTCGCTCGGGCCCCTTTGGAGGTGGGGTGCCCCCGGCCTCTCGGCCTGGGGCTCGGTCACTCAGGCACAGCTGGGGGCCGGCGGAGCTCACGGGCGCGTCACTGCAACTCCCCCTGGCTTCTGCTCCGCGGCTGCTGGGCGAGCCCTCATCTGGGACTCTCCTCAGCTCTTACTGGAACAGTGGCGCGGCTGCCCCTCTGTTGGTCTTCCTTGGTCTCTTGTGTTCTGGGGGCCTCTGGATGTCTGGAGTTTTGATCTCCTCCATACCTGCTTCATGCCCTGGAGGACGGGGCAGTGGCCCCCCCACACTCCCTAGCAGATCATTACATGGAGAAACCTTTGGAATGCAAGCATGCTGATCCACACAGGTATGCACACATGGGTATTCACAGACGCGGACTAAAGCTTTCTTGGCTGCTGCCTCAAAGCACACTGTGCGCTGTCTATCTTGCGTGCTGCACAATATCGTTTATTATTTAGTAAATATTGATATCTATGACTAGCTAGTTTATTGTGATGGTGCTTTGTTTTCTCTATTATTATGTTACTCTTTGTTGTTTGCTGTCTCCTCTGTTTGTTTTTTTTGTTTGTTTTTTTTTTTTCTCCATACAGGTGACCCAGGAGTTCTTTTTTTTTTTTTCTCTCTCTTCCCCCCCCTTCTCACCGTCTCTTCTCCCCTTTGGTTTTCTTTCTTTCTCTCCCCCTCTTTCTCTCATTCATTCCCCCTGTCCTATTTATTAAAAAAAAAAAAAAATGACAAAGGATGAACTGAAGCTCTGCCATCACGTAATGTCGCATACTGCTGTTTCTGATGTCATTTAAAAAAAAAAAAAAAAAAAAAAAAAAAAGAACATTTTGCTCTACATATTTGAGTTGTTTGCCATGCTTGGTAAGTCGTTTTTTCAAAGATTGTTTCAATTATTGTTATTAGCTTTTACTTCTGTGGCTCTTTGGAGTTGAGACAAAGCTGTGTGAAAGGCATTAGCCATGTTGCTCGGTGATAGCATAATATTCTGTTTTAGCTAGCTGAAAGGTATTGTTTGCGGGCAAATACCACAGCCTTGAAAAAAAGCTTGCATGTGAATTTTCAGTCAAACTTTTGGTCAAATACACCTAAAACAATGTCTAGAATGTGAAATATTGGTATAATGGTGCTACTTGAAGCCTGAAAATGATCTCCCATAAAAAAATTAAAAAAAACCGAGCAAACAGCAGTAGCAGGCGTCCTGAATGGATTCTACGTTAGCATAGATCCCTCCAGAGTTTTGTGCACACGGTTTAGGTAAAAATTAAAAAGGTTGAGGTTTTACATTTAGTTCAGTATTACCTGTTGCCTGTGTCCTTGTCTTTTGGGAAAATACTTTACACAAGTAATGGCTCAAAAAGGATTCCTTTTTTTATTTTACTGAGCTGCAATTGTTTACTGGATTATTTGTGCCATTAATTAGTGTCAACTAATTTTTTATTCAATCTCCACACAGGATATGCTTGTGAAGATGGAATATGGGGGAGAGCAGAAGTGCGTTGAAGTTCCACAAAGAGATGAATGAAGGACATGCATATTGTATTGAAGAAATAAGTGTTGAGAATGCTGTTATTTGCATTTACCATGTCAGACCTTTTGATAAACAAAATTCTAATGAAAGTGAGAACATGTACACTGTTACATCTGTCAGAAAATGTTTTGAAATTGTGGTGCACAGTTCAGAATAAATGTTTTTCAAAAACCATTGCGTCTTTTTAGTAAATGTTTATTCCCAAAAGAAATTTCTAGAAGTTCAGAACAGTAAAATTCCCGCTTTTTAGAATGAATTAGAAGATCACTCTTACGTAGTTAAACTAAAATACTCTTTGAGAGTTTATATATTAACTCTTAACACCAAGTGTTAAATTATCAACTCCAGACAGATTTGGTGTTTAACACTAAATCAGAGTTAACGTACCAACTCTCCAAAAAGAGTTAAATTAACACTCTCTGGTGTGGACCCATATAGACACTTTAATAGTGTTGAAATCAAATCCGACAGTGTTGATTTGGACATGCTGGATTTGCTGTGTACGCATATGTATCGAACAATACAAACTTTTTTATTTATTTGATCAACTTTTCTTCTGACGATGCTGTCTGTGTTGAGTGCTCAGTGGATCTGCGTTCGACTACTTCTCCTAGGCTGCACTGCACATGGACGAAAGTAAAACAGTATGTCGGATGTGGCACGCAATGCTCAATTGGTGGGAACTAGTGCGTTAGCGCAGTTAGCTTGTTAACGTGTTGACACCGTCCAGCCCCAAGCACGGGGCGATCCGTGGCAACTTGTTAACGGAGATTTGCCGTGTTATGGCGTTAATGTCATTTTAACGAGATTAACGCTGACAACGCTAGTGGGAACACAACGAATATGACAGCACATTTACACTGACATCATCCTAGTGCAAAGTGGAAGTAGACAAAAACAACAAGCACACATGCTACAAACTTTACCCGAGTCATTTAGACAGCCGTTAGCACATGAGTCTCCTTATGGGGACCTGATATGTTTAATATGCTGCTGAGAATATACCCCAGAAGAAACGTATAGTATAGCTTTTATTTTGGAAAGAGTCATTTCTCTGTAATAAACTCTCTTTTCCAAAGATGAGTGATTTCTCGATCAGATATTTTCTTTTTATTATTTTGTTGTTTCAGCAACATTAAATTTAAAAACTGTACTTCTGGGTTAAAATATATATTTATAATTTTAATAAATGACAAATTATAAAGGCATGAACATTTTTTTGTATTGAAAAAATATCGAACCGTGACACCAAAGTATCGAACCGAACCGTGAATTTTGTGTATCGTTGCACCCCCACAAATTACCCACAAGGCCATGTTCCTTAAATGCAAAGTCCCACCTGGAATCACTGCCCTCAATCTCCTATTTCTTTCATCAGTTAACAGTAAGCACAGCGCTTGTTGTCAAATGGATAAACAAATGCTCAACTTGAGGCATCTGAGTAGAATCAGGGATCTTCGACTGATACTTCGACTTTCGGGGGGCAGCCCATGTGTTATCCCATTGCTGTACATGATATGGGTCTTATGTCTCAACTTGGTCACAGGCTACCCAAGTGTCAGTTTGTCTTTATTAAGCAACAAGCAAGTTTAATCAATGCTCGGGAAACTATATGCTTTCTTCTCTCTAATGTGCCATTAAGAGCCATTCAGAGTGACTGAACAGTTGTCACAGAAAGTGGAGAAACACTGAGTAATCAATGATAGTTAAGAACTGTAATTTATCACCTTGCCACCACTGAGGGTTTGCGAAATGAGCCCTCCTGCTTGTAGGAGAGAATATGCTAGGGGAAGCTTGGGTGATACGGTGGCCGAGGCACACAAGGGTCAGGGCCCAATTACTCTTCATCTACTACTCCTCATCACCACTGGCAGAGGCACAGTTCAATTGCTGCATTATCTAAGCATATCAATAGTGCAGAATTAAAAGTCATTGATTTTTTGCAAGTTTGGGGGGTTTTTTTGCCTCTGGTGAATAGAAGGTAGCAGGAGCTGCAGTACTGAACTGATGTCTTTAAATGAGTAAACGCAAGGTGAGATTGAAAAATTGAGAATTCTGTTTTAAAATATACTAAAATAAATGCAATGTAAGCTTTATCAGTAGTATAATACATAATATTAGAAAAAAAAAGAAGTGTCATCATTACATTTATGCCAATACTTTAACATAGAAATTGAATTTCAAAAAGACCACCCTGTTAGAGCCTCATACATCTGGCCATTAAGAGTTCACAGAAAGCTAGAGTCTTTATCATGGCCAGACTTTCCTGTGAAAATGACCTAATAAACATAAATAAAGACACTAGCGACCACACATCAGTCACTCTGTGCATGAACAGTCAGAATGACCATAGCAGGAAAGAGTTGAAAAGGCCAAAAAAGAGAGAGAGAAAATTTTCAATTTCAAGAGCATTATTATTTTCATTAATCATAGCCCTGCCATCAACCTATCCTTATGCCTTAGTGAGAGATCTATTATACGCTCCATTTAGCCTCAGCCATATTACCTCATATGTTTTCCTGGCTGACCAAATAAGACTTAAGAGATAAAACAATTTACTGTTCATTATGATCCATGTCACTGGAATCAATCTATTAACCTGTGTTAACTGGGATGGCTGGCGAGATCCCATGGACTTTATTGAAGTAAAGAAAATGGATATTTATGTTTTGTATGTCTACCATCATAAAATGACCAGGCATTTAATTTGCCCCCTCCAACTCAGTGGATGGCTTTATTTTTCCGGTGGCCAAGGCGCCCTCCTCGCCTTTAAGCAGCCTCTGACCTGTGAAAGATTCTAACAAATTAGCTTCTATTGTGAAGCCAAAGGTGCCATCAATGAAGAGACGCTCCACTGCGCCTAAAGTATGATGGCAGAGGCAAGCAACAGAGCAGAGAACCTTGACATGATTGAATTAACCCTTTGTAGGAAATGTGCTGATAAGGATGGTGGTGGAAGGTGGGGTAAAGTGCTGTATTGCCTCGTATTTACCTCGTCTGACGAGAATCAGATGCTCAACCTGAATGCCGCTTCCTAAATACAGTGATTTGGGGCAGATATTGTAATTATCTGTGTGATATTTAAGTATGCCATTCACTGTTCAGCTTCAGATACTTCCATTATGCACAAAACTTTGGCAAAGTGGCTAAAATTGTCTACATGTTAACATTTAGAACTGGCAAAAAATTGTGTAGAATGTAGAAAAATGAAATTGCAATACGGCACCACATGAACCATGCAGGTTCATGCCTTAATTAATGGCCATCGACCTAATGGCGAGGAAAGGAGGAGGACCTGGAAGTTAGTGTTTGTTTTTCCTAAAAACTACATTTTGGGAACAATTTTAATTATCTAAAAGTTGAGACATTAAGTTGCACTTAAGCCCAGATATTATTCGCATTTTAATAGTTTTCCCTTGCTGTCAGTGAGCCACAGGCTGATTGACAGCAGTGGAGCTGCTTCAGTCCAGCACTAAGCAGCTCCAATTTACAAATATGGAGTAATTGTTGTTCATGTAGACAGCTCCAACAATTACAATTTAAACAGACCTACTCTCTCAAGTATCCCCAAGACAGTCAAAAACACATCTTTTATAGATCTTCTATCAGAGTAGAAAGACCTATAGTCTGTTGCATCTTCTAACCTACCTTAAAAGAGATATTTAGTCAGTGAAAACAATGACTAATCCCCCTTTTATAAACAGAAATCTAAAAGAAAAAAACATGCTTTAAACTTACAAAAAGGGTAACAAATTGCTCCCAGGTAGCAACTTATTAATTAACCAACTGAACTACTATATTCGTAATATGTAATTTTGGCATTAATAAAACTTATGGTCAAGATGATCGATGAGATACTTAAAGCAAGCTTTAAGCCACTGCAATATTTTACTTATAGTACAGAAATCAATGGGGAAAAATGACAGTTTATATGTTGGGAAAGAAAACGATATACTGCTACATTTAAAAAATAAAAATGAGTGCAAAGCTGTGATAAAGAGGTCAAGCAGTCCAGCAGGGCACAGACATCGTGGCATAAAAACATGGCTTTTATTGCCCAACAAGGATTTGAAGAGAAACTCTGGATGCAGATTTAAGAGGAGGGAACAGGTGTCACTCATTCTGGTTCCATATGAATCCCTTATTCAAAGTCCGGCCCGCAGACCTTCATTAAGATCAATATCCCAGCAAAACTAAGGTATCAGTATGAGAGGACACACTGAGGGAATACAGCTGGTGGAAATTAGACAGTAATGTTCCATCCACTGGGCTGACAAACAAACACAGTGGCAATATACATTGGCTACTTTGTTAGGTACACCTGTTCAACGGCTTGTTAATGTAATTATATCATCAGACAATCACATGGCACTAACTAACTGCAATTCAGGATGTAGACGTCTACAAGACAACATGCTGTAGCTCAAAATGAGTATCAGAATATGGAAGAAAGGTGATTTAGGGCTAGTTTGAATTTAAATAAACTACTGATATACTGAGATTTCCCCACACAAAGATCGTTTACAGAGAATAACCTGAAATAAAAAAATATATAATATAATATAGTGAGTGGCAGTCACTGCATTTTCACTGGCTGAAAATGTCAGATGTCAGAGAAGAATAGGCAGACTGCTCTGCCCATTACAACCAAACTGTGCAGAAGAGCATCTTAGAATGCAAAACATGTTGAACCTTGAAGCAGACTGACTACAGCAGCAGAAGACCACACCAGATTAAAGTCAGTTTAGAATAGTAAACACTGAGGCTACAATTTACACGGACTCACCAAATTGGACAATAGAAGAGTGGAAAAATGTTGCCTGGTCTGATGCATCTCGATTTGTGATATTCAGATGGTAGGATCAGAAGTTGGTGGAAACAATGTGAAAGTACGAATCCATTTTGCCTTGTATCAACATTTACAAGCTGGTGCTAGTGGTGTAACCGTGTTCGGATATAAAAAACAATTCCCTACGGTGTGTGGTTGTTATGCTTAAAGCTCAGGTCCCTATCAGAGGCCTGGGAGATTGAGGGTTCGGCACAGTTTTGTTGCTGCTCCAAGGACTCCGCTCTTCTGCACAGAGATCGTGGATGTTGTTCCTGGGATTTGCTGGAGAAAGTCACCAAGCTTTGGGGTCACTGCCCCAAGAGCTCTCTCTCTCTCTCTGTATATCTATCTATAAACACACACACACGCGCATTTTTTTACAAAAATATATTCTAAAAATCTTTACAAATTCTTCAATATTTATTACATTTCATACAGTTATATCATTAAGCTCTTAATGAATATCATAAAAAGACTTCATACATTCTAAAACATATAATATATCTGACATATGCAGTGTTTATAGTGAGAAGATAATTGCATTTGACTGAAACAGGTTCATAAAATTGCTCATAAAGATTTTTGATTCTGTTAGGATTCTATTTTTTCATTTCATTGCATTGTAAAAAGACTGAACAAGGATACTGACATTATCATATTTTTAATCAGACCCCAACACCTGTGACACTTTCCATCAAGAAAAGACAGGGTGCCACCTATGAATATATGTTTGGATAGAAAATTAAGGTCACAGGTTACCGGCATGATCTGCTGTCAAACACAGACTGAAAATGTGCTTATTTGTTTTCTAAGTCAAGACTGATTTCATTAAGACGGAGAAAGGCCAGTGTGACATCAAAGAGAAATTCAGCTTATGTGGTGAGATTAAGCCAAACATAAGTGTGAGGAAGCCACTTGTCTGCCTCAGACGGCAGATTGCAGAGGAATTTGGGTATACTTTTTTACACCTATGTATAAGTCACTTACCTTAAACTGCAAGGTAGGAACAGTTTCTTTAGGTGATGGTTCAAAAGAAAAATATTTCTGTTTATATATCAAAAAATGTGTTCATTAATATGGAGATTCAAACCAAGAACGTGTCCATCTGATTATTAAGCTATCAGGATAGGTAAACACCTTTTAAAATCAAAATGTTGGCTGACACTAGACCCAAATGTCGAGTGGTTTACCCAAGGAAATGTATGCACCTTATGCCTTTAGCAGAAGCCACACAAAGGGAAAAAAATAAATAAAGGGAATGAAGGATCCCATGCCACTGTATTGCCTTTAGGGGACTAGGAGTGTGGAGAGGACAATGGGGTCAGAGCAACTTGATTTGTATCTTATGTCCTTTGGGACAAGAGAATACACCAGTCAAATCCAAGTTACCTGGCCTTTGGCTACCCTGTGGCTCCTAAACAATAAGGTAGGATACTCCTAGATGTCTAGGTGAAGAGTAGAATGGAAACTGCGAGTAAGAGACACAAGGGGAGAGCGGTGGGTGGGGCACTGAAAAAGTCTTTCAGAGGTATGACTGCTAAACGTTATGAAGCTACCATGGAATGGGACCATTTAAGTTTTTACACCAAAAATGATTTCAACCACTGGAAAAAAAAATGTAACCAACATGTCAATTATGTGAGAACAAAAGAAACATATTATCCATATGGCGCATATGATTATTCTTCTTCTTAGTATTTCTTAAATGTCCATACATGAGTTTCAGTGACAAGCACATAGAAACATACTTTGTGCCATGCTGTTGTGCTCTGTGAAGAGGCTCAGTATAACTGTGAGGTAGTCATCAACATGAGCACTTCTCATTAGTATTATACACACTGAAGTGTTTTTGCAATCCGAACATTTCACTTGTCCACAAAACGTGCATTTCGCAGTATTCAGAATAACAATATGCTGCCATTGTACAGATAATTGTAGATCTAATTAACTGAATGAGCGGAGAATCAGAGGAACAGAGAAACTGTTCAAGGGTAAACGGCGTACATCCCAGTGTTTATCATGCATTTCAAGCATACATAACAGAATGAAAACACATTTTCCCATATAATCCAGGCTCAACAGCCAAATAAAAAATAAATATATAAACCAATGAGGTAAAAATTTGTTCTAAAACACAGAGCAAATCTAGGCCAGGCTTGGTGAATGGTGATTTGACATATAAGCTCCTTGTAAGACATACTCTCCAATATGCAACCAAATATTTCATTGCTTATGCTTCTTAATCATTATCAGGTACAGAAATCTGGCCCTAGATTATAATGATTCAGCTGCACTGCCACTCTTAAACCAGCACCATAGATCTGCAAGAATGTGATTTTTGGATAAATCAGTCATTTACATACATCAATAATTAATATGTCCAGAAATCATTAGACTAATCCCATATGGAAAAGATATATATAAATCTTATAAAGTTTGTATCTGTCTTGTGTGAAACTTGTATGAAAAGCATACAAGGGTGAAAACAGATATAAGATCCCTTGAAAAATTATATAATGAAACTTGTATGTTTTGGATACTTACTAAAACAACATATGAAAGTAATGAGAACGTGGCCACTTTCATGAGTAAATCATATAGGTTTTTACTATTTCTTTTCCATATGGGATGTAACTGCAGCAATAACAAAAATCAAGTTTGGACAACCGTAAAAGTTACATTAGAACAAGATTGCAATCTCGGCTGCATCTTGGTAGGCACCGCTTAATAAATAGAAACTTAATGACTTTTGAAGAATGTAGGTCTGAAGCAACGATTTGTGGTATTATGAACAATTCAATAATATTAATGATCTCTACTCACAGACAGCTGGAGAGCTCCCAGTACTGCTTGACTGCATTCACAAATGGCCATGGAGTACTTAAAACTTTGTTTCCCACTATTTTGGGCTGTTTTTTGTTTTATCTATAATGTGCTTACATCCCTTATTAGCATTGAACTATTTGTTGATAATCATTAATACCAAAGTCTTTTTTTCCCTTGATTTTTTATTTATTTTTTTTGTTACATAACACTGACATTCCAAGAAAGAGCCAAGCGATAATGATTAGGTCTTAATGACACAAGGCCTCTCCAGGGCTGTTTATGGCTTCTCTCAGATTTAGTTGGTTTTAGTGCTGAACAACAGAGTACATGTTGAGTTTAATGGAATAGCAGAAGCTTATGTTACAGTCAAACTAGGAGAAAACAGTGGTTGGAGACCACAGCATGATCAAAGTTATTGCAATGGTGTACAATAAACTTGCAAACCTGTTGAAATGTTTGCTTCAATGACAGGAAGAAGGTCTGCAGCCACTTACACTGTTGAATCTATAGTTAGCATCCATTAGCTACTTAGAAATGCTAAATTTCAATGTGAATGCAGCTGAAAACTGACATAAAGAGAAAATAACGTGACTTACTAGAAACTGAATAAGTTAGCTCCGTGCCTGCTGGATATGTCAGCAACTTAATATACTGTAGTAAAAAAACAACAAAAATAGTGATTTAATTCAAGATTGCTTAAACCATGAATATTGTACTCCAGTATGTTATGTTGTGTTTTAAATAAAATTTCAAAGAATTTACACGCAGCAGTGATTTTGTTATGCTGCTCATCAGCTGAACCCCATAGGCAATCAAGTCAGCTTGAACTGAGGTTGTCTTCACACTACACTAACCCATACAGATGAAATGGCTCTGGTACCCTATTATCAAGCTATGATATGACATGTCTCACATAAATAACATCCACAACTTATCCTTTCTTTGCCTTCCTCTGTGATATGAGTTTGTCAGGTGTGTATTGACACGTTTTGGCTTCCAATGAAAGCATCACTACAAGAAAGGTGGAAAATCAATACAAAAAATATTACCTAGTTTAGATGAGGTTGTAAGGTTACTCTAGTATGAACACATAAGCAACACACCTCAGCTTATATCACCTATAGGTTGTAGGATAGAAACAGAAAGGGAAACGCACACAATGCACACCTGATCATGTATATTGAATGCTAATGAGATGAATGCAATATAAATTCAAATAACACACTAATGTGTTTATAAATTAACAAGTTATTCAGAGTTGGATCATTATATTACAGTGAAACACCACATCATCTCACTTGTAATCTTATTTTTCACTGTTTCCAAACCAGTTCCACTCTACACCTACGACTGCACAGCCACTAACAGCTCCAACATCATTGTGAAGTTTGCGGACGACACTACAGTGGTGGGTCTTATCACCAACGGTGATGAGACGGCTTACAGGGAGGAGGTCAGCGCCCTGACCCACTGGTGTCAAGACAACCATCTCACCCTCAACGTCGCAAAGACAAAGGAGTTGATAGTGGACTTCCGGAGGTGCAGAGAAGTACACACCCCCATCACCATCAACGGCGCTGCTGTGGAGAGAGTGAGCAGCTTCCGGTTCCTTGGAGTACACCTGGCTGAGGATCTTACGTGGTCAGTACACACAAACAAAACAGTGAAGAAGGCGCAGCAGCGCCTCTTCTTTCTCAGGAGACTGAAAAGATTCGGCATGAGCCCCCGCATCCTCAGGACCTTCTATCACTGTGCCATTGAGAGCATCCTCACTGGATGCATCACCACCTGGTATGGCAACAGCACCGCCTACAACTGCAAAGCTCTCCAGCGAGTAGTGCGGTGCTCTGAACGGATAATTGGAGGTGAGCTTCCCTCCCTCCAAGACATCTACAGGAAGCGGTGCCTGAGGAAAGCGGGGAGGATCATCAAGGACTCCAGTCACCCCAGCCATAAACTGTTCAGACTGCTTCCATCAGGAAGGAGGTTCTGCAGCATCCGGTCCCGAACCAGCAGACTGAGAGACAGCTTCTTCCATCAGGCCATCAGACTGCTGAACACGTCATAGACACCTCAGCTTCACTACTGGAACTTCAACATTATGCACTCCACACTGTATATAAATGCCACTTGTTTTGCACATATTCAACTCTGTATATTTTATATATTTTATTATTATTATTATTATTATTATTATTATTATTATTATATATATATATATATATTTTTTTTTTTTTTTACTATTTAATTTGTAAAAATGTGTATACACACACACACACACACACACACACACACACACACACGTAGGAAAATATTTAGTATACACATCCAGAAATGCATACACTATTATATATTGTACATATATTTATTAGTTTCAGGTTGGCCATTCTTGTATTTTGCTCGTTTGTGTTGTTGTGTTTGCACATCTCTGTTGCTTGTGGGGCTCGCACACAAGAATTTCACTCGCATGTGCTGTGCCAGTGTGCCTGCACATGTGATGTGACAATAAAAGTGATTTGATTTGATTTGATTTGATTTGATTTGATTTGAATGGGGGTTTATTTACTCATGCCAAATTGAATTAAAGATATCTTACTTCTTATTCAAACCTGCTCCTTTCTATTCCTGCGATGTTTATTTGTACAATTCAATTTTTTCCCCTAGCATACTGTATCTATTAAATTTTAGGTACTGTACATTATCTTACATTTCACCCTCCAAATTGCATGCTATTCCTTCCACTTTAACTGGTCATTCGGTGACTGACTTTCTATTTTTGCTTGGGTTTATTCAAAAGTAAATTAGTAGGCCAGTAACCAGCGCTGGACTCACCTATTTGTGTGTTTAATTGGCCATGTTGTCGCTGGAGTTAATTGGTTCTCTGAGTCCAGGTAGTTACTAAATGTTTGGCAGCATTAGAACCTCAGCACTTTTCCATTAATGGTGCGTGAAATGAAATGTTTGATACTGCAAATAAAATCAGTGATATTCAAGGATGTTATGGTTGGTAATGTGTTGAAACTGCCATTTAATGGGTCCTGGAAGATTGGGGTAGTGTCAGCCGGAACCGCCTGGGCCCTCTCCTGACATTGCTAGTTGCCTCTCCATTCCCTTAACGACTGTCTACACTGATTACACAGACCCCCCAAAAGCTTAAAGCTGGGGAAACAGTCTCTATTAGTAGTCCAATTAGAGTCATTAGCATATTCTACTTCATTTTGATGCAATGATTATGCTCCACAAAATATAAACCTTATATGGAGGAAAATTACAGTCAACGAGAGCGTCTGAGGAGGAAAAAAAAAACTGGTCTGTTGAGAAAATGGTGAACAATTCTGCAGAAATAAAAAACAAATAAACTGTTTTGTTTTTATTAAATGATGACAGGTGTAAATGGTGTATTAAATTATGTTTCCAAGGGACAAGTGCTGTCTTGTAAATTTTCTGAAAGTAGTTGCTATTAAGTGCAATATCTCTTATTAGACCAACTGTAGAAAGAATAAGAAAACACCATTAAGTACTTTGATCAAAATGACAATCATGAACGTATTATCAGTATACACTTAAAAGAACATAACCCATAAAAAAGGATTTGTAGAATAGTGGAAGCCAATGTTGGCTATGATCATTTGGATAAACTTGCCCTTTAAAGATCCCAGTGCGAGTGACACCCTCCCTTATGTCCCACAACACAAAAGTAACAGCATTAATTAATTAATAATTTGCCTGTTGCTAGGTTTTAATGTTTAGAGAGGTTAGCCTTTATGATAAACAGGGGTTGAAGTGGGCTGAACAATCCAGATCAGTGTTCCAACATCTTCATTTAATGAGCAATTAAATATGATGGGCAGGTTAATTAATCTTTCTGTCAAATGAGTTAACTTTTCACGTGCTGAGGCCTGGAATTCCCTTCGGTGATGGCATGAAGTACTTGCTCAGTCACTCTCCGGCCTTCAAGGTGCAGACTGACATAAAGTTACAGTCACGAGACTTTAGCATCTAGCTAAGTTAGCAGAAGACGAAAAAGCAGGAAGAGATTAAGTTTGTTTTGCTTTTTTGAAGTGGTAGGTAATTTCAAATGCACCTTTTTAATAGACCAAACAAATATCACCAACTGTTTCTGTGCAGCTTATCAGAAAATGTGTTCCCTAGCTAAACAGGTAGCTGCTCTGTTTCACAGGGAGATAAAACAATATCACAGATGAAGAAAGAGGTCCAAGACAGGAGAAGATACTATTTTTTAAAGGTAAGGATTGCTGAATGACTTAAATTTTATTTTTACATATAATGTCCAAATTTTTTCTGCAACCCCAGTTTAAATGTTGCATTGGCTAAAATACTGGAAACATAATCACCCAGGATTTATTTTAGGTTCTGCTGAAAACAACTTTTAGTGATGTGTTTGAAAGTACTTTGCACATATTAATAGGCTACTACTTTGCCACAATACTGTGGAACAGAAATTAAGAGCCGTTGGACCAAATCAATACAATTACTGTATTGTGTTTGTTGAGTGATTACTTTGGAGCACCTTCACTTTACTTGTCTTGGCCAGCAACAGATTAGAGTTAAAAAAAAAAAGTGCATCAGAATAAAATAAGTACCCTTAAGCAGGTTCTGGCTGCCCTGCTTCCCACATTAACCCAGGCTGCCCTATCCCCTCCTGCCTTCAGATATGGCTATTGAGGCATTTAAATTTACATTGTAAGCAATGGAGTCTTTCCAAAAATAATGCTGTAACCTGGTAATAATTTAATTTCATCGTTTTGTTATATGTGTTTATTTTGACCTCCCTCTTCTCTCTCAAAAATAGAGGAGCAGCAGCCTCCTTTGCCTCTGATAGTTTTGTACTATGCATGTAGATTACCTTCTATGTGGGCAACATTAGCACTTTAATGTCTTGAGCCTCAATAGAAGGAGAAATTGCTCTGTAAACCCAGATGTGTATTTTTTTGTGTTAAACGTTTGTGCTTTCATTACTTTGTAAATTTATCAATAAGCAGAGAAACCGCAAACTATAGCATATGGAACCCATTGCACATAAACAATGCAGCAGCTCAGTATTTTCACGTAAATGTCTTTTTTTTTCAAATAGTGATGGATCACAATTGAAATAACAGGGCATACTGTTTTTAATTCTTGCAAATCACAAACAATTATAATGATTAAATAAATTATTAATTGCAGTGCCAGTCATTTAGAGATGTTCTTATTCTAATGACAATGTTAGTAATGAGAAATTATGAACAAAATACACAGCTGTTTGTTTGTTAGAAAGCAAGTTGACAGATGAGTTTTAATGAGCGCAGCAGTGCAACAGTATCAGGTAATAAAGGAAATTAAAAGTTTGTATCTCTGATTCATAAGAACAAACAACCAGACAGTATTTTGAAATGTAAGTGATTTCCTCCTTTTCTGCACTAAATGTTGAGTGGCAAGTTACCATCTTCAGCTCTGTTTTAGCTTCATCTGAAAGTCTTTTCCGATTATTTAGATCTTTAATCTCTAACTGAATACTAAAAAAGTGTTTTAAAAGATCTGACCGAATTGCGAATAATTAGAGGTAAACATTCACTGTTTCCCAGAAACTATTTCACAGTTATATAGACTCTTATGGAGAACTGGATACTTCAATCTGTAGTTGAAGGTGTGGTATGAGTTGTAACAAAAGTAAGAAAGGGTCGCCGTCAGTGCAGAATACATTTGGCTCGTAAACTGAATATCTTTCTTGCTTATAGGATCTTTGCTATACAAACAGGGTCCAAATAACAGCTGATATTTGTTGAGAAAAAGACCTCTAACTTGTGTATAAACTGGTAAACATGCAGGTGGGAACACAAGTCTGTTCTTTGTGATAAATATTCAGTTGCTGATGACTGAACAAGATAACCAGCGTGTCTTCAGAGGTTATCGGGGAGGCTGCCACATTTGGATATATTTTATCAGTTTATCTGTTATCTTTTTGGCTAGTGGCTAGCACAGAAATAAAAACAGGGGAGATTTTGAATCAAAATGAGATTGTACTTAGTGAAATCAATATATTTCTCTACATAACCTTTTGTGTAATGCATGGACAAAGATGCTACATTTTCATTTGCTTTTAAATGTTAATAGAGCATTTTGTAAATGGCTTAAAAGTAGTAATCAGTGTTCATCTCACTAAAATGTCTGGCTTATTTGTATTAAGGAAATGTCAATTATCCCATACAAAACAGTGTCATCAACGTCAATGTAATGTATTATATATCAATCAAATACATACTTAAGATCCAAAAGGTTGACCACAGGAGAATGAGATTACCAACATTATATTTAATAAAAGCCATCGGTAAAGCCCTGCTGATTTGGCTGATGAAAAACACAATTGATCTGTTTCTTTTTGTAAATTAGAGGCTGAAGTAGATACAAATTTTATTTCCTATCACCTACATTTGGTGAGAGAATAAAATTGTAATTAATAAAACACCTAAGAGCCAACATCTGAGAATTATTCTATACCTCTTTGCCAATTAGGCCTTTGAAGGTGGGACCTCTTTTGAAAGAGGCTTTTAGATTAATCATATTATCTGCAGGTTCTGAAACAAGAATGGTTCTTGACCTCGTCTTCCATAAGAATCCATTATCTTAAACTATCACAGTAATCCTGGCTTTGGGTGGGGAGAGAAGGAAGCAAGAATCAAGCCTAATAGATAGCAAATAAGATTAATCTATGATCTAAGTGCCGATTACACTTGGACCTGCCCTTGAACACTCAGGTGTAACCTTGAGATCTGCATCCACTCTTAGCCAGCAATTGGATTGAAAGTCCCTTAAGGGCTTCAGGTGGTGGAGGGGCACTTTGCCAAGACCTTACCCCTGAGAGATCAAAGGCCAAGCAGTTTAACCCTTACAAAACCGAAGGTGTTAAATATAAGGTCTATAATAGGTGATGGATGTATGCGCCTCGATATTATATAGTACCACATGAAGCAGATTTTGAATTAAGAGGTATATGCTAAATAAACAGTTAAACATGAAAATAAATAAATACATATAACAATAGGCTCATTTTGCTAATTGTATACAGTTGATATTTAAATAAGAATTCAAACACATTAAATTTATATTAACACCATTAATTATATTTTGATCAATCTCAAACATGCAGCTTGTATGTAGTCTATTATTTGCAGAAAGAGCCATTTGCCTCTGCTCTGAATAATGGCTTTGTGATAGACTGTACATGTTTAACATATGGAGATCAATATGCAAGGCTTTCACTCAAGGTTCAGATCAGCAACACGAATGAGCCGTAGACAAACACAGACTTGTGGATCGATGCTCCCCTCGGTTTGACTCTGAAGCTGACTATTTGATTAATCTGGTGGGGCAGCCAGGGAAGAGAGACCAGGCATACAACAGCTGATAGTTTCATGCCATTAGGATGGCTAGAGTAATGAAATTTCATTTAATTTGTCAGGAAGAGAGTGCTAATGTTAAAAAGCTTTTGGGTAATAAAAAAAAGTCTTGAGAGATGTGAAGGAAAGCCTTAAGTAATTACTCTGTGTATCTTGGGTCCTCAAGATGGAATATTTACATTACTGTCATGGAGGTCCTAAGAGTAATTAAATTAGTGAGGTGGATAAGCTCTTTATTCCCACATTTTTCTGGCCTTTTGTGAAAGAAAAGACTAATATGTGGACAAAGCCACTTTTCCTCATGATGGAATTGCTTTGCAGTTCAACCACAGCATGGAGGCTTAGTGAATGACTGTTATTTTATAGCATATTAAGCATATGCCACCTTTACTCTTTTGAACTTGAATGTGTATAGTAGCTGAAACCTTTGCCAGTGCGAAATATTCTTCAGTAAACCTATTAAGGCATTCCTCAAGATATGAGACAGCAAGGTGCTTGTGTATGCATGATTTCTTTTATGCCATTTTGATGTTGTCAAAGAATTCAAACATACCAGCAGAGGCTCATTTGTTAAACCTCGTAATTGAATGGCGTATGGCAAAAGCGCTGCTGTCGCCGTAGGTAGCACCTTTTTGCAAGGTGCAACAGACAACTGCAGAAGTTAAGAAAATGAATTGCAAGATAATATAATGAAAGATATGTATTGGAGTGGGAACAAGGTTAAGCGTAATGCTATTCCAGTTTACATTCCAAGGGTACAGGCCCTATGATGGTGTTAAAAAAGGTCTTCACAAGAAAATAACCATAAATCCAGCAAGCTGTGTGTTGCATCTGACATCTCTATCCGGGTATATCAGCATCCTTTCTCACTCTATACGACTCTTACCAAGACAGATGTGTGAAAGGGCCTCGAAATGTATCTGACCGCTGGCTTACTATAATGAATAACTTCCACTTTAGGTCTTGCAATGTAAGCAGAAAATCCACCTTGCAGACGCTGGAGCTCCGTCATGAATCTAACCCGACAGCCGACATAATATAAAGGCGACAACACTTGTATGACTTCCATTTTCTTTGCTTTCTATTGATTTTCAGTTAATAACGGAGGGAAATACTAAACGTCCATGCTGAGTACCTAATAAATCCTGTCTGAGCTTTTTTATTGAGGCGAATTTAATAAAAGCACTGGGCTAGGTATGGGGATTTGTCTCAGTGAGAGCAGACAAAAAATAGAGATGAGTGGGGAAGGGTAAATCCAGATGCTAAACACTCATTCAAGTCTCATAACAACTGAAATTTATCTTAACTCCAAACTCTTTAGTTATGAAAAAAATATGTTTTTTAACATCTCGATTAGGGATTCTTATAGTAATTTGACAAAGGTAGTTCAGATTAACTTCAGACTCTATGGCCTGAGTGGTAAAAATGTATTCTAACATGTTAATGTCTCCTTAAAGTCCCGGAGACGTTAGCAATAAATGATATGTTGTTCACAATAAGTAACTAATGGCATTGCTGTAAATAGTATCTAAATGGTAAAAAACATCTTCCCTAAGGGTAAAATTCATCAACCAAAGCATAATTTGTTGCTCACAAACATCAAAAAGATTTCATAAAATTAGATATCTGTGTTTAAAATGAAAAAAAGAGAAAAGAGATAATGTCTGTTTGATTTATATCAAGGTAAGAAGACTACACCGCTACTCCTGATTCGCCCTCAAGTCAAAAGAAATAGACAGCCCAGATATATTAAATGAAGGTAAAAGATCAGCTATGTGACCATGATGTCAATCGGTTAAGGCAGGGAGCTCACTGAGTCAAAAGTCTCCATGAGAGCTAATTATGTGCCTTTGAGGAATAATTTAGAGTACAGAACATCAGTCCTTCCACAGAACAAAAATAACATGTTAAATTAGCGTTGATAACATTTTGCAGTTTCACATTCAGGTTAATTACTACTGCTTATGTCAATGTCAATGACTTTTTGACCATGTCATGTATTCCTTTTATATTTTTAAGTGTAGCAACCACCCCTGTCTCATTATCTCATCTGAGACAGGGAGTTTTGAAAGTATTTGAATTTATGAATCTAGCCTTTATTGCTTCATTATTCTATGACTAAAGTGGGCTTTTTTTCCATCACATTCGAGGCTAAGAAACACAAAACAATATTACTTTGTGCACCGTTGAATCTGACAAGCACAGCAATTAAAGAAAACTAAACCTTTATCTCTGTGGCAGTTCCCCATTAGGCCAGCTTCAACATGTATTTTGCATTGTGAACAGTGCCATCGCCAATTCACCTAAGAAAAGTATTTAGCTTCACCTAAACTATTGGTTTAATGTTATAGGAGAAAATAAGCAGCATTTTAAGATGTGTTTTACACATCAGCTACAACCAGCTAATTAGCTAATGTCTCTAGCCTATTTTCCTATTATCTTTTTCTACACACATAAAAGACATCTAGATTTTTTTAAGTTAAAAGGAACCAAGCTTATTATGACTTAATACCATTTTAGCAGTTCAGCTTAGCTGTGTCTTTATGCTAATTGATGCTCAAGGGTAGGCTAAATTATTTATAATTGTATGTGAATGAGGCTCATGCTGGTACAATCTATGCGACACCAAGACAACAGGATAATTGAAATAGAGATGAGACTGTCAATCCCAAGTGCACAAACGAACCCAAACTTTATCTATGGCATCGTGACATCACATACCACAGTGTTTAATCACTGTTGATTTAATGTTAGAGAACACAGACCAATTCTGAGGAAAATGGTTATGTACAGGTGATGTAGAGCCGTTCAAGTCTTGACAGGTAACGCCAACAGTATTGTCTGTAAATGTTTGCTTACATTTTCAACTTTGACGCTAGAGGTCTGATACTGAGTGGAGTGTTCCTTTTAACTAGCTACGAACTCAGTAATTTTGCGCCACAATAAATCAGTTAGCCCAGGTCAGTGTCATTGTGTCGATGTGCAATTTGCAACCATTGTTTGGTTGTCTACAGTAAATGTTGTCCGTAAAATCAACCAGCAGCCAACATGTCCAAAAGGAGCTTTCTGCAAATGATAGATTACCACTAGTGGCTTTTACTGCATCTAGTCCTGAAATCCCTGATGTAGCAGACTGGAACAATAATAGTCTCTCTTTTTTCACTTGTTATCCCTCTGTGTAAATAAATCAAGGGAGATAGCAGATATAGTACAGTACAAAAGTCTTAAGTTACCGCTGATTTCTTTATGTTTTGTTTCTTGTAATTTTTAAAGTGACCTTGAACAATAATTCTCCAGACTTTCTGGAGGTTTTTCATCATTTTTGTTTTGACTTTTTTTCTTTTCTCTTTTTTTTGTTAAGCCACCTAAATTGACCTAAGAGTCATTAAAACAAAGTCTAACTCAATGATGACCTTAGCAGAACCAATTTTAAATGGTATATTTAGGCACTTTGCTGCTAGATGGCAGTTGCAAAAACACATCATTTGTTCCAATTTTTTAAACGAATCTGTGAAAAATTTGGGAATCACCTTTTTCGTATATCTCGGCATGATGTGCACTCTGTCCTTAAACAAATTGAGGAAACTGGACAAGTGATGCACAAAAGAAGAAGTGGTGGGCCTAAGAAACTACAGATGAAAAACAGTATCCAAACAAAGACCTAAAACAGATACATCTGGCCCCTCAACACACAGCAGAATCCCCTCCCAATCATGGATTGGTCTCTCCAAAGCCCAGACCCAGATCATTTGACAGAGAACAGAATAAAAGGCAGCCAACATCCAAAGAATAGCCTTATATACTGTTTTTCCACATTCCAATAAACTGCTGCTCCAATAAATCAGACTTTTGCACATACCATATATATATATATATATATATATATATATATATATATATGTAGGATGGAGTAGGATAATGACTTGGGATGTACTTAACTGATCCTATAAGATGTGCATGACTATAAAGATGCATCACTTACAGTTTACTGTTTATTGGTATTAATGCTGCATTATTAAATTGCTGTAGAAAAACAAACATAACAAACACACAATTTGATAGCTTTCCAGACATTATTCTATAAATCCCACAAATGAAAAACAGTGGAAGTGTTGCTTTTTACAAGGCACTGTACCAGAGAGTTCTCAGCATGCACTCCTCTTCGATTTCCTTACCACCCTTTTGTCTGCATGAGAAAAAGCCACTCAAGGTCAAGCCATTAAAGGACTACCTCTGCTGTAGCTAAATTTTCTCACAATTGTAACCTACAGCAAGAGATTAAAAGACAATTGATTCAGGGGAAGAGGGAAACCAGGTATACAGACATGATAACCTGTACAGGTCAAGTATCCACATCAGTGGCGATTATCATTATCTGCTATGCCAAGTGAAAAAGTAGTGTTTATACATAACTTTACTATAGTTTAGACTAAAATAAAAACAAAGAAATACACTGTTGAATACACTTTGACGTTTTTTTCTAAATAAATTTCTTTCAGCATGATGAATTTGTCCCTTATCAGCCGTTCTCACCCTCCTGGGTTAAGGCACGCAAGCATACTCAGAAAACTTTTGGAGAAGAAAAAAAGGTACGCTAACTTTTTGATGGGATGACCTTAAGGCACGCAAGCATGCTCGAGAAACTTATGGAAAAAAACATCTAAGGCACACCAACGTTTAGACTCTGATGAAGGCCACAAGCTGAAACACATTGGTTTAACAATAAACTTGTTCTCTATACTTCAAGTGTTGCTGCAGCTTTGACCTCTTCTTGCTTTTTCCTCTGCCTGATACACACTGGAAGTATGCAAAGTTGTGCCATATGCTTGTACTTTGCTTTTACACCCACTTTTTTTTCTAGGAATTACTGTAACACTGTTATTAACGACGCCAACAAACACAAATCAGCCAATAAATGTAAATTAGCTGGGCCTTCTGGCTATTCACAATTGATAGAGGAAACCAGGGACAACCCCAAGTTTTCTTTTCAGCCCTGTAACCAAGGTGACAAAGAGTCAGATTACAATGTGATCTGTAGTAGTGACTGCATGAATTTCTTTACTAATAAATTGTTCACAGCCTTTCTGGAAATGTATCAAGTACAGATTTTTTAATAACTGCTGATATTTCTTTAGACTCTTTATCTCCAATTCTTATTTCAAAACTAGATTCCTTCCTATAAATATTTCTTCATCAGCATGCTAGTTAGACCCCTTTCCTACAAGACTATTAGAAGTCTAACCACTAATTAATACTACAATTTTAAACACAATCAGTTTATCACTATTAGCAGGATAAGTACCACAGGCTTTCAAGGTGGGTGTAATTGAACCAATGCTTAAAAAAAATGTCTTAGCTAATAATAGACCAATTGTGAGCCATTCTCAAATTTTTTTTAAAGGAGTTGACAAACTGCTGGGTTGTCGTTTGGAAGTGGTCTATCTAAAGAATTTCAATCAGGTTTCCAGAATTTATGATAGCATTGAAACAGTCTATGAATTACCTTCTTATGGCCTCTGACAGTGGACTCATCTCTGTGCCTGTGCTGTTAGTACTCAGTGTAACATTCAACACTGTTTATTAGGGGTGCAACGATATTCGTATCGATATTGAACCGTTCGATACAGTGCTTTCGGTTCGGTACGCATATGTATCGAACAATACAACATTTGTAATTTATTTTATCAACTTTCCTTCTGACGATGCTGTCTGTGTGGAGCGCTCAGTGAATCTGCGTTCGACTACTCCGCCTAGGCTGCACTGTCGAGCGCAGATCCACTGAGCGCTCCACACAGACAGCATAGTCAGAAGGAAGAGCGCAGGGCACCTCCCCCACCCTCATTCAGATCTGGCGTTTGGAATTATTTTGGTTTTCATGTGAGGTATGACCCTGAAGGTAAGCGAGTCATGGACTAAAGTAAAACAGTATGTTGGATGTGCCATGCAATGCTCAATTACATGGGTGGGAACTAGTGTGTTAGCGCAGTTAGCTCGTTAACGTGTTGGCCGTCTAGCCCCATGCACGGGGCGATCGGCGGTAGCTCGTTAACGGAGATTTGCCGTGTTGTGGTGTTAAGGTCATTTCAACGAGATTAACCTGAAAGCACTAGTGGGAACACAACGAATATGACTGCACATTTACGCCGACATCATCCTAGTGCAAAGACAAAAACAACAAGCATGCTACTAACTTTAGCCGAGTCATTTAGACAGCTGTTAGCACATGATTCTCCTTATGCTGCTGAGAATATAGCCCAGAAGAAGCGGATAGTATAGCTTTTATTTTGGAAAGAGAAATTTCTCTGTAATAAACTCTCTTTTCCAAAGATGCATGATTCCTCAATCAGATACAGGGCTTGCAATATCGCTAGCCCGACGTCCCGGAGCTAGCGATTTTTTCAGTCGGGCTACCAAAATCTATCTCTTCCCTGCCCGTTGGGCTATTGTAGGAAGGAAAAATATATGTCAATGCTTTTGCATTCTTTCAGAAATGTAGCTGGGTAATTATGTCATCGGCATCGGTGAGCCACTGTCAATATGTGACATATTGAAATCGCGTTTGAATTTGCGCTTGTTTTTTTGCTTTCACTTTGCAATCGTGCGAACTGTGTATAGAGAGCGACAGCACTGATCTGTGAGTGATGATAATTTGCGCACCAATTCCTCTGACATCGTCTTATTAATCGTTAGCTTATATGCAAACATGACAAGTGAAATCTCCCGCAGCTTAAACATGTGAGAGGTTGATCGCGCAGAGAATCGCTGAGCTTATGTGAGTGCGTGTGTAAAAGCAGCAGTATATATATTTTAGTTCTGCTGAGCCAAATAAGACAGGTCAGGGTGAAGAAGTGACAGCCAAAGAAAAGCTTACCACAAAACGGAGAAGTTATGACAAATCAGACTATAAGGCAAAAAGAAAGTGCAGCTTTATGGTTTCATGGACAAAATAATTTCTGTGGCTGCAATATGACGAGCTAAATAACCAGGGCTGCACATAAGTGGTCCGCAGGTGCGCATTCGCTGTCAAAATAAAAAACACGCACAAGGGTTAGGGTTAAATTTAAAAACTGTACTTTTGAGTTAAAATATATATTTATAATTTTAATAAATGACAAATTAAAAAGGCATGAACATTTTTTTTGTATCGAAAAAATATCGAACCGTGACACCAAAGGATCGAACCGAACCGAACCGTGAATTTTGTGTATCGTTGCACCCCTACTGTTTATCACCATACATTACTACAAAGATTATAACACACTGTTGGTATTAAAGGAGCTGTGCTTTAGTGGTTTGAGTTGTATCTAACTGATATATTCCAATTAGTTCATGTAAATGCAGACTGTTCTTCACACACACACGACCGTTTCACAGGTTCTGCAGTAGGACCAATACTTTTTGCATTACACATGCTTCTCTTAGCCAATGATATTAGAAAACACATATCTATGAAGTTAAACTACAGGCATATCATGAAAACAAAGGCCTGGATGTCTCATAATTCTTTCCTCTTAATTCAGTCAAAAGTGGGGTTATTATATTTGGCCCCCATTGTTTTCAGTTCCTTTCACTTTCAACCTAATTATTCTCATTGCCTTTCTTTGTCCTTCAGTAACACTGTGAACAATCTGAGTCGTTTTGATATATCCTTCAATGTGTATTGAGCAAACATGTAAGACTGCTTTTTTTGTTTATGTGCACAATATCTCTAAAATTTGAAATATTCAGTGTCAGGGTAATGCTAAAAAGTAGCCCACTAATTTATTATTATCTAATAAAACTTATTGTTAAGGCTACACCAGGAGACAAATCAACCACAGCTTCATTCTGCTACTATATGCTCAGACTGCTCTGAGTACTCGCACGTCGTTTATAGATTGCTGCAGCATTTATTAAATAAGTCTGTGTTTCTCCCAATGCTGTTTTCTCTTCTTTTCCTTCTTTTCTCTTTCCTCTCAACCCCCAACCAGTCATGGCACATGGCTCTGCCTCCTGGAGCCTGGTTCTGCCGGAGGTTTCTTCCTTTGAAAAGAGAGTTTTTCCTACTGTTACTAAGTGCTTGCTCGTAGTGGGTTGTTTGATTGTTGGGGTTTTCTATATCACTACTATAAAGACTTCACCTTACAGTCCGAAGTACCTCAACGCTACTGAATTGAATTAAACTGTTGCATATAGCCAAATCTGGCAATGGTTTGAAATCAGTTAGTTTCCTAAGTAAAGGAAACTAATTCAAGGAACCACAATCAAAAGCAGAGAACATGCAAACTCCTTATTAAAAAGTAAGGAAATACTTCTTGCTGTTATGCAATGAGGACATTTCCTTACACTAATTACATGTACCATAAAATATAAAACAAACCCTTAAATGCCACATGTAAGATTCAGTGAATATTTATCCAAAGTCTTAGTTTTGTTTAAAAGTTATGCATTCTTTACACCTTAAAGAGATACTAGTGGCATATTTTTTCAGATAGAAAGCAGGTTAGCAGGCCAAGTGTTTATCTGCTAAGAGAGCAGAGTCTCAAGTAATTGAGTGGAGACATTTTATTAATCCAAGTTATAAACATCAAGTACATCAGCTTATGGGACTCCCAAACATATGGTAATTAGCTTTTACTACACTAATATAATATATTAACACCCCAGTCCCTCCCGAAGACATGCATGTTAAAACACACACACAAACACACATGCACCCTCTCATTACCATATTGCACGAGAGGAATCATTTGCTTGATTGGACATAGCTTTTAAATAGTCAAGAGGTCCAGCAACCCAGAATGGGGTCTTAAATTTTCATCATGAATGACCTACAAACTACTGTCTATGAAAGAGTCATAAGATGCTTCCTACTCAAGCAACAGAAGTGTCAACTTGAAATATTAAAAATCAGTAGTCACTGGTGTGTAGATGTAGATTTAAAGAGAATAGTCCAATTTTTCTAGGACATTTTAACAAATGAATTAATAATTAAATAAGCCTAATCAAATATTTGCAGTAACCCTGTTTATTCCAGGTTTATTTATTTACTCTTCCCAAATTGATCATCTGTCCACCAGATTGTATTCATGTTGTTAGCTTAAAAACAATAATTCATTTCAATTAAATCAGCTGTAGTTGTTTTTGAGCTATCACATATATTAGTATCAGCAAAAGTAAGGTATAGTACTGTGTAAGTCAAGTGTCAAGCCTCCTTCTTTATACTTTTAAAGTGCTCCTGGTTAATCATTATCCAGACATATCTGGATAGAAAAATATACAGTAAAACATTATCAGTGATGGATTGGTCTTCCTAAAACCCAGACCTCAACATTATTGATGCAGTGTGGCATCATCTTGAGAGGGAATAAAATAAAAGGCAGCCAACATCCAAAGAAGAGCTTTGAATGTATTTCGAGAAGCCTGGAAAGCTATTTCTAGGCCCTGTTGAAACTAAGCTTACCTAAAAGTTCACACTCTGCTGAAGAATAAGCTAGTCATACCAAACATTGACTTTCAAGCTCATTAGAATAGTGCAAACTCTATTTTTTCACCTTATAAAGTCCCTATCAAAGGTTTAAGACCACTTTAAAAATGGCAAAAAAAAATCATATTTTGCATGGTTGGATCTTAACAAGGTTCCAAGTAGAGCTTCAACCTGCAACAAGAAGAAATGGGAGTGAGACAAAACATTTATTGAAAACAAGGCTTAAACTAAAACAGGCTGTTTTACAGCTGATCAAACATTTAAGACGACATGCCTTTAAAAGGTCAAATCTGTGCAAAAATGTGGATTCATTGTCATTTCCTGTCAGGTAGTCATATTGTCATGACATTCTGATGGAAAAGGCAAATAAAACTTTCTGTTTTTGAACGTGGTCGCATTGTTGAACTGCATAAGCAGGGTTTCTCGCAGGGTGCTAATGCTGCTGAGGTGGGACGCACTATCACAGTCATTTGGAATTTCTTAAATGATCCTGAGGGTTATGGAACAAAATAGTTAAGTGGAAGGACCCAAAAAAAATGTCACCAGCACTGAGCCGGAGGATCCAATTGGCTGTCCGTCAAGACACTGGATGATCCTCGACCCCAATTAGGGATGTTACTGGTGCCGACTGCAGCCCCATAACCATCGTACAGCATCAGAGACTGAAGGCTGAAGACTGAAGCTTCAAAAAGAAAAAACGTCTTCAAAGGCTACGTCTCCTTGAACTCCACAGAACTGACCATTTGGACTCTTCAAGAGAGCACCAAAAATGGGACATTGAATGGTGGAAGAAAGTTTTATTCTCTGATGAGAAAAATTTTAACTTTGATGGTCCTGATGGTTTCCAACATTAGTGGCATGACAAGCAGATCCCACCTAAGATGTTTTCTACGTGGTACAGTGGAGGGGGTGCCATAATGGTCTGGGGTGCTTTTTCCTTCAGTGGAACAATGGAGCTTCAGGAGGTGCAGGGGCATCAAATAGCTGCTGGCTATGTCCAGATGTTTCAGAGAGAATCCCTCATAACTGAGGGCCCTCGTCTGTGTGGTAATGACTGGGTTTTTCAACAGGACAACGCTACAATACACAATGCTTGCAGGCCAAGGGACTTAATCCAGGACAATAACATCACTCTGCTGGACCATCCTGCATGTTCCCTGTGAACCTTTGGGGATGGATTTACAAAAATGGACAACAGTTACAAACAGTAGATGCCCTTCCTGCTGCTGTCTTCATCACTTGGAGTAATGTTCCTACTCACCTCATGGAAACGCTTGCATCAAGCATGCCGCAACAAATTTTTGAAGTGATCAGCAATAACGGTAGAGCTACTCATTACTGAGATCATGTTTGGAACTTTGATTTCTCTTTTTGGGGGGTTGGAGGTGCGGTTCTAAACTTTTGATCAGCTGTAAAAGAGCTTGATTCAGTTTAAGAGTTGTTTTCAATAAATTGCATGCTCAAACAATGTTTTGTCTCACTCCCATTTCTTTTTTTTGCATGTTGAAGCTCTACTTAGAACCTTCTTAAGATCCAAACATGAAAGACATGATTTTTTTTGCCATTTTTCAAGTCGTCTTAAACTTTTGTTCAGGACTGTATATTGTATTTCCATTCATGTTTACATGTTTCAGTAAATCATTGCAACCATTTCTCATTTTTAGGACAATTTAAACACATGAGAGATGGCTCTAAACTTTTGAACAGCAGTGCATCGTAGTCAATGGAGCTTCATTTATACACTAGCAGAATCACCAATCAAGCATGAGTTTCCAGTAATATGATAACAATATCACTTGTAGATTTACAAATTATTCACACAAAAAAGAATCTAAAATCAGTTGACAGCTCACTTAAATAGAAGATATTTCAGATAAATGAGAGATTACTGTAAACTTTGAATCATGTACATTTGCTATAGTTAGGTCAAAGAATCAAAATATGTACCTAATAATGAGCCTGATAGGCCCTCTTTAAGCCCCCAACCATATATATAGTGTAAGGTGAATCTGTTAAATAGCTATCGGAAAAGTAAAGAACGCATGTTATTTATTATTGAGCTGAGTTTACTCAAGTCACTCAATAGCTAAGGAATGTGGAATTCTTTGCTTTTGCATGTCATACAGATCTTTGAGAAAAAAAATGTACCAGATTTACCAAATAAAAGCCATTACCAAAAGATCTTTGTATTTATCTCTAATTTGAAAATATGAATTGTTAAACTTTGAGACTCCAAACTGAAAGACTTTCTGCTCTTGACTTTCACATTTTAGAAAAACAGAAAAAGCTTTCATTCAATTCATTTATTGATTCACTTTGAAATTGTTTGGAGAAGTAAATATGTCATATGTCATGATCAGCAGAATACTTAGCAGCAAATGTGAGATTGTAAGATGTCATTAGTGATTAGAACTGCTTGCAAAAACTGTGATTTTGTTTTAAGGAGTGTGTCTGTTCACTTTTAATAAGCAGGCAGGCTGCACAACAGTTTCCTGTGTTTTAAAGCTTATAGTACCAGACCTTCTCCATCTACTCAGCTGCTATTATTCTGTCAAGAGCTGCTGTGTTTTTGTCAAGAAAGGAAGTTATTTCATTTCCACCTTTTGTCTGTATCTGAATGCGAGCGACGCTCTTTCAGCAATATTCACTCCCCTCTCCATCCTAACAAAAATATACAACCTTTCTTTGGCCCGCAACGCTTGTTGGTTGCAGAAAAATAGGAATTTCCTCGATTGGTGTAAATCCCCACACCAGACTTCAGCTGTTGTTTTTTCCCCCTTTCCCCCCTGCTTCAGTGGATTACAGTGTTTCCATCAACCAAACAGACAGCCCCTAGAGTGCGAGATGATATCATCAACAATGTTGAGTAAATACTCATAAAACCTTGTTTCTTCCATTATGATCAGCAGCATTAAGAAATAATAAAATAAAATTATGAGAATGCAGGTTGACAAACACACCCATTCAGAAATATAACTAAGCCTATACTGTTGCAGTCGCTGTCCTTAACATTGAAACCATTGGTCTGATAGCTACAAGCGTCCAGCACTGTTGGTTTCAACGTCCTCTGTTTAAAAAAAAAAGTGTTCGTCAGCTGACCTGGAAAACCAAAGTTTTGAGTATAATCACAACTTTTCCGTTTTGGTAGTTGCATGTCCCAATGCAACCTGGGGCAACAGTTAGAAAGGCTGCTTTTAGCAGAAAGAATTCAATGACCATATTAGGCATTGTTTAGAACCTCTACATATTAGCTTTCACACACTCTGAGCTATAAAAGAAAAAAATGACTAATGACTTTCAAATAACTAATTTTAAATGACTGAGGCTAATACAGGCCAGATGATATGAATGTGCCATCCAGCAGCGGAGACACATGTTCTGTGGAAACAGGATTTGGATTAAAAATTTGCGATGTGGCCTTTTAAGTAGTAAGATTAATAAAAGAGAGATAAAAAGAGGCAGTCAGGTAGATAGAACCCATTCTTAGACTTGGCTTGATAAGGGAGTGGGAGGTCTCTTGCAGGCAACATCTGCTGTCATTAACAATATCAAATTTAATAACTGTCAACTGCAAGGGAAATTCCCAGTTCTACATATTTCCTCACAGCATATTTAGCGTATTTTCACTCTTGCATAGCTGTATGTTGCAGTATGTGCTGTATAGAACAACTTGTCCATGCTCCAAAGACTCATAATCTAGAAGTCAGGGGTGTCCTTCACGTCCCACCACTCCTGTTATTGTTGCTTCCTGACCTCAGTGGCCTCTGCAAAAAAGACACTTTGCTTTAGCAGGACTGTTGTTAATCCTTTCAGGCAGCTATGAGCTTACCCCTCTGCTACTGCATAGCCTACAATAAAAGTGTATTACTTTGTATCTCCAATACAATTGAATGATATATATATATATGTGTGTGTGTGTGTGTGCTAATAATTTTATCATCTAAAATGATGGATAACCAGGTAAACTGGCAACAAAAAGGTTTTACGTTCATATTATGTCTGCCTCTGATCAGGCTGATTTTACCCAGTAAGAATGCATTCATTCAGCAATCTTGCTATCTTGCTTTTGGCTTTTGGCCACAATATATGACCTGTCCTCCTGCTGAGGGGTTCGGACACATTAGGAGCAATGAAGCTAATGATATCAGAGCACTCTATAGAGCACATCAGTGCACAGGGATGACAAACCTGTCAGAAGACATAATCTAAGAGGAGGTCATAACATCTTCAGAAAACCGTAGCGATTTGCACTTCTTTCTCTGCCATCCCGTAATAATGGAGCACCAATAAATTCCTTACCTGCCATGAGCCAGTGAGTTCACATGTAATAGCCAATGACATTAAAGGATGAAACATATCGTGAAAAAAATAAAAACGGTGGTGTTGCTAGACGTCTAAGACCTTGTTAGACACTTAATTATCAAAGATGCCAGGAAACCTTTTATGAATAGCTTATTTTGAGGTGATTTCTCTATTTTAGTATCTTTAGCAATACAGGACTACTTTTCACTAGATACTGAGCAGTGAAACAGCAAAATATTCCTCAAAAAGTCTCACTTTTAGTGTTGTAAAGCGGCAGTAAAGTTAATGTTTTTACCCAGTGTAAATAAAGGCTACTGTATTGGCTCACTAAGGAAACTAAACTAATCTTAGGCCTGTTCAATTATCCATTGATCACCCAGCTATTTTTTTTAACTCATAATGTACTTTAATTGTTGGATTTTAAACTGAAAACTGGTGCAAGGGAAGAAGTATATGAAGTCATCTGATGAGAGCTGTATTAGACATAAAGCTACATTAGCTAATGTGGTGGTAAAAGTGATCAGATCTTTTTTGAAATTATTTTTATTATAAATGTCTGTTTCTCTACTTCTATTTAATTAAATACATTATAAAGTACTATTATTCTGTGTTATTAACTCGTAACATAAACCATTACAACACTCGTGTTTCTTAACAAAATTAATACAAATTCGTTGCATCTTTCAACTTGTTTTTTTTAACAATTTTGCTATGCCATTGTGTATTCTATTGGATCAGGAGAAGAAAAATGGCTGTTTTGTTCTTTCAACCAATGTTGGATAGCAGAGACAGCAGAAAAGATTGGTGAGTAGGTCTGCGTTTTGAAGCATACCTGTGTTAATCCTGCTCTAGATTGCTGTGCTGAGACTGCTTGTATTTACATATGCAGAGGATCCCGCTGTTTTGAGCACACCATTGACAAGACAGAGCAATTAATCATCCCCAAATACTCCCGCCGTGCAACAGACGACCCTTGCAGAACATGCTGCCACGGAGGGTGTGCAGGTGTGAATCAAGCTGCAAGAAAAAAAAAACTTCAGAGCCAGTCTCTTCCTCAATCTTTTTTGTTTGTCATCTCTGGACAGAACAGAACTCATATCTAATGCTTTCTTCTGCCCTGTTTTTTGAATGAGAGATATTCGTTTGGTGCCAGATCATCTCATATAGAGCTGCAAGGAGGGATGAGGTGGACAACGGTTCAGCAGGGCTGTCGCCATGGCAACTTGATTTGATGATCTTAAAAGGGTGGCTATAAGCAATACTAGGAGAAATGTGCTTTTTGCTTATGGGCTTGTCTCCCATTGATCAAAGAACGTTTTCTTGTAGGGAAAACTTCAGAAAGGGGTACAAAGTCTGGTGTCTGGCCAAGTTTGGTGTCTGCTGAAAACATATGATCTCACTTGTATCCCCACGCTGAATATTCGGTGTTTCCTTAAAATAGAATCCCGAGTAGGACCACCAACTTTTGAGAGATCAAAGAATTAATGAGACATGATGTGACTTCCTGCTGGATGGCCTCACTGCTTACAGTTTTGCTTAAGTATTATAATGAGCAAATGCTTTAAAAGTAAAAAATCCTCATAATGTTTATAAGATTTGGTCTGAAGATCTTTTATGCCAATTTTTGTAAAGATTAGAAAAACTAAAATTGAAGAAAAATTGAAGAAAAAAACAACCCTGACACAATTCTGCCACAGACTGCATTACCCTTGTTTCCCCATCAGCCTGGTGGTGGGCCCATTTTACAAACCCTATTTAAATGATCACAACTCAGTTATTGCTTGGGTTTCTTAAAGATGGGAAGATGGGTTTTATCATTATATTTGGCGTATCATGGTAGATCAAAGCATTTATAAGGTACTGCTGTCTGAATGCCGACATAAAAATTAGAACATAAAACATAAAAGTTCTGCCTAGATTTTAACATGTGTTCTTTACATTACTACAACTCCTCAGTTCCTCAAGTCCTTAAAGATGAAAATTAATTTCTACTTTTACAGCTAAAATTACAAAATAAAGGTTTAAGAATTGGACATTGCTTCACAGTCTGAAAAGTTAGCAAACACGGAATAGCCTTAATAGCCTTAATACTAGATAGGGAGCACTCCACTGATGACAAAACACAAGTAAGACTGCACAGAAGAAATAATATCACTATTACTGCTAAAACCAACTAGTTAACAAAATTTTCCATTGGATTTATTATCTGCTTAGCTTAGTGCCGCCTTACAAATCTGCGAACAGGGCAGATAATTATCTCCAACGACTTCAGTCATTCACGATGACCGACGTCGGCCAAGTGATGTAGTCAACATTTAGATCTTCAGTGTATAAAAAATTTATTTCATGGACGAAAGGGTAATGTCAGGATGGCAACATCCATGTTTTCTCAACTATACCTTTGTATTGTTCATTAATAGTATAATGCAGCAGCATTATTATTTTTATTGCTCTTTTATTTACAACCAGTTCTAAGTTATCTTTCTGTTGCTTGATTTTTAACATGTAGCACAAAGTGGGTTTACCTGATTGTGGTCTGCTTACTGCTTGTGTACTTGATTGGGGGCTGGGGGACATTATATCTGAGGTGGCAATATAGAACAGTAATGAGCTTAAAAGCTAATAAGCTACACAAAGCTCTCTCTCTCTCTCTCTGAGCACCACACTTCAGCTCAATATTTAATGCTGAAATGAGTAGATGACAAACAATATGAAACCCTAATATATGTTTTGTTAAACAAATACCTCCTCAGTAATTATTGCATAGAACATCACCAATATAGCGAATTCAGAAAAAGTTAAAATGCTAAACTTAAATTGGTCTGCAGCCTTCAAAATGTCAGCATAGCATATAGTAAATTTGTCTTATTTCTTATCAGGAGAAACTCACTCCCAATTGTCTTCATACCCCTGGAGCAAGAGAAGACTGTTGAATTTCACTGAAGACCATCTGCTTGTTCTGAACAACTGGGGAAAAGAACATGCTGAGGTGTACGCTCTCCAGATAGCTTCCCTTGGCTTCTGATTCTTTTGCCTTTAACGTTCCTTCTGGCATCCTGTCTTTGGAGATGCTGCATCCGCAGGCCTCTGGGAGGTCTGACTTGTTGATGTGATGATATATCAGCTGTCCAAACATAGTGTCTTTAAATGCATTTTCTACACAAAAGTTCCTAAATGATTAACTTTTATACATACAGTCTTTTTTTTCTTTCTTTCTTTCTGTTTTTTTTTAAACTGCGGGAATGTCCAGGGTAGTTTTTGGGCCAAGTTAGGCAAGTGACACACCTTTATTTAAGCACTGCCCCTACAGCCAAGGGCAATTGAAAGCACAGAAAATAACACCATTGGTTGTACGAACATCTGCTCCCTGGATATTTGATTTCCCAGGCAGATGTTAGACCCCAGCTGCTATCACAAGATAATTTGTATGTTTGTGGAGAGAGCTCCCATTTGGCTCAGTTGATGGTTATGTCTTCTTTTTCTGAATCAGCCAGCCACATTGTTAAGCATATTTTACAGCCTCACCCAACCTAATGCCCCTGTGTACATATACTGTCCAAGTAAAATGTGTGTGTTTGTTTGTTTTTTGTGCACTTAAGACATATATTGCATTGTGTAGAGATAGGCCAAAATCTCACCTGAGTCAAAGAAGTCATTTAAAAAAAAGCTGACAGTTGCCTAATACAGATATTTCACAGTTCTGCAGGTTTGAGGTAAAATTGTAGTAGAGTTACCATCACATAATTAATCTGGGTTTTTTCCTATTCTCAAAAATTCAAACATACCGTATTTCTATTTTGTATCTAGCTGTTTATATTTGACGAGCAACTATATCTCATGCAAGAACTAAAAGTAAAGACAAAGAAATAAACAAGAAAAGGAAGAAAAGGCCTTACTTTTCGTGCCTTCTTGATTTTTCAGTGACCTCGTCCTATCTGTGTCAACACTAGAGTCAAACTGATAACCCCTCAGGCATCAAAAGCCATAGCATTTTATTGATCTTGTCATGTTTAGAAGCTCATAAAGGTTGTAACATCCTCCTTAAAGCTGCAATAACTGTAACATTATCTGCAAACACTGTTTATGTGCATATTGGAAAGCAGAAGAGTGACAGCAGATACAGTGCGCTTGGTTTTCAATAGTTATTTAACCAGGAAATGAAACTCTTGAGATTGAGATTTTCATTTGCTGTAGTGTCCCCAGATGACGTAGCCAGCATTAACCTAGTACACAGGGGAATTTGGAGCTCTCACAAAACATCTGCACAGATACAGGGAGAACACGCAAACTACACGTAGATGCATCCCACATTGATCCTTTCACTGTGAGTCAACAGCACTAACCACTGATGCACTGTGCTGTTTTCTGAAGTAAAGGTAACGAGTTGAATACACCACACTGTCATCATAACCATCTGTAAGGTCATAAGGTCTGGGTCTCTAGGCTTTTACTTTGAAAAGACTATATGGAAATGTGCGAAGTTAAGGCCCACCCTTCGGTGCCTCTGATTGGGTTATTTTTAGAGGATTAGGTCGACACATGACTTATGAGGAATGACAATTGGTCAGTTTAGGCACAAGGAGTGAATCAGAGGCATAGTATGTCCAGAGCCATCGAGTAAGTGACTTTTTCTCTCGTGCTATTTTAATTTCAAGTGAATATATTGTGTTCAGATCCAAATCTGCAGCTATCATCATCGTGCACTCCTCACATCCTTTGTACAGTAGCTGTTCCTTAGACTCATGCTGCGGCCACGTCAGACGCAGGTACTGGCATCATCTGTGACATGTCAAAGAGTACAGTGTACAAAAGGATAACTCAAGGAAGATTAGTCCCACACCTGACCCAGGGGGAAAACTGTAGCATTATCTGCTTGAAGAGACTCATGTCAGAGCCTCACAGGTCTTGACTGACCCCACCACTCCCCACTTTTGTCGAAGGCTTTAAATTCTCCCCTCCCAAGTTCAGAGTCGATTTGTTATCAAATCAACCGTCGAGTGTCTGATTCATTGCTATTCAGCACTCCGGCTGATTTATATGCAGAATGTAAAACAGATGCCTTATGCGATACATATTTATGGTGAGCCCTGCTCTCACAAGATTTATTATAGGTTCTTTCATCGGGGTGCGCATGAGCTGTGCTATGATGACTTGTATTTCCTCTCAGCTGCCAATGCCAAACTCATTAAAAAGAGGTGTGACTATTAATATACATTGTAATACTGACAGCTCCTAATTTATAACCCAAGTATATGTTTGGGATTTCTTCTTTCTTTTCCTCCCATTGTTGGGGTGGGGGTAGTGATCTTTTTGTATCTTCATATATATGTACATCCTCATGTGAACAGACGTGCACACGCTCGTATTGCTCCTGTGCATGTCTATGCAGTCCATGTATCATGTAAATACAGTCACCATTTTTCATTTTTTTCCGCTTATTATATCTCATATTGATTTATTGGGTGTAGTCCCTTGACCCTTAGATACTTGGCTCTGGGCAATATGAGGTCCAATACGTGAAAAAATACAGCTTACTTTGAGTTACTCCAAACTGATATTATATATAAGAAAACACATCTATTTAGAAACTTCAGAAATCATACAAGCCATACTGTGCGCTCATATTTAGCTCCATTACTATTGAACAATGTAGCATAATCCTTGGAAAGTTCAAAATAAGATGAGATAATATATATGTTATTTTTCATTATTAATTAGATTATTATTAATATGTCATTAACCAGTGTAATGTATTATGGTTATGTAATGTATTATTGTATAATGTCCTATCATATGCCACGCTCATGTCATGTGTCAACTTCTCAGCCATAGTAATTTTTCCCAAGGTTACGGTATATCAAACTTCGTTTGACTTAGCAGAGAATATTCTCATGTCAGTCAGTATCCTTTTGTCACTTGTATTAAATACTAATACATACCTTTATATTTAGTACACATCGCACTCAGAAATCATCTGAGCCATGCAGTGATAGCAGTAAAAATGGGAATAACTCTCACCTGTACTCTGCATATATGAAATATGTTATAGTCTTCTATCCTGAAGTTAATGTGTTTCGACATCAGTGATCAGCACAGTGGAGAAGCCAAAGCAGTAGGGCTCCAGCAGCATGCTGTGCTGACCAATCAAAGGCATTAATCATGTGTGTTTATGGTAAGGTTCTGTAAAATCCTGAGAACATAATCAGAAAGCTCATAAGTCAGTAAAAATGTCTAATTTCTACATTTAGAAATCATACACAGTGATTTGAGGAATTTGTACTGAATGCTTTAAGCTAAATTTAGGAAATTAACACTAAGAGCTGATCGACCCTATTTCTAGGTATGGCCGTAGTTTGCATATAATAGATGGCTGCTTTGATGTCATCTACTACAGCGGCCCCCAACCCCCGGGCCAGGGACCGTGAGTCGTTTGGTACCGGGCTGGGAGAGTTGAGGCTCGGGTGTGAAATTTATGGTTTTCAGGGTTTTTATTGGTTTTTAGCATAATTTTTTAAAATAATTTTTATCGTTAACTCAGTTAACTCTGTTAACTCTGTTATGAATAATTCTTCTTTTTTTGGTACCGGTACTGGTTTTATTTTTTTGTATTTACCTGCGACACCTTAAAGGTCGCTCCGTGAAAATATTGTAGGATATAAACCGGTCCGTGGCGCAAAAAAGGTTGGGGACCGCTGATCTATTGGATGTCCCAGTGTGAAGTTAAGTCCCAATGAAAATCTAAACCTCTTTTTCTATTAACACTTTGATGTACAAGAGGTCGATTTGACTGAAGAAATTATTCTCCCCACTTGAAATCTTTCCTGTGTTATACTCCTTTTTAATTGTAACTGAGACCATTTTACAACATATTTTACAACATGAACTCTGAGTGACAACGAGCATAGAGTGGATACCAAAATTGATAGCCTTAATCTTATTATAGTGTCATTATGAACTAATTTAATAGCGTCTATCTCTGCTAAATAAAATGTGAGCACTGATTATGTTGGATCCTGTGATGTCTTCATACATTGGGCTTGCTCAGGTGCATTCTACCAATCAGATTGAAATCTGGTGTTTTTGCAGGCTGGGTCCTAAACAGTTTTTGCAGTTTGGCAGGGGACAGTGTTCTGCTAGTGGAGGTCACCATTGTTAGGGAGGGCTGTTGCAACATTGTTTAGGTGGCTACTACATTAAAAAGTAACATTTACACCAAGGCCAAGACCCAAGGTTTCCCAGCAGAACACTAATTGCAGTGAGCTTATCACCGCTATTCACTTCAACTATCACTGCCAGTTATCAACATTTTAAACAGCTGTTTAAACACATGATTGTTTGTAATCATTCTGAAAATGCAAAGATGTGCAGACACAAGTAATCACTGCTGCAGTTTTGCCTTTTTCAGATGACCAAAAATCATATGTTGGGATGACTATACACTGTCAGTCATCCCACCAGTGTCACTGTTGCATGGGTTAGTAATTAGTTCATAGTTTACCTTTAAAACAACTCATCCTGTCAGCCTGAGAAGATTCTCCTATATGCCAAGTTCTGAAGAAAATCATCAGTACTAAAATATCATTCAAATTTTTTTCTCTAATATGTTATGATGGCTTCAGGCAACTAAAGAAAAATCTGGCTTTATCGGAACGTCAAAGATGTAGAGACAAATCCCTAAAAAAGCGTTATTAAGAACAATACTTTTTTTTTTTTTACTTTAGAAACTATATTCTTCTGTTTGCAAGTTTATCAGTGAATTCGTGTTTCACAATAATTCACTTTAAAAGAAACACCATATGGAAAAAAAAACAAAGCTGTAATGCAAATGCAATTATCAAAACTTACAATGTGGAGTAAAAAATATACATACATAATTTAAGTAATGTGATTTATTTAGTAATAATGCTTGCAGGGGACTATGCATTGGTTATTCTATATATACATTTGGCTGTGGCACAGAATCTGGTTAGCATTATTTGGCTATTATTACACTAATGAGTAATAATTTTTGATTTAACATAGGACATAGGATGCTTTTGTCCCGACTTTTGAAATCCATGCTAAAGTTTAAATTTAGAACACTACATCTTCAAAATACAGAAAGAAATGTCTGTAAATGGTCAGTTGCTTTTTCAAACAGCCACATGAAATATCTCACCTGGTACTCTAAGACAACAACAAACCAAAGAGGAGGAGAGTAAAACCATTTTCTACTCTTATCCCTTGACGTTCAGCATGCATCCCTGCCATCTATCCCCATTTCTGGCTCTCTGTGTTTCTCCCTCAGCCCACACTTGAGATGCTTTTATGTTACACGACCACTCGAATTTGAGCCCAGGGGGACACTATGGGTCCCTGAGCGAGAAAGCCCCCAAAAATCTATAGACCAGATGTATGATGTTATATGGTCAAACTGGCAAACACAAAAGGTCTAAAAACAAAAGCCATGAATTAACCGAGAGGCTTTCAACAGTGTGTTTTCAAAACAGCCCAGCTGAGAGCTCAGATGCCTCTCCTCCTTCTCAGTCACTCCCTCGCTCCAGCCTCGCTCTCAGCATTTCTCCATCTCTCTTTTCTCCCGCACTCCCTATCTCCCCCCTTTCTCCGTCTCCTCCTCTCTGTCTTATTCTCTCTCTACCACCCCCCGAGACTAAATGCTTAAAAAGAAAAGAAAGGACACCATTTTTGCTAATTAGTTGAGGACTTAACAGGCGCAGGATATGCTGCCTTAGTTTTTCATCTGCTGTCCACGGGCTGTCGACTGTCCTGTGAAGTTGAGCCTGTGTGGCTAAAAGTAGAAGAAAGGAGCAGGGTAGACACACACAAATGCCTCAGTGGAGATCCTGAACAGGCCTCCAGTGGGGGTTGAGCTCAAAATGGGGGCTAATCATTAGTATTTAACATTTGGGAATAAAGAACCCTTAAATTAGAAGTGTAAATGGCTCTGCGCCCCACCTCCATCCTTAGAAATGTTCACAGGCATTTTTAAATCAGAGGGGTTTTTTTTTTCCGGCATGTGTGGACCTGCATGTGCAGCAACAATACATATAAAAGGGAAAAAAAAAGAAACAAGCACATTAGCACATCCACAAAAATTATGGTTCATACTCCTCTTTTTCACATAATCACTATAATTTTCTTCTTTTGGTACTAAACAGAAGCATTAATTGAATATCCTAATTTATGTTTGCTTTTTCATTTATTTTTTTAAATATATTTGCAGTCATTAATGTGAAAAATCTAATTCTATTCACATTAAAAAATATATATTATCCTTTGAACATGGCAATTTAAATTTACCTTAAAGTTAAAAGGAGTTAGTGTGTCAAACTGTATAACTAGACTTTAATTGATAGGTGATACTTGCATACAGTAGGAACACTAACACTCTGCAGACACAAAATGGTCAGCTGGAGTAAGTTGTAAGTTGCTCATTTTAAAATATTATATGCCATATCATTTAGTTGATGTTCATATAAATGACACTGATTAGACTGATCTCTGTCTGTCTGTAAAACTGGTCTCATGGCCATGTCTATATTTAATATATATATATATATATATATATATATATATATATATATATATATTTTTTTTTTTTTTTTTTTTTTTTTTTTTTTTTCCATAAAATACTTTGCATACAAATAGGGAAAACTGCCTGCTATTTCTATCGTACTAATAAGGTAAGCAAACCTTAAGTATAAGGAAACTGTTTTTTGTGTAATCAAAAGCAGGTCCAGCAGGTGAAACAGCAAAAAATATACACAGACAACGAAAGCTGAAACTCAAGCCATAAACTTAATTTGCACTTCAGAAACCAGCAGGTCAGGTACAAGGCTCTTCTAAAACTGTGAATTCATAATCACATTAACATATGCAGCACTACAGCAAACAACTTTCAACTGTAAAAACCTCTTAATACCCATAACGTATTTCATGTCGCCGAGTCTGGGGAGGAAACTGACATGGCTCGCCTGAGTGTCTGAGGTTTAGAGAAGCACAACAAAGTGGAAAATTAACAGAGTGGAAACTTAATAAACAGTTGCTTCGCTGCAACACAACTCGGGGTAATTCCCGCAGGAAGAGAAAGGCCAAGAGCAGAGGAATGGCAATGAGACTTTCAGCGGCGTCCTCCGCTGTGTTAAGACAGGAAGTCAGGGGTGAGGAGAAGGAATCTGAAAGTCAGAGTTCAGCAATCGCTTTTGAAAAAGTTCAGCGTAGCTCTGCCTTGTTACGGCCTCTCAGCATTTCTGCCTCACAAGTTAAAATGCTATCTTCTCCCTGATAACCGAGTCAGATAAAGCATCTGCCAGAGGTACAAATGGTAGTTCTGTTGTCATGTCCTAAAACACTTGTACAGAGATCTCTGTGTAGTTGTTATATTGCACGTTAAAAGGACCAGGATAAAATGGTATAGGCTGCTAACGTTCCCGGCTACTTTCCACAAATGGGTGTATTTATCAGAGATGTAAGACACACATCCTATTAAACCAAGGGCACCAGAGAAATTCCTCACATGATCACCACAGACCCATAACTGTCTGGGACAAAAATGGAGGCAGTGCCGTATGTCAGTTATATGGAGCAATAACCAACTTAAAGAAGTGTGGTAATAGAGCCATTTACCTGATCCTGAAAAAAGAAGAGAGAGGACTTGGCCCCCAAAAGCCACACATGCACTCGCATAAACACACACACACACACACACACACACACACAGTGACACAAACAGTGGGGGTTTGAACAAATAGGTCTTTCTTTCTTTTTTAAAAAGTGTAAATAGAGTAAAAATATGGCTACAATTCTATGTGAAGAGTTGTAGAATACAATATAAGAATGTTGTAATGCAAAACAAACAATGTTGTCTGCATTATTGGTGAAATTGTCCGAACTGTTATTTGACTTTGGATGTTATATTTTGTGGCTTCACCATAAACACGCTGCTCCATGCAGTGTGCATAGGTGCTTGAAGGTGTTCATGCTGACCATGTTCTGCAACTCAGACTTACACAACTTACCGAGTGCCTAACAAGTGGAATTTGTATTTTTGGCAGCAAAATGACACAACGAGCTGTGTAGTGTGTCACAGTAAATATAGAGGAAACTGAAAGTGCTTGTGGGTACTTTTTTAAAAATTTGACCAGAGGTGAAATTGCTGTACTAATAACAAACTAGTAGAAAAAAAGGAAATTATATCGTATTGGTAACGCAAATGTCATAAAAATTAATATATAGTAAATTACTGCATGTGTAAGAACATATAGTGAGATTTTGTATATTTAACCACTGACATGACTGCCTGTCACGACATATTACCAGTGTGTGAAATGTTTTGTTGTGCTTTGTCTTGTTATTGCTGTTGTCATTGAGGTGGTTGTTCTTGTCACACACACATCAACCATACACACCGACTTGTGTTACTGAAACCGTTAAAGACTGCTGATGCGGGGAGGTGAACACACAGTTGCTTAACTCATTATGCTTCTTTCTTTTTCTGACAGGCAGCGCAGAAGTGCTGAGTAATCTGACTGCAATAAACAGCACAGGGGCATACAGCCGCTAGCAACGACCGCTAAAAAGTGGAATGGAAATACTTACAAGCAGTCAACAATGAATTATAATAATAGAATAGAAAGAGGGTGTTATGTGTGGCAGCTTACTAATTATTTTATACCTAGAAAGCAGAATGAACCCACATAAAGAAGAGGCGAGTGAACTTCTTTGTGTTGTGTACATCCCACGAGTATATTGCCATCATTTTTGATTGCAGTCATAAATACGGAGCACTGTTTCAAAACAGTGCAAGCTGGGAGAGTGTATGAACGAGCATGTTGTTCAGGAGTCAGGCAGGATTATGCTCTGAAATCCTTTGAACCAGGAGCAGCGGGGGCCACTTGAGGCAGGGCAATTGGGCAGACTGTGAAACAGGTCTCCAGTAGAAATGTGCTTATTTATGTAATCATGCAAGAAATATCTATTCTGTTGCTTGTGAAAGGATCTAAGATGGGAACTCCAAGCGTCTCTTTTCTCGGATTCTGGTTCAAAATAACAGTATAACTGCTCCCCCTGGTGTGCTTATCACTGCACTGCCTGAGAGAATAATCTGTGGCGTAATTAGTATGCACCCTCGGGTCAAAATACAAACTTTGTAGGAGTGCATTTTCACATAATGCGCCAGCTCTGTAGCCTTTCTTTCACCTCTTCCTGGCAGCCAGAAAATATTGCAGTGCATTCAACGACTTCACTGAATACAAAAGCAAAAAAAAGGAATTGTTCAAGTAAGACAACATAACCTGCTCAATTAAAATATTTGCTATCACAGTCAAAGTTTCACTATATTGTCCCGTAAGCTTCTTTCTAATCCTTGAGTGTTGAACCTTGAATTAAAATTTATCTCTCTGTCAGAACTTCAGAAAGTGGGGAAAAAAAGCAACACGGATAAACTTACTCTCCTCTCTCTCCCTCTGCTTCCCACACAACTACACACACATATACTGTACATCCCACACATACACAAACTCATGTAAAGACAAAAAGTACTTTTCATAATTCAGTAAGCTCATAAATCACAGCAGGTTGAGGCTCCACAAAACCTCTTTAACATCCTTTAAGTGTTAAATCATCACTTTGTAGGAAGAGCGAAGGAAAAGACAGGAAAAGGGGCAAAAGAGCAAACTAGAGAGAGCTGTACTTTTTCAAGAATTAAGTCTGGGAGTATGCAGTTCTAGCCTTTCAGTCAAATATGTTGCCATGCAAGGGATTAGAGGTCTGTGACGCACTAGGTCTTGACCTGTGAGCCTTGGAGCCTGGCTGTAACTTGACCCAATACCAGGTGTATGCCTGTGGGTCAAAGGGTTGGGAAAGCATGCAACAAAAGACAGCTCCTCAATAAAACCCTCACTGCTCCAATTAACCATTTTAAACCTTGTTTTCAAGCCCTCAAATAGCTCCTGCAAGCATGGGTTGCAATGTGTGGTGCAAAGCCTCATATTACCTTAATTGTAGAAGCCTACACAAATGTCAGCTAAATGAAATGTGTGGTGTGTATATCCTAATAGAGAGAATGTTAATGGCATGCTTACTCCCTGCACCCGCCCGGCTTTGCTTTTACTTTCAAAATAATTTACTGCGCCTTTAAAGCACCCCGTCATCTGCAGCCAGAGACCCATAACTGTCATGTGAGTCGATCATTTACTGGGCGATCTCCTAAGTGTTACGTGTTAATGGGTAGAAGCTGTAGAAAACATAGGGAAATAACTAACACCTACAGAACCAACAGATCAACTCTGTAGAAAGGGAAACTATATCATTTCATAACACATTCAGGACTGCAGCAGTTAATCAAGCTACCTGCCAACAGAACTGCCGTTTCTCATGAACGTGTCAGAGGAGATGTCTTTAAGTATGCTCATATGGGACTGAATAACTGAGTGGGATTCTTTCAGTTGCATTAGTTGTTGACACTGGGGAGTTTGGAACATTATATTTTCTGGTGACAAGGTTAATGTAACATAATATAAGCCTCTAATACTCTGCTTATTTCTGGCTATAAAGCATAGCTGATTTCGTATGTATTTACGTCTAATTTTTGAAATGAGACGCGTATGATTGCACAAACGATTTCATATTTGACTGTTTCCAGACATGAGTGTGATTGATTTAACTTTCTTTTGAGAGGTAAAATAACAAAAATATGTTTGTAATTACATTCCACATTAATCAAAAAATGTATTAGGCGTTTCAGGCTGGAGTGACCTCCTGGCTCAAACTGACTACACTTGGAGTCCACGACTAGCTGGCCTCAGAGAGTTATTAATTGCTCCAGCATGCCCTTGCACAATGTGTTTGGATAGGTGTTTCTAACAAAAAATCCTTTGTGTTGCTTCACTTTACTCTGTGACTCAATTAGGGAAGGAAATGAGAGTAAATACAAAAAGCTATTGTCTGTCTCCAAGTTCCAGCACGAGCTGAGGATCTTACATAACGTTATTGTATCTTGTCTACAATAAGTTTTATACATTTTAGCTGAATTGATGGAGATGTTACGGGATCAGAGAGTAAGATTGCTATTACAGGCTGATCTTAGTTACTCCTGCTCTCTTTTCTATTTCGTAGATTGCATAAAGTGTATGTGAACATCAGAATAAGCAAGACTATAATACAGTAAAGAGCTGTAACTGATAATACTTAGTGAGGTAGTACAAAAAATGCAAATTAAGATTTATAACCCAAAGCTACCATGCACATCTTCATACTACTTGTTTTTGTCTTACCAAAAAAAAGATCAGTTTATCATCACATAAGTCAAATAATGAATAGAAATCCTCGTATTTGACATTTGTTGCTTGAACGGTGCATCATTGATCAGTTATGGTTTCAGCTTCATATTTTAGGTGGTTTTTGATTTATTTTCTAGGCACAAGCCAACAGTGTCAGTATAGATGTCATAACTGGTGAAGTTCTGCCAGCATGGGGATATACCATCAAAAACATACAAACCCTTCAGACAGTTTCCTTTGTTTTGACAGTATGCTTTGTCTCTCTGTTTCACCTCTGTGTCTCTCCCTGCCCAGCTCCTCTCATTCACTCTACTAGCCTTGGAAAGGGGTTTCCTACTGAGGCAAATTCCAACGTGCACTTGCCAAATGACCCATGACCATGGGCGGACAAGGTTACCAGTACTGACTTTTACAACCATTTCTGCCTCCATGCTAGTCTCTGTGTCTCCCCGGCTGAAATAGTAAGCCAGATACCGTTGTAATGAAAAGCTCGAGGCTCAGGACAAACCTGCTGCTCTGATGCCCTCCAGGCTCAAGCTGACAAAAACATCAAGACAATGACAGCAAAGTATGAAAGGTGAACAAAACCCCAAAGGATATTAGAGAGATGGATGAGCAAAAGGTGACAGACCACTAGAATCTGTTCGCTAAATAAAAGTGCAATTTAGGATCTTTATGGGTTCCTTGTGTTGTACACGGCACCTGTGGTGTAGACTAATAGGTGCTGTGTGTTTTGTTTTGTTTTTTCATTTCTTCTGATGAGACTCTCCCTACATGGGCCAGCTTTAGAAACACTTCACACAGTACTTGACCTACAGTGAGTCCATTGTCATGCTAGGTGACACACTGAGGAGATGCTCTCTTATTTATTTATTTCATTTTAATGATGAAAATCACACAAATCACATGATCACACAGAAACAAAAATATGTCTTCTTTTGTTTTCTTTCAGAAAAAGAATCCAGCACTCTCTCTTCTTGGCACGTGCAGTGGAGTAAAATCTTTTTGTGAGTAACACAATGTGACACCACGGTCAGTAAAGACTGATGTGAACTTCAGTCATGCAGAGCATTAGTGCTGCAGACTGTGCTAGAGACATAGTGTATTGGAATAATCCCATCTATAATGCAATAAACTGCAGTTTAAAAAATTATGGGTAATAAGAGTACATTCTGAAATTCTGAACATGGGAGACGTAACAATTTTATGGCATAAGTATTAAAGTCTTATGTCAGCGGTATTAGTAGATGGTTGCCGAGATCAGCCACCCTGAATCCTGATCTGGCAGGTTTTCTTTTTATTCAGGCTATCTAACATTTGACCATTGCAAAGTTCTACAAGTAATGATGCCTCCTATATTGTTTTTGTGCTAACGTAAAAAACTATGAGATATATTGACATGAAAAGGAAAACAAAAAAGGAAGAAAAAAAGAAACTGGAATCGTCTCAACCTGAAAAATGTGCTGGGCAAAGATATTGGACTTACCTTGTAGTCATCTTCAAAATGGCAAGTATTTGGGCACCTTTTAAATCTAATGGCTTACTAAGTAGTGAGGTGTACTATTTTGTGAATACTTTGTACCCCATTGCTGACATATTAACCACAGTGAGCTGACCAGAGCATCGAATTAAAAGCCAAGAACTCACGGCCATGTCTAACTGGCAAACACGTTTTTAGACAAAAACAACAAACACAATGACGACTGCCAGTGTTGTGGTGAATTCACCAAAAAGGTGTAAGGTCACTACCTTAGAAGTTGTTGTTTTTTTCCCCCAATCTTAAGAGCCAGACGATATATTTAGTGTTCAACAATTATAATAGCTACAGAATGATTTTACTTAAGCCTCAAGCAGACGTACTGTTTTTTTTGTTTGTTTTGTTTTAACTTTTACTTCTGGAGATTTCCCAAATTTATAAGCTCATTATCACATAGTTGGATTGGTATGTCATAGCTGTGACCTTTGGAGACGTCAATAAAGAACAGCAAAAATAAACCACTTACTAAATAAAAGGACTGTTACATTTACAAACCAACTATCATTTAGATCGACCAAAATAAGCTACCATCAACAATTTTTCATTTAAAAATATTGTAACTAGAATGTTTGACAGGATACCTTCTTTCAGCTGGTTTCTTATTCTTAAGGTGTCGCCACAGAGGGTGGCTCCCCATGTTTGATTTGACTTATTTTACTCTGAATGCCCTTCCTGATGCAATCATCAAGGGATCTGTGTCTCCACTCTGTCTTGAACCAAGGGCTTCATATGTTAGGCAATTGGGTAAACCCCTACACCAGATAACAGACAATATAAAACAAATGTTAAAATCTAGATATACAGTGCTTAACCAATTTTCTAAACCAACCAACTGCATTTTTTTTATAGTGCCAAATCCCAACAACATTTGTATCAAGATGCTTTGTATTTTAAAGTAAAGACCATGCAATAAGACAGAGAAAACAGAGAAAACCCCAACAATTATATGACCACCTATGAACAAGTGTTTTGGCGACAGTGGGAAGGAAAAACTCCCTTTTAACAGGAAGAAACCTCTGGCAGAACCAGGCTCGGGGAGGGGTAGCCATCTATCATTACCAGTTGGAGTGAGGGGGAAACTCAAACAACACTAATGTTTTAGAAACTGTAAAAAACTTAAAAATGGCTGTTTTCACTGAACTGAATTCACATTGTTAGACCCTATTTCAAGTATAATGACTAAAATGTGCTTGACCATCGTTTTCTGTTTTTTTGTAAAACAGTAATTTTGAAAATTCACGCATAACAAAAATGTTAGCATTAAAAATATTTTTGCAGTTAAAGAACTTGCACATACTCGTGGATAAACTATTAGAGAAACATAAAAAATGATTTTCGTAGCTACCAATACTGTTAATTTAGGGCAACTGTTGCATAAACCTTACAATAGGTGCTAAGCACTGTATGTCCATCAGTGACATTTTGAATTGTTAGTTGGTTTTTCACTGTACAAAAGTGAACTGACTGTTTTAGAAAACCATCAAACCAAACTGCACTCATGCTCATTCATGCCCCTTATCTGTTACTCGAAAAGGGTTGTAAAAGTTAATGGTGCTGGGATTAAATAAATGTATTCCTCCTGTAGTATTAGCTCTATTTTCATGTCCCAGTGAATCGAATGGCCTATTGGACTGGAGTGCTTCTTTTTGCTTCTGTAGTTAAAGGTGTGTATCTTACATTGTTTCAAATTAGGAAAGATTTGAACCGCAGTAGGATCATGGTGGTTTCAAAGGTCTGTTATTGTAAAAAAAAGAAAAAAAGAAGAAGAAGAAGAAGAAGAAGAAAAGAAAAGACAGACAAAGGCAGTGGACAATCTACATAATTACAGGGCAATAATATTCTGCTGACCCTACAACACCATGACCTCTCTAGGTTAAGTCAATGTGTTAACTGATGATCTACAAACACTCTGGAATTCTTCAGTTGATTTTGAACAGCTGTGCAGAGGGCACTGACCAAACACACAGAGGAATATGTGTTAATGAACAAACAAAAATTATTTTTCAACAAAAAAATGGCAGAAAAGCTTAATAAGCTTTAGTGTGTCTTACTTTTTTTTTTTTTTTTATCTTTGACACATTACTTTGCTAAATAAACAGTACTGACTAAGCAAGACCCCACAAGCTCTAAGAAACATTATACACCATTTACTTTCTCTGTAAAAGTATTTCTTTTTTCTTTTTCTTTTTTTGGACTAAAAAGATTGCATCAAGGGGGAGACAGAGGACCAAATGGGAACAGTATCTCTTTTCTTTGAGAATTACATGAAGAGTGAGCTAAATATGAGGGTGGAAAGCATGCATGAGTGGTAGGCAGTGCCGGAGTGTGGTTGTTCATGAGGGTATGAGCTCCTAGCCCCCAAGGGTGCAAACCCTGTCAGAGAGATCATAATAAACTGTCATCTGTACCGCCAGGGGCTAAAGTTCTATGCTGGTGCTGAGACCACAGGAAGACTGAAATGCTAAGTGATGCCACACTTTAGAGGGCTTCTGTACTGTGAACACACGAGCCTGAAGATAAGAGTGAATTTATTTCCAAAAAATATCAGCGCCCAGAGATCAGATACTAGAAAGCTGTACACAGAGATCAGTATACTGAATAGCAAATCCGTTCCTATTATTTTGGCTCTCCTATTTATACAGTTAGGCCCATAATTTGTTGTAGTTTCTGTAGTTTTGCCTGTGTACACCACCACAGTCAACTTTGCATCAAACAATCAATATGTGGACGAACAGCAGACTTTCAGCCTTCATTCAGTGGGTTTTACCAACAAAAAAACAACTGCTTATGAATTACAGTGGTATAGATAGTCCCCCATTTTCAGAGGCTTAAAATTAATTGGACAATTAGCTGGCAACCAATTTCATGACCACGTAAGGCTTCTTCTGTTGTGATTTCATAATACATGGACATAAAATCTGAAGTTCATTTCAAAGTTTTCCATTTATATTTAACAGCTTATCATTGTCATTTTAAACATGACGACCAAAGAGGTGTAGATACAACTGAGGAATGTCATGATTAGACTGAAAAACCAAAATACAACTAGATAGCAAAAGCTTTATGAATATCAGCAGTCAGGCACATGTTTGGAAAGAATGAATCCATTGGCCAGCTCAGCAAAGTTAAAAGACCACAGGAAACAACTAAAGTGCATGATGACAGAATTCTTTCCATGGTTTAGAAAAACAACTTTGCAGCATCTAACCACGTCAACAAAACTCTCAAGGAGATGGGCACATCATTGCCAAAGTCTACACTCAAGTGTTTACAAGAAGACCCAAAACACTGGTTACATTCAAGAACAGGAAGCCCAAATTAGACTTTGCCAGAAACTTTGCCAAAAATATCCAAAAGAGCCAGCACAACTCTGTTAAAAAAAATCTTCGGACAGAAGAAATCAAGATTCACTTGTACCAGAATGATAGGAGGAGGAATGTATATGGAAAAGGAGAGAAACAGGTCATGATCATGAACACTGGAGGTAATGTTATGGCATGGGCCTCTATGGCTCCCAGTGGAACCAGGTCACTAGTGTTTATTGATGATGTGACTGCTGATTGAAGCATCAGAATGAATTCTGAAATGTGCAGGGCCTGCTCTCTGCTCAGATGTAGTTTATTATACACAATGTATTATGTATGAACGTTAATGTATCCAGGCAGTGACAACACAACCTTGTATTGAACAAAATGCATATTTATAGGATTAATCTATTACTAAATACATTTTAGGGGAACTGAAATTGCTGTCTGGGATATCTTGCGACGATTGGAATGATTTTTTGTATTGCTTGTTATATTGTTATAGCATACTTAAGTTTTTGTGGCAGAACCAAGAGGTTGGTGGAGTTATCCTGCACAACAGGAGAGTGTGTGGGTAGGTTTAGGCAAGAAAAGCACTTTCATTTCTTGTGCTTGAAGGCATCTTTGAGTGTCTAAGCAAAACAAACCCCTTTTTCTAACCTTATAAGAATGATGTGAGGGCTTTGAAACAATAACAAACCTTAATTAATGTTTGAGTTGCCAGCACACTTTCACTCGATAACAAAAAGTACAAATGTCACTTGCTGGCCTGGGGAGGGGTGGTGGGGGTGGTGGTGGTCAAGTATACATGCTCATAGCCATGTGAGGAATTCTTCACATCCGCCTCTCAATTTCATGGCAAATTTCCTCCAGGACTACATATGTTTGGGGAATGTAAAGTAAAGCAGCAGGGGGCAGTTCTCCTGGATTAAGTCAGCTCATCAGTTTATCATTCATCAGACAGCAGGAGTTTGAGTACAGAAAAAAAAAGCAGGAGGAAAAATCCCTAATTTTCTACAGCCATACCTTCCTTTGTACTTCAGGATTAACGACAGGGCTGAGAGAACCTGATGAGTTTAAAGCTTCAGAGGAGAGCAGGGTGAAAGAAAGCCAGATCAGAACAGAGATACCATTAGAGAATCTCATAAATCAAGAGTGCTTATGGCGGGGGAATACGCTCTTAAAGACCATCTGGACTTTCCAACCCTAACATTTATTTTGAGCTTCCTCCACTGAGAATATGCTTTTAAGGACAGAATTTTCTTCGGTATTACTGCACTACAAGTGGCTCACTTTCTGTTGTCTCTGCTTTGTCCATTTTATGTCTGTGATTAATAAAAGAGGGTCATGCTTTAGAATAAAAAAAAATGTAAAAAGAAGCAAAGGCCAAGACACCGACCGGCACTGGACCACCACCCCCACATCCACACCCTTCCACTCAAAATTGCACCATTAAAAACAATGTGTCACCCGTTTTCCATGATCATCATGTTCGAGTCAAGCTGACACCCAGGCATCTCAGAAAGATAACCATAATTCTCTCTAAGGCCTTCACAGGCCTCCCAACTTCCTGCAGACACCTCTTCCTTTCTGCGCTTCCTGGTGTTATCATAATCCAGGACCCAGAGTGGACCTTTGTGGCTCATGGCCACGTCTTCCGCTAGCACACGTGTGCGTCACATTATCTGTTGAGAGGCCAGACTCCGCTTCCTGTCAGGTTGTGGAAGGGTTGTGCAGTAATGTCGGGAACAGGAAAAGGAAGTGGACATGACTGGTATAAGATGAGAGAATGGAAGGAACAGAATAGCTTACAATATCTATCCCCGCCTGCTTTCGTAATTTATAAACAACTGTCATATTTAAGTATGAAAGAAAAACCTTTTTGGCAGTATCACAATTTTAAAAACAGAACATCAAGCTAGAAACTAACCGACTTGGTGTAAACAGTTCGAGCATAAAAAAAATATAACAGAAAGGACAAACAAAAAAAAGTCAAAAAAGTACGTTGCTGAAGCACCTTAGCTCTATTTCTTTATTTCTCTTTTTTATTTTAAATTTATTGCAGAACATCATTCTTCCAAAAGATGGTGCGTCATTTCATGCTATGTTAGTGGTAGAGAGTGCTGTAGGAAAACTATGGCGCAAAATCCACCATAGGTTTTAAATTAGGTTGAGATCTGGTAATTGTGACCACCATAGCGGAATGTCATCATCACATCATTTAATGGTCCCCACGCAGCATGGATGTGAATATTTTCAACCTCACGTAAACTTTATAAGCCGATCCTTGATTTCATTCTCTTTAAGCAGAATTTGTAGGCCGTGGGCCAGATTTTAGGTGCTGGAAGCGTTCTAGTTGTTGTTTGTAGTCACTTTGCTTCAAGGGCTTTTGATCAGTTGTGTTTGTCTGTCTCTCTAGAAATCAAAAGGGGAATGGGAATGTCATGTATCTGTAATAACAGGATTTTTGCTTTTAAATGTATCTGCATTTGTAAACAATGACTGGCGACAGCTGCAAAATCTTGGGCCAGATACCTCCTGGCCGCAGAAAAGTCAGCAGGCTCGCTGATGGGTTCAAAGACCACTTGCATCAGGACATAAATGTTTTGTCACAGGATAAAGGTGATCACTCAAAGTAATTTCAAATTGATTTACAGTGACCCTTCCTTCTAAAGAAACAATTGGAGCCAAACAATAAGTGAAAATGCACCCAACAGTGAACCACAACCACCAGACCTCTCACAGTGGGGTCATGGGTTCAGGTTTTTTCTTTAATTTTCCACCAATCTGTAGCCAGTGCAAAAAAACTGAGAGGTTAAAAAAATGGCAGGAAAAAAAATACAGTGTATGTGCTTGCACATCTACATATTATTGCCCCCCACTTGGCTGTAGCGTGAGTGAAAGTCAAGCCATGAGCTTGGTCTGGCTTTGCACACTTAACTGGGCTTGGAGCTCTTATTTCAATGGATGCCTAAGTAGAGTTTGACTTTGAAGGCTTTGATCCGGAGGCAATGCTATGGCATTTGACTCCTAGCTAAAAAAAAGCAATGTGTCAGACCTCTGGGGTCACTGGGATCACTTATCGCGGCTGAAAATAACCAGTGGCAAGCCACGATTTGGGGAATCTAAAAGAGGGCTGACATTAGCAGGTGCCCTGAGGTGGAATAGAGACAGCTACAGAGCAGGTCACTGACCTTGGACCACAGAGAACTTCTTTTTCTTTTTCAATCTTTTTTTTTTTTAAACCCGAGGGCCTGGTTTCACTTAGCAGAAAGCTTCTTCAGCTGAAACTGGTGAACAACAAATACTTCGCCAAGTATATAAAATGCTGCAAAGTGAGTATCAATAAATGGAGTTCTACAATGAGGTCAGATTTTCTAAAACCATTGTTGTTGTGTTGAAGTATTCTTATGAATGCCATCATCTGAGGTGCGTTTTTGAAACTTGTATAGGAAAATGAAACCAACATAACATATTCTTGTATGACGTTAAACAGCATCAATTATTAAGTAAGTTGCTATATTAAAGATGTAAACATCTATGATGTACCAATCATCACAATATGCAAATATTGGAATTCCTCACAGTGATCTTTGCTAATAAGAAGAATACAGTTTGTTTAAATTAAACACTTTCCAACCTTTATTTCAGAAGTGTTTTCTGACCTTTGTACAGGAGACTAACATTTCTGTGAAACAACAGGATGGAGATTACCTACTAAAAACGGCTTATTTAGTTTTTGTTTGTTAACAGTTTGAGAATAGTTTAAAAAGCACACATAAAGGTGATTTTCCTATTCAAGAAACTTTTAGGAAGCATTCAAAAAGTTCCTGCCTAGACACTTTTAAACACTGGAGTCACTGATATGTTTTGAACATTGCAGAATAACAGAGGCAGCTTGTGTTTCACTGTACAGAATGGCAACACTGGTGGTCTTTGTGATATATTATGTCACGAGGATCATATAGCATCACTAAAGTCATTTTAAACAACTCAACACCAGTAATGTGCTGTTCCTTGTGTGACACTAGCAGGTGCTCTTTATTTTTGGTCCTTTGTGCTTAGTCTTCTGAGTAACTACGTAAGCTTTTTTTGTCATGTATCATAGCTGACAAATATTTAGTTACTGGATATTTAAAAACTGAATCCATATTATAAGCTTATTCCTAAGAGATATGATGGACAATGGAATTGTCTACACAGCTTTACTGGAGTGAGTGATCAGAACACCAAAATCACCCACTGAGTTTGAGTTCTCAAATCGCTACGAGAGTTCTTGTAGCACAATGCATTAACCTATAGTGCCTATGTTCAGAGATACAGTTTAGGGTGTATTGATAAAGAAAAAAGGCCGTCTCCAAAACAATCCAGTCATGAGCAAGTTCTCTCCTCTTTAGGCCTATAGCTTTACCAAATTTTACCAATACAAGGTAAAAATATGTAATTAATTTTTTTTGAAAAGATAATTTGGTAACTTCATCTTTAAAGCTATATCATTTTAAAGGTTTATGTTTGTCCAATCACATTTTTACATGACAACTGTCACATTGCAACTTTTTTTTTCACTGTAAATATTGGAAACATTGACGTTCTTTGTGATATACTGCAAATACAGTGAAAAGCCATTGAATTGGACAATTGTTTAACTACATAATTATTTAATTGCCAGTGGCTGCTGAAACACATGTCAACATGTCGTTAGAATATCTCAGTCTAATGAATACTACATAAAAATTCTTTACCAGCATCAAAAATTTAAGGTAAAATCTCACAGAAATGTCCTTTATGTTCGTGGTTTCAAGAGGATTATTGTAACACAGATTTTTGGTGCGCTGTAAAAACATGAAAATGGTTGGAGGAAGACCTTTCGAAGCTAATATATGTTCCCACGAGGACTAACCCATTTCACTTTAATGACCCGATGACCTTTTCTCTTTAACCAAGCTTAGTGCTAAGAACAGCAAAATTGTCAGTACGCTGTTCAGTCGCACACTTGTGTTTTGCAAGGTGTAATGAACACTGCAGGCTCCTAGAGCGGTTTTAGACTCATCATCATCTTGCTAATCCTTAAACCACACACTACTCCTGAGTCAGCTGCTGTTTGCCCAAAAAACAATGGATCCCAATAATGGCACTGGTTCAATAATATTCGATTAAAAAAAATCCAAAAGTTGATCATTTACTGTCAAAGCAACAAATCTTTACATTTGAAAAGCTGCAATCACCAATGTCTTCTTTATTTTTTTTAACTATTCCTTGATAGTAGCTTTTTGTCAGTTTGAAAAGCATCTACTGACAAGCTTTATGGCACTATCACTTTGATGAAATAAAATATGCCTTATAACCAAATTACAACTATGTGGCTATTTTTATGGTTATAAAGGCCCCAGTCAAAAATCACATGTCAAAACATGTATATGTTGACACACTGTGTATAAAAATATCAATTTGCATAAATTATGCATGTTTTTATTTATTTAAAATTTTACAAACTATTCTACTATAAAATAATTAAATAAATAGAAAATAATTTCATTAATTAGGGAGGCTACTCTTTTAAAACACTGCCTACCAAGACGTTAAAACAATTCCACAGAACAAAAGCTGTCTAAATCTTCTTTGTGTCTTCCATGAACACAAAGGCATATTTGGAAGAAGACAAAGCTGATGACAAAGCTTTTCAGTGTAAAAACATATTAAAGTCTTAAAATATGAAAGGGTGTAAAAGACATGAAGGCGAGTCTGAGGTGGCATGTGAAGGAACAGAGTGCAGAAAAGAGACGGGGAAAGGAGAGACAGATCAATACGAGTCAGGAAATAAGGTAGAAAAGGTTATTTACTTGACATTGATCGGTTGTAGCAGCAGCGGAGCTTGGCCTGTTTCTCTTTTGTTAACCTTTAAGCCCGAGTATACTCACAAATGACGGGGGAGTTAACTAACAGGTGTAATTTATGGATCGAAGGAGGTCACAGTACCTCTGTCACTGACTGGTGATTATATTTTTGCAGCGATGAAGAAATAAGTAAGATCAACAAGCGTGATGAGGATGAGTCCACTCTGAAGACCGATTTTTAGAAAAGGCATGGTGAGATATGAACTATTTAGGTCTGAATATGAAATAGACAGAAGTCCCTATTTAAATAGAAGCTGAATTTACTGCACAGTGTGGTATTAGCGTAGTCTACAACAGCAGTTGCCAATCGAATGTACAGTAATAAAAATGTTTAAAGGTTTACCATGAAAAAAAGCAGTTCTTGTATATAATCCTAGTTCTTCTAAGGTAGTCCAGCATCGACACTGAGTTCACGACTGAAACTGTTTCTGATTGTATCGTATTGCTTTTACACAGTAGTATTAAGGCTTGATAGCACGAGTTATTGAATTTTTTTTTAAGTAATCAGTTTTGTAAAATAGTAACTGACCCCGAGTAATTTTTCTGTAGATCCACAGAGAAGTATGGATAGTGAAAAAAAGCATCGTCATTCTTAATGGCATTAGGTCTCAAGATTATCTGTGTTTTATCTTTCTGTATACTAAACAGGATATTTTGAGATTGCAATAATAGCATACTATAAAATAAGTTTGAAATATTATTTTTCTGAAACAGATGCAACGAGTCATGATTTGATATTACATATAGACTTTGACTGTATCAACAAAAGGAACAAGAAGCTTCAATAGTGATATGTGCAAATGATTACCGTAGGCTGCTTTTAGAAGCTGATCTATGCGTGGCACTTCTAAAGTAGGGGAGACCGGGGATAGTTGTAACGTGGGTCTTCCAATTTCTCCAATCAGGGCTAAGTTTCAAATGATGTGACTCATCCTGTGCATGCCCAACTCAGTTCTGCTATCACATGTGAAAAATCAGCACATTTTGTCAAACACAGACAATTTAACACGAAAAAAAGTAATTTGTGTGCCAAAAAGTAAGTTTTTCTACTTTATTTCAATTTCTAATAGCATTATTTGCTTTGCAGTTAAACTCATCAAACTTAAATTGTGTTATTTGTATGTCTATGGGGATATATTCTGTGTAGGTCTTTAGTGCTAATGTTTTAGGCGTTGGCTGTAATGTTAGCTAGTTCATGGCTATAGGAGTCTGGGTCAGTTGTAACAATAATGCAGATGTTACAACTTACCACACTATTACTTTAACTTATATTAAACAAGTTGGGGCAACGACATCAGCAGAGAGAGGTTCACTGGTCGCATTTGTATATGCGGTTAATGCCATTGGCAACACAATTCCTCCACTGTTTGTGTTCCCACACATACATTATGCAGACCACTGTGTCAGAGATGGACCAGTAGGAAGTACTGGTAGTGGAAATAAATCAGGATGGGTGCAAGAAACAGATTTCCTCATCTTTCTGAAGCACTTTGCAAACCACACCAAGGTAAGCCATGATAAAAAGTAATGGAATTGCGATGCTGGTGAACAACTACATTTTTTCAGCTTCATTGTTATGTTCAAAATTGGTGCAAGAGTTGTAGGTTATAATGCCCACTGAGCCAATGGGACCAAACTCAAGGAAGACCAACCAAAATTAATGAAATATTCAGTTGCAGAAAATTCCATAATTTGTCTTTTTTGGGGGGTTGGTATATGTTCAAAAGTTAGATTTCTGCATTCTGTCACACACACACACAGCTACATAAATGGATGTAAGTGCATTCATGTGTTGAATAAACAAAGATTACATGTTAATGTTTTGTTAGTACCCTTATTTCATTGTGTTACATTTCACCCCAGGATATGTTACAACTAACCCAGACTATGGGGTTAATTGTAACATTTCACTCTTTGTGTTTGAGGCCATACCATGCAATGGGTAATTGTGCTGCAGAGAAAATAGCTGCACTATTTAATAGCAGAGACATGTAAATACTTTGCATTACATTTTGAATCCACTACCTTAAAAGAGCTCCAATTTACAGACAGAAATGTCAAAAATGTTACAACTATCCCCGGTCTCCCCTACACTGTTCGATTTAGTCATTTAAAAAAAAAAAAAAAAAATTATATAAGCCTGAATTAAGACATTTGCTTATCTATTAATATTTGCGGAAACCGTACGTAGGCAGTAAGCAGGTTTTGTTAGCTTTTACTACAGAGAAGGGTCATATTGTACTCTTGCCGCACATCAACATTACCTGGCCTCAGCCCAATGTGCACTGCTAGACATCCATCATGTCTCTTTTTTAGTCCATGAAGATGGCACAGACCTGATGCACTGAATGAGGAACTATTTGTTCTTCCATATGCCAGTACTTGTAATCGTTTTCTCGGGATCCTGCCAAATTTTGCCCTTTGCCAACAAGGGCCACATGTTTCCACAAAGGAAAGTCTGGCAAGTGGCAAAGATGATTTTGTAATTTGGCTTCAGTAGAAAAAAATCACAATACCACCCATGTTAGTGCAAGCATATCATTGTCCGACTTTATTTTTTCTTCTTTTTACCATTCAGTACATAAAGTTACATATTCCTATACCATTACAACACCATATACCACATTTACAATAAAAAGCATTGTTCCTGATTTCAGAGATGTTTTACTTTCTCTCTGTAAGTTGGCGTGTATTAGATGCCCATCCACCTTAAGGCATTTGTGTGAACAACCTCACTCATCCTTCTGTTTAGCCTCTTTAAGGCTCTGTAACTTAAAGAAGTGGGATTTTTGTCATTGGCCACATTAACTTACTGAAACTTAGCCAGCCCCACTGAGTTGGCAGGGCTGCTAAATAAACATGGATTGGTTGCTCAGGTTCACAACCTCTTCACGAGGCACAACCGTGTGCTCTAATGGAAACATTCAATGCCGTGCCAAACGCTGTCTTTTTTTCCCTCTTTGTTACACTCCTGAATTGCATTTAGTGAGACAAAAATGGCTGCATACACAAAACACATGGAGGGAAACACTTATGCTAAACAATGAATGCTTGAGTAAATGCCTGCCCGGACTTGTCACAAGGGTTATGAAACACTATCAGAAAGTAAAGTGTAACAAAAAATACATACATACATATTTTAATGTCTTTACACAGGTGTATGGGCGTAAGCACTTCTCAGAAATCAGTCCATTGTGTATTCCGGTGACTCATTTTTAGAGAGGAAGTAGACCCATGGGGTGAGCTGACCCTAAAAGAGCTGGGAAATTTGTTTTTTCGCTCCTGAACTTGGCTATATCTCACTTTCCAGAGGTGCCTGTCCCACTCACTCACTCTCAAGGACCAAGCCAATCTCCCTTTGTAAATAGAACTATGTTTTATAATTCCACCTCTCTCTCAGATGACCATATCAATAATGCAGAGGAACCACATCTGTCCAGAACCATGAGATTATTTCTCTGATTTGGGCTGACAGTTATGGTAATAGTTTGGCAAACAATCTACTCCAGCAACAATGACCACAGATTACAGCTGTTTTCAGATCAAAGAGACTGCAGAGCGGCCCATGATTGATTGCTCACCAAGAGACAGAGTCAGGCAGTTCAGCCCCCCACATCTCACTTTAGCCTCTCTAGTCTGATAATGGAAACATTCCTTTATTTTTAATCTTCCTGGATTCTGTTATAATTTGGATACCAGAGGGTCCACTTAATACTTTGCTTTCTAGGCTTAGCTGCATTTCTTTCAAATAAACAGTTTGTTTATGAGTAATTTAATTGTATTGGAAAGAAGTGCTATGTAAGAGACACAAGATATAATACTTTGACAACAAACTGAGACACAATGTGAGCGCCTTACTCCCACCAGGGGCATCAACACTATGCATTCGCTGCACAGTATACATAAGATCAGCTGTACTGTCTGGGTTTATTTTTATTTGTGGGGTGTAGAAAATGTATATTATGCACCAAAAGTTACGTAATGGTTACTTTTGACTAAATGTTAAATACAGTATAAATGCTTTTGATTATGCTGTGTCAATGAACAAGGTTAAGCTTAGTGCTTAGCCTTCATAAAACTTAAAACGTCCTCACACATGCACAGCATAAACCTTTAATGTAAAACTGACACAGTCGCTTGGCGCTCGTCACTGTAAAGAATTTGTGTATAAACACCTTAGCTATTCAACAAAGCAGCTCATTATTTATTAATGACACAAAAGCTGTAACACCATTTGACTAATATGAATTTGCATATTTATTAAAACAGGAGACATTTGTGATTAATGGGATCCAGCCATGTCACATGTGGATTGGGGGAAAAAAAATTGTACCTCTTGTATCGCTACCCAAACTACCAAGACTAGTGTGAATTACTGCTTAAGCTGTGTTATACACTCTTGGGACCCCTTGTGAAGCTTTACACAAAACAGATAAATAATATATTGTTTAATGACAACAGGATCAACTTTAATAACGTGCACAAGTTGTAGGTTGAGGAACACACTTTACAATACAACATACAACATTACCTGAGATTATGTTAATTACAACTTGGTTGACTTATTGAACTGTAAAATCTTGGGGGGGGGTGCTGGCTTGTCTCGGCCTGATTCAAATGTAACCTATAAAAAATGGGGAAAAATTAAAAAGAGAATAAAAAATTGTCTTGACGACAAGGACATTGTCAGATAAGTGGAGAAGGGCAGCCAGAGAGCTATTTAGAGTGACGGTAAATGGCCTTTTTACCATTCCAGCTACCCCTGCACCCCCTTCCCCCGTTTAGGGATGGCATTAGAGACTGCAGACTGACATACATTTTTTATAGCTTCATAAAGTCGTCCAATGACCAGGTCACCCTTCTCATAACTAGGGAGCAGAACGCTTGAAAAAAGCCATTCATCACCATGAAAGGGCCTGCTTGTCCAAGCGCCTTCAAACATGCACACAGTCTGGCAAGAGACGCTCAGCACAAATGCTAACGTACTTCTGCCACTAATGCCAGATGACCTTCTCACATCTATTAGCGAGCTGGCTGACACAGAGGGTAGAGACGAGCCCTTCTTGTCTCCTGCAAAGATTTCAATGACAAGGAACAGAAAATATCATGCATGATAATGGCCGTTGCCTCCAACAAAGCAATCTTTCCCATTTTTTTAAACAATACAAGGTGATGTCAGGTGAATATGAAATAATCCATGATTAATTATACACACAAGAAATCTTTGTCTCCAAGTTTATTGCCCTGTAAATTAGTCGTTATTGTAGAGGTGCAGTTAGAGGTAATATAACAGAATAACATGACATGCTTTTTTAGATGTCCCCTTTGATTTGGCAAGTCACAAGGACCTCCGGTGTCGAACTGGAACGCCCCTCACAGACAAACCATCAGACCACCAAACCCCATTAGTGTGCAATTAGTGACAGCTGGTGGGTTGTCAGCTTGGTAATGGCCTCAAAAGGAGTACCCATGGAATACAAAAACCACCAGTGATGCAATGGATTAAACCTTGGCAATAACAGTCAAAACAGAGAGCTAGTTATACAGAGACTCATGGCCATAGATCTCCAATTCCAAAAGTATAACATGCACAACACAATGTTGTCTAATACCACCAATCTGTATTATTGCTGTTTTTTAATGCATGACATTAGAGCAACAATGACTGAATGCCGGGCCCTGTGAAAATGTAAATATATTCAGCTAATCTCATTTTAACCAAAGGTGTTCTATTTTGGTACTCTAACAGTTCCTCCTCTTGCTGGCCTTTCAATTCAAAAGCAAGGGCTAAGCTATGAGGCACAAGAGGTGGATGGCCTGAGAGGGAGAGGGAGGCAGGGAGAGGGGGGGTGAAGTAGTTTAATAATTTATTTAAGAGGGAAAGAAAGCAGCCAAGGGGAACAAATAGTGTTTCTCCCAGAACCAAGCCCCTCTGACCCCAGCCCTGCGTACCTGAAGCCCAAGCCCCATCGCATTAGTGAAATTCTTATTTGATGGCATTTTAATATTCTGCCTTGATGACTTTTTAGCAACATTTACTTTCGGAGGTCTTGAGTGCTTCCCCCAGAGGAAATGAAACATGTCAAAACCCATTACGAAAAAATCAAAATTTAAATACCTCAGCCGTGTTAGCGGTAATACACACAATCCCCACCGCTCAGAGGCAAGGCTCACAAACACTCATCTGCTTGCCGGCTCGTAATGAGTCTGTTTGATGGGTAAGCGATTTGTGGGTCACCGAGCATACGTTACAGATCCAATTTAACCCTTGATTGCTTGTACTCTGGAGGACCTGGGAAAACGTGTTATTGAAATTTAATACCAGATCATTTCTTCTTCCTCCCATGCAGGGACAAAGGTATGCTTACATGACTCCTTCGATGGCCCGCGCAGATGTGGGAGGCGGTGGGAAAAGCAGCCAAGGAGGGAAGGGAGAGACAAGACAACAGAGAAAAACAAAGACAGTTTTATGCATGAAGGTAATCCTTGCTTCAACTGCAGGTCTTGCTAAACACCAATCCAATTAGCCCCTGAGGGCGCTACACTAAGCACTACCATGGTTGAATATGTGCTTTCTATTGTGTGATACATCAATTTTACAATAACAGTTAGAGCAGTTTGCCATTGGTTGTTAATGTTGACACAGAAAAAAGATGATTTATAGTAATTGTGCCAAAACAAGAGAAAAAAAACACTGGTATGTTTTGGGGCAGAATTAAAATGATGAAAATAGTCACTATGGAGTTTCTCATGAAAGAAAATAGCTAGCTCCCCCCCCCCCCCCCCCCCCCCCACCAACATCACCCAAAAAACATGCATTATGGGAAACTTCTATTCAGCCCACGTGCTTGTGTGTGCACATGAGCATTATTTTACTAAGCTAAATGTTTGTATTTTTTTTTTTTAACATTTTCTATGCTTGGTATGCATCACTCAGTGAAATGAGCGCCATCCATTACAAAAGCTAGTTTTTTGCCAAGCAACATCATTTAGTTTGGTGATAAAGACAATTACAATTTTGCCACTTTGTAATTTGAGAGAAATACGGTGCATCCTTGAACAAGACGCTGACATGTACCATGATGACTTATTAGTCATTGAATAACAGTGTCCAACAACACTTTAAAATATAAATGAAAGGTTTTAAACTGAAACCAAAATATTTTGGTTATAGGGGGAAATTGGGAAACTATTTTTAACAGGAGTACTTGAGATTATTTAAAGTAGTATTAAAAAGTTATTTGTTATCAGTGTTGTTTAAATAAGAGTTACCATCATTTAAAAAAACTCTGATTACTGCTGTAACTCCGAATAGACTGGTATATAAGACTGGGGAGCTAATTGAGAGCTCAAGTGAGCAGTCAGCTGGCTGGCATGGCTCATTCACAGTATTTGTCATTAGACCCGACTGCAGGGAGAATAGAGTGCACAGCACCATTCGTGTGTAACCAAGATTTATGCTAATGTCTCCCTACATATGCTTATTCTACATATCTATATTAAACTTAATAGACTGTTACATTGCTTCTTAACCTCAGCTTCCATACATGATTACCTTTTCTGATTTCTTTGCAAAATGGCATATAAACACGGGGCAAGGATTTTATCAGCGTGTCAGTGAGTTTGTTTCCAGTGGCAGCCCATGGCTCTCATAATCGTTTTGATACTTCAGGGACTCTATCAGAAATGCCTGCCTAAGAGGCAACAGTTAACATGTCACTCTGTAATTTCCCAGAAAGCTTAGTGTATGCCGGCATTTTCACTCACAGTAGTTGCGGTGAAGGATCAGAGATTCTATAAATTTACACAACTACATTTCTTTTACAAATAAGAAAAAATATTACTAAAGTCTATACTCCATGCAGCACATCTTACAATAGATTCAGGAGAACCATGTGTAACAGAAATATAATTATTTTCATTTATTTCTGTTCACACTATATACGTAATATATACATGTACACGATCAATCAAACGTTTAGGGTCACCAGGGCTTTTGATAAGAAGTGGTGTACATCAAATGCATTGCAGTGAATGTAGTCATGACACTATGAAGGTTAGAAATAATGATTTTTCACATGAAACAGGAATGCAATGGTAGCAGCCACGGTTGCCATCATTGACATTATATACGTTAATTATATATGTTAGTTTCATCCCGTGCTTTCTGAATAGGGTTTCTCTTGGGGGTGACTATGCATTGGATGACCAGATGTCAACAAACTAACTGTGGGACAAAGAGTATGTTTGTGTGGGACAACATGGGACATGATGCTAATGCCAAGAGGGGTTTAGCATTTGAACGATCAGTGTATTTCTATTTGAATGTGACATTCCCAACGTCCTGGCTACAAACTAATATTATCACTGATCAGTGGTCAGGAAGTGGCAGTGGTAAACAAAAGCATTTAACAATAAAAAATAACAAAAAAAAGCATGATGAAGGTGCATGGTGCATGGGAAGGAAACAGCCATACATTAAACATCCCAACTAAATAAAACACTTCACATACCTCCACATATTGTTCTGCTACCTATGGGGAGATGCCAAAGGGTGTGGAGTCTAATGCAGCTAAATAGCCCAAAGAGCTGGAAAGCCTGAGTCTGGACAGTAAAATTGAGATTAAATCCGGTCCAGTTACAGCCTTACTCTGAAGGGTAATTCTAAGATCCCATTAGAGCTTGCCTCACCATAGAGCACTCCGACCCAGTCAAAACAATGCAGTTTCTTCAGCACTAGTCTCATGTAAAATAGCTAATAGCTAATGCTAATATTTCATATTAGTTTATACAGAGAACACCATATATTTTATTTTCATGGTTTCATGTATGCATTTATTTTTAAAGTTGAATTAAAAAGGAAATAGTGCGAGCTCAATTTGAATGAAGTACAGGAATGGTACCTGGCTCATAAACTTACATCCACTGAAAGCAGATCTTCTTGCACAGACTTCAACACACTTTGCTGCCATGTTTCTATAATAACCCACAAAGCACAAATCAAACACTGGCTAAGCATTTTGTGATAACCAGTATTGTTTTTGTTTTTTGTTTGTTTGTTCCACAGCCATTGTTGGGTTTCTTGGTAAGGGAGATTGGGGTTTGGGGTATTCTAATACCTCAGTGTTAGCAGAGGTGGCTTTAGGCTCTTTAGATGGTGAAGTGTCAGATTTAAGGGGTAAATTTTCAGGAGGGTGTGCGGCAGAACTAATGTGCTGGTGAGCTAACTTTCCAGAAAATGCAAAGAGGAGGATTTATCACATGCCCATTTGTCATTTTAGTGATTTGCCCAAAGCTAAGAAGAGCCACAATTTGGGTCTGCCATTGACAATACAAAACTATTAATATTTAGCATTGTTTAAATCGTCAAATTAGACAAGCAAAGCAGAATTTTTAACAAAATGTAGAGTTTAGAAAAAGGGCTATAGTTTGCAAGGCAGACCATTGCCATTTAAAACTTACACGGAGTGATTTGCTTAGAGGTCTGTTTTCATAAAAGCATAAGTTACTGTTTTCTCAGCTTTGAAATTTTTAAACTTCGACCAAATCAGAACAAATCTTTCATTTACATACTTTTACCACTTAGTCTTTTTTTGGAACATGCATTCACACACTTCCAAGTTTTGTGGACTTAATAAACATTTTTAAAGCAACAGATTTTCAAATTAAATAAAAAAAAATTCACTTGCCTTTCATTTGAAAACTTGCAAAATTTTATATTTTACCAGTGTATTAATTGTTATATCACAATAAGTGATATCTTTACTTAAAGCTACAAAAAGAGCTTCAACACAGTATTGATGCTTTGTACAAGAAGCTGCAACAAGCCATGCAATGCAGGCCAGAGATCCACTTGCCCTGAACAGACTCCAGGCTCTCACTTTACACTCCATGCACTTTCGACTCCCTTTTTCTCCCAGACTACCCACTTTGCCAGGCTCTTGACTTACAAATTGCTGCTTTAGACTTGGTTTCATTGTAATGGCTTTCTAAAAGAAACATCTGAAAAAAGCTCACTCGGGCGCTTATGCCCCCCATGCAATACAGCAAAGCTGGTCTTTGGCTAACAGTCAACACACTGTTTCCGCTTGTCCCTCAAAGTAATAACCTCAGCACTGTCAATAACCTCTCTATCCATTCTTTAACCTTCCCATCTTTTCAATCTACTTGGACGACTTCCAAGAACCACGAAAAAAGTTAAAATGCCCTGGACATAAGCCCTCAATGGCTCAGCGTAATTCCCTCTTTAAATGTAAGACAAAAATATCAGGGCTCTTTAGCATGCCAATGAGACTGCACATAGAGAAGTGTTCCCAGTGGACGGGTGACAGGAAGAAGGGCAAGTCCCTTCTTTGCAAAAGGAGTCTCTGTGTGAAGAAGATTATTGAAAAAAGGAACCATTTGAGGTGACACACAGGCACACAATTACCTACATATTAGGCCAATATGCATATATTGACACTTTAAAGACACACTTTTATTTGATACCTAATTTTAGAGTTAATTCTGCTATAAAATGTCCAGAATATGATAATATGCTTTATCATATAATATATCTCAGCAACAAGAGTCAAGGTCTCCTCTTGTAAGTGTTTTAATCGGCAGCAGAACATTTACCCTTTGGACCATAATAACACCAAGCTTTCAAAAGTGCAATCTGATTGAAAGCCGTGCAAACCCCTTTTTAGGCTAACTAAAGCCTAAAATACCACTCCACTCAATAGCCTTGTACATTCCATCACACTCACCAGGGCTAAGAATTAAAAGAGTAATCCAATGAAATATTAATTAATTCATTGTGGCATTTTCACTTAAGTGCACCATTTTCATAATTGTTCCATAAATTATATTTTCCACTACATTTGCCTTGGATGGATAATTAATTTCTGGCTTTACCCTTTTCAGTTTGATTATGTTTATGGAAACTGCAGAATGAAAATGTTTGTGTGTCTTTTTACACACAAATTTAGCAGAGCTTTTATGCGTGCCAAAATGTGATACTTATTTGCTCAACTGTGTGTATGACAATTTCACACCTAAGTTACAGAGTCATGAGGGTCACAGCCAAACACAGTCTTACTGTACAGTCCCTGAGAGCTGAAGCTACATGATTCAAGATGAACTATAAAACTAAACAAAATGTTACAGGGCTTCCATGAAAAGATCAAAAACACCATGTGATTTAAATCTCACCAGTCTCCCCTTCAAGGTCATCTTCTGCTGCTATTTTTAGATTGACCTTAATGACCACTCGCACTCTTATCATGCCCTTAGTTTTGTGCCTTGAAAATTAATTGCTGATGGGAATCCTTTGACACTGTAACAATAAAGCATCACATCAAGAAATCCCAACATCTTCAACATTAGAAAGAAATCTGTATAAATATATAAGAATAAATTTGTATATACCATATTTTCCGCACTATAGGGCGCCCTTAAAATCTTTTAATTTTCTCAAACGACAGTGCGCCTTATAATCCGGTGGGCCTTATGTATGAATTCTGGTTGTGCTTACTGACCTCGAACCAATTTTATGTGGTACACGGCTCTCAGAAATCTGTCAAAAATGTTTTAGTACGACTTTGGTAAGCTATGAAGCTGCACCGCATTACGGCTATGAGTCAGGAGCCTCGCAGAGTGGTCTGGGTCCAAAACTCTGTCCGCTTCAGGTCCCAAAGTCAAACGAACACTGTGGCATCACAGAGAGTTAAAAACTGTCTAAATTCTTTCATGTTTCATAAAATGATGAGTGTTGCTGCTTTACCAGGTGTAACAATTAAGTTTAACATCCAGGCATCCATGAAAACTGAATTTATTACATTTAACAGAGTTAGAAGTTAGCAGGAAGTTAGCTCGCTAATTTCCACCTAAACATGATATACCATTTTCTGAATGAGCAATTTCTGAAAAAATTAAAACGTACAGCTCTGCTATTACTTTGAACACAAATGAAGACAGAAAACTAAACAGCAGTGACGTTTGTAGGGTTACTGAAGTTTGGCTTGCTGGTATATAATGATGTGCTACGTGATCGTAGCATAACATAAACAGTGAAGCTGGAGGAAAAATGCTAATGCTTGTTTCGCTTAATGCGCCTTATGTATGAAAACAGACCCGTTCATCGACAGTGCGCCTTATAATTAGGTACGCCTTATGGTCTGAAAAATATGGTAAAGGCTTTGCTGATGTCAGAAGTCAGAGGAAAATTAACAGACTGCTTCAATTCGATAGAAAGACAAAAGGAAATCAAATAACCACTCGTTATAACCAAGATATGCAAAAGAGCATCTCTGAATGAACCTTGAGTCAGATGGACTACAGCAGCAGAAGTCCACACCGGATGCTGCTCCTGACATCTAGGAACAGGAATCTTCAATGTGGGTACAATGTGTAAAAGAAAATTTATGCAAATGTTGCTTGGTCTGATGATACTTGATTCCTGATATGATAGTCGGATATGACAATTGATGCAAACAAGATAAAAGCTCATGATGGGGTAATGGCGGAGATATTTGGCAGGGTCTTTATTATCAGATGAACATTCATGTCAATATGGAACGAAATCTCTCAGGATTGTTTCCAGCACCTTATTAAACACACACATACTTTAGTGTTTTGGTGTCGCTATCACTGCACTCTTGAGCGTTGTTTCCAGCTGAAGTAGGCAATTGTTTTCAGCAACACAGTTGCGATACAACCTATTAAATTCCACGTGACTACCAACAAGAAGAAACATCAGAAACAAAGTAGCCTTGAACATTTATGTTAATGGTCTAATGAAATGTTAATTGCACTAGATTAATCCAAAAGAACTCTCAAGAAACAAGTGTTTGCTTGGTAACATAAGGTGTTTCCACACATGTGCTAAAGCTGTGATTTTTCTTTATAACTGTTTCCATTCTTAGTATTTAAGAATAGAAATATCCTTATCAGTCTGAATCAGACATTACACCTTCTTTAACCTGCCAGCTCTCTCCAATCGAGCCTATGTGACGTCCACTTGCGCTTGCGTGAGAATAGAGAGGACATTATTGAGCAAGTGGGTGTCCCCATTTCCTGCTCTCTGCATGCTCTAGACACAGCCCTTTATCTAAAACATAAAGTAGTGAGAAGAGAAAATGTGTCTGATGCATTTCAGTTTGCAAGCTGCATCCACAGACTTTAATAAGGCAAGATCCACACAAACATAACTGTGTGTTGGCACATCTGTTAGTCAAAGCAGCCGTAACTTTAAATCTCGGCAAAACTGAACTAGTGTGCTTAAAAATAAGAGTCGGTTGTTCAGTTACAGTTTTTTTCCTCACCATACAGTAAGCCTACTATCATACTTATTAATGCTGTTTAGCTGGGCATTTTAACATGGAAGTCTATGATGACTGACTTGCCTTTGGATTCAATCTCAAGTGGCCACTCAAGAAACCAGTAAAACAACACACATCTAACACAAGGATACAAATATACTATATATAGACTACCACTTACACACATGTACAATAATCACATCCTCTATTTTTTCCATGTATATCTTCCTGAAAACTCATCGGCTTCAGAATCTTTTTGAGGCCACATTATCATTTCACAAGGCAAGACAGAAGGCAACACATGCCCAGAATTGTCCTTTGGTCGTTCCGACTCAGAGTACGCATCAAAAAGCTGTGCTCTCCCATGAGCTTACTGCCATATGCCACTGGAAAATGTCACCAGTGAAAGTCATTATTATTCACCGGTATCAGAAGTGCATTTCCTGTGATTGTTTAGAAATACAGGGAACCAGATTTTATACTTTAGAGTTATGTGTTAAATACTAAAGCCATAAAAACCTGAACAAAACTTGAGAATAATATCATTTGGCTTTTGATTAAAAGGAAAACAAAGTTAGCATCAAGGAATTATATTTGCTACTTAATAATTAATGAGTAATTATAAAAAAGGCATATTGTGTGCATACGAATGTAGAATTCCTTAAGTAAAGATAGTTTGTTATATAATATGAGGGTTATATTTATATATGTTATGGTTTTAATGGGATTAACATGGTTTCTTGTTGTTGTTGTTGTTGTAAATAAATTATTCCATCCATCCATTAAAAGTTGATAATTGTTACATACAGGATTTGGTAACACCTATTTTCTCTTTACTAGAATTAGGGAGTTGACTAAAAATGCTTGGCTAATTGAGTTTAAGATTCAAATGCTTCACATTGTTATTAGGGACTTGCTTAGCAGAGAGATAAAACAAAACAGGATGTCATCTCTCTGCATGTTTGTTTATATTCACAGAAATACAGTATCACTTGTATCAATCCTCTGAGCTAACTTATATTGGGGAATATAAAAAAGACTGCTGATAACAAATTAAAATCAGAATTTCATGGTGTCCCTCTGAAGGTATTTGCTATGTTCTAAAGTGTCCTTGAAACCTCCTATGTAAATGCTTGACTAACACAAAAATTTAAACAAAAGTGACTTCCACAGTCAATTATTTTATAGCTGATTGTGAATACCAGAACATGGGTGCTTTGTGGCCAGTCTTCTCAGATAGCACTGGAATGCTTTTACGTTTGATAAGAGGGCTAGTTTCCACAATGGCCCACTGTGGAGCAAGATTCAGGTGGGTGAGGGATAATAGTCTATTTTAATTACAAACTCAGCAAACCAGACACATGGGGAAAGCAGTGTAGCATAAATGTTTAAGAGAGCTTTGTAACACAACATGTTACACTGCTAACTTATATCAGACATGATATTTAAGACACGTTACCTTTGATGTCGTTTTTTATTTAATCCCCAATTTGGAAAGTACTGTTATTATACATTGCTCTATAAAAGGCTTAAAAGGGAATTGTGGGGTTTCCAGAGAAGACTGCCAGCTAGCAGCTAGGAATAATGGATCTTTTTAATGGTTAAAATTGGTGTTGTCCTTATTCATGCAAGGACAGAGAGACAGACAGAGAGGTAACACTGTTCTGCGTGTTAGATGAGGGAGCTGTGCTGTTATCTGCTGATCCCAGAACTTCCCTTGGAGCACCGGAGTGGGTCTGTATCACGTAGTGCACCCTGCACTGGGACTCTGCTGCCTGCTGACAGGAAAGCTCGATTAGCGAGCCACAAAGAGGCCAATATAGAGGAGCACTTCCTCAGCCAAAGGGGGTTTGTCCGGAGAACACGCTCCAACCTTCTTTCCTGACAGGGGACAGTGACAAACACATACACAGACACACACTTTCTGGCCCACCTTGGGGGAATACATGAATGATTGGGATTTGGGTTTTCCGACACACGTGCATGCATGAATCCAGACACACACCGTGACACATTTATAAAAAGCCTCGCAAAAAGAATAGACGGAGCCTTACTGACAGGCAAAGTGACTGTAATCTTTGTTCCAGTATTAAAACACAACTACTAAATTGATTTGGAAAGAAACAACGTTTATGTTTTTAAAGATTGCTGGCAGTCATCCAGAGAGAGAGATGCGTATGTTTGGACTGGCCAAAGCCCTGCGCGTGCTGCCTTCACTCGGACAATGGGATGTAGATGTGGAAGTGGGCCCGGGCCAGATGAGGAAAACGAGATAGCAAGGGTGGGATGAGGGGTGGAGGTGAGCTGAGCATAGACTGGTGGCCTGTTATGGGACCCTGTGGCGGAAGGGCATTGTTCAGCAGAGGAAAAACACAACAACAATAAAAAACAACTCTTCCTGAATCTTTTTATATGATTATGTAGAGAACAATTGAGTGGGTGGGATCCGCTACTTTGAGGATATTGAAAGAAGTCTCTCCTTTGAGACTTGGAATGATCCTTTCACACCTTACCCTGGAACACAAGCAGGAAAATAAAACAATGTGAGCTGCTGAGCAAGAAGCCTATTGATCAAGAACAGTGTCTCCATTGAGAGAGATTACAATGGCCTTTGACCTATGACACATTAAGCAATGAACCAAAGGTTAATTAGGGGAAAACTGAATAATGATCAATCTATATTTTTTCAAAGTTACAGCACAATATGAATTATGCTTAGCATAATGCAAAGTCAATGAGCATTGAATCAAATTCAATTTAAACTCGTGAAGGAGTATTAGAAGGTAAAGCATAGGAAAAAAAGAAAAACTTCAAATATGTCAAGCTTACATAACACACAGAAAGGCGTAGATCTATACCTCTACCAGATAAAGGCAAACCTTGAGTTGATGAGATTGTACTGTAGGGCAGCGGTCCCCAACCTTTTTTGCGCCACGGACCGGTTTATGCCCGACAATATTTTCACGGACCGGCCTTTAATGTGTCGCGGATAAATACAACAAAATAAAACTAGTACCGGTACCGAAAAAAAGAAGATTTATTCATAACACACGTGATAAGACCCAGGAAAACCGAGTTAACGATAAAAACGATAACAAAATAACGCTGAAAACTGATAAAAACCCTGAAAACCATACATTTCACACCTGAGCCTCAACTCTTGCGGCCCGGTACCAAACGACTCACGGACCGGTACCGGTCCGAGGCCCGGGGGTTGGGAACCGCTGCTGTAGGTTACTGTATGAGTGAAAATAAGATGGAAAGCCTAGTAAGCTGAGTGTGGTGCATGTGCACACGTGTGGTAGGGATGCACCGGTTTACCTATCAGCTAATAAGATGACATTCACCAGCGGCAGTGGCCAGTGTTTGTCTGTTGTGTAACATTAATTTTGTAATCCTCATGTGGCCCATTTTTATATATTTTTATGATTGAGTTTGTGCTTATTCAGTGATAGTGTGATGAATGGCTAAAAGACTAAAACAGTTTCCTTGGTACCCCTGAATAAATAACAATACCCCCACTGCCCATCACACACACAGAAAATAAATCAATATCTAAATCAACTGTCAGCCAAACCTTAATTATTACTGGTATCAGCCATGATTTCACAATAGGTATATTCCTAATGTGTATACGAAGATGTTATGAGGCCACGTGATGTGTAGTTCAGTGTTTGCCTTTTTAAGCTGCTTCTGCTTGGTTGTAGATTTCACTAACCCTAAGGTCATGCACCTGATATACCTTTGAATCCTGCTGGTTGCTGGAGTGTAGAATCCTCTTAGGGAAAAGATGTGTCCAGAGATAAGAGTCTGGTGTGATGTTACGCATCATGGCCCTCAAGGCCTAGACATCGCTTTTCTCTTCATCTGGTTTTCACATTTTTGCTGCTTGCCATCGATTCAGTACTAGCTCAATTCATCTGTAGTTCAAGCATGTATTGCATATTGTCTGCTGTTCAGTTAAGGATACAAATATTTATAAAGTACATTTCTTGTCAGCATAGGTCAAACTAAGCATACTCAACGTGTTTGTTACACATTCCTGATTTCTAAGGGCTTCCATAAGAATGGTTTCAAAGTGCAAAGTCAGGTGTGATCACAAGAGTGATCACAAGAGTGATAACACTAATAAACATGGTGAGATGGTAAAAGTTGGATCTGTGTGATTTCACTGGGATGTGGTTGTTTCGTAAATTAACCTCTGAGCTGAGCCACATATGCCTCAACATAGTCATGCATTATTTTTACGTATTATTGGTTACTGAGGATCTGCAGTTATTACAGTATTATATGGATTACATATATGTACCATACATTGCAACATTACATTTGCAGAGTTGGATATTAAGCAAATAGAAGGTCACTAGAAGGTATATTATAGGATATTTTTTTAAACCATAATCAAACTTTATTGCTTTTCCACAATATGTACAACAGTAATAGAATGTAATACGGTCACTGACTAACTGTTCAATAATCAGTGCACATCATGCTAAGAAGACAACGACGGATTTAGTCATCTTAAGGCTAACGCTCAGCATTAGTTAAACCAAATGAACAGATTTTTAAATCCACATAAAAAACAACCATTTCAGTTCTGTGTAAACAACAGTGAAGTTTTAAATGAGATGGAAAGTGAAAAAATAGGACCCAAGTGTGCCAAAAATCCTTAAAACATCTAACAAAAAGAATCCTGAACCTCCTTCCGAAAGGTAAACATTTATTACTTCAGGGGTGCCTGATGGGCAGGGAGGCAGTCACTTCACCAGGCTGTAAATGTCATCTTCTCTTTGACACATTAGAGGCAAATGTGTCAAGGCTCCAGTGGCAATAGAGCTTTGACCTTCTTTTTCCTGGTCCAGAAATCTAGCTGGCCAAAAGCACAAGTAGAGCTTTCAAAGAGTACTAATAGAAGTAAGTCGTCATTGGGGAAATGGCCAAACTAGTTATGTAAATATAAATGGAGGAAAGAACACAGCCACAGACTATATAAATATAGACACTGGAAACACAGATTTTACATTTTAAGGTCATGAATAAAAACAGCAATAAAAACAACATAAAGTGAATTTTAACCAAAAAACAATGCAAAATAAAAATTTGTATAAACTACTAGGTTTATTTTTCTTTAAAGGTTTTATGTCCTTATTCTGCTACATCAGTTGCCATTAAGCACAAGTATTGAAACTAACTTAAGCAGCTCCAACTCTAAAAAGAAAAAAAAGAGTACAATAATCTCTGAGGTGTTTTTTTTCTTTCTTTCTTTTTTTTCTGGTCTAACATTAGGCTGCCTTCTGGAAGTTCTGACCCGGGCCAGACACCAAGGCTTCAAAATTGGCAACTGTCTCTCCACACCATTAATCAGGCACAAGGGCTGTCTCCCATCCAGATGGGGAGCCTCTCTACAACCAGAGAAAAATAAGCAGGCTAATTAATTCTTATTGTTATAGACGGAGGGAGATTAGATGGAGAGAAATTGAGACGTGGACAAGACGTGAGAGTGGTGAATAAGTCACCTTTAACAAAGGCCTGGACTCACAATATATTCTTCCTACGTGGTCACTGTTGTTTCAGCAAAATATATGTATGATTTGAAAATGCTGTGTGACTGAAAGGGGAAGACAGAGAGACATCATAGCTAGAGGTTAATGAATGATAACGAGCTTGGAGCACTGTGGGACGCAGTGTGGCAGTGATTAGACAGGCCCAGTAGGGCACAATCAAACTTTGAGTTCACTTTACAAGCCTGAATAAGATAACACAGAATAATTTCCACAGGCTGTTTTAAAATATAACTAGACTGAGCACCTAGCTACACACTAACACCTAAAGTTAAATGTGGCAGACACCTTGAGTTCATATTTGTATTTCTCTTCCTTCTCCTAGATTTGTTGACGTGATCACTGAGTAAACATCTCTAAATATCAACACATGCAACATTCCAACAAGACATTTTATTAAATAAGTCAGGAAATTTAACTGTAGCTTTAAGGAAAGTAGTGCTTACGAAGAAAACACTCCGATCTAATCTAGAACATTTAAAATGAACTCAGCATACATTTACCACCTACATTTTGTGACTATGCTCCACCCTTGCTCAGTATAATGTTGGCTTCATGTACCTTGTGGTACTGACGCGCTTCTTTGTGAAGAAAACGTCCAAAAATAGAAGTTGATTTGAGTAAAGTGAACTTTCAACTTTGCAGCGTGGAAACAGCTCAGCAGTTTAAACTGAAGCATGCTGGACACCTCATTCATTATTGAAAACTGCATTTAGAAAGCCATATTTGGAATCTGCAGTGCTTGGGCAAAACTCAGTGCAGGCTGATGCTAGCATCAGCTAATGTGAACTAATGTTAGTGAAGCTACCCATAGCAAACTAAACGCCTGTGCTCATTCTAATTCATGTAAGACTGTACACCTATTGTGTGAGCTCTACACACATACTGTAGATACACAGGCCACTGAACGTTGCTTCATGCTACCTACATTTACTTATTTATTTAGTTCATTTGAATAGGGACAATATGTATGAACCATTTCCACATACCCAAGCATTTATAGCCAAAAGCTTTTTTGCAGATCGGAGAAGGGCCTTTAAAATACATCAAACTAAACAAAAGAGACACAAGAAGCAGTAGAAAAGACAACAAAAACGCAAGTGACTTGTAGCTTTCATGATGCCTGCTGTGTGGATCTCAGCCTTGAGATTCTGGAAGTAAATCCCATTCATTCTCTATAGATTTAGTAATTATCAGTCGTAATGTTGTAACCAATCAAAGCAGACTTACTACAACCTACGATACTGTAAAATTATGATATGGACTCATGTAGAAGCAACAAGTCTGTTTGATAATTACCTTCCCAAAATCTCAGAAAATAACTATTCTTCCTTCAGTCCTGCGCTGAAATATTAAAGCCTCTGATTGGTGGAGGTTGCTTAAACAAAATCTACAAAATAATATACAAAAAAAACGTTAATAAATATACAAAAACGTATACAAAATATACAAAAAGTATAGAAAACTATTAATACATAACATTATTATTAATTACATAAACACTATAATAGGTTAAAGGATTAAATTCAAGAAGGTGGGAATTCATTCACTATTGACTCTAAGATTTGCAATTTGTTATGGGCTTCACTTTTCTTTCTTTTCTTTTGTCTTTTTGATCCCGATCAAATCATTTCATGGTCATGATTCACATCATGGCAGCTTGGCTTGGTTCAAAACTTGAAACAGAATAATAAAACCCTAAACAGTCTCAAGATCAAAACATTGCAGTGACTTGTCAGTACCTTGATAATGTTTTGAAGGGTCATGTTTTACAGCAGAGAAATGATTTTTGAACACAGTAAAAAAGGGGCTGTTTAGCGAATCAATATACAGGCAGGTCATGTGACACAAGACAGCAACGGCTGTGCTTGGAGATGTGTTTTCTATGAGCAAGTTTCAGTGAATTTTTTTTCTCAGAGTCATGTTTGAAAATGTTGCGCATTTAGTACTTTAATCTTAAAGTACTAAACTGGTCAAAATGTTTTTGTAAGTAATGAATATGGTTTAATGGCAAGTTTTTCTAAAGGGTGAGTTAATCCTCTGTGCAACAGCTGCTTTTAATGTGTGAAGTAAACACACAGCAATGCCATAAAACTGCTCCATAAACATGGAGTAAAGCAAACTGTCCACAGCTTTTATGAGAATTCACTAGTAATGAGCAATATCACCATGCTGGTTTGCAGGATAGAAGGAGCGACACCCTGATTATGATAAACTGTGCTAAAAATATTTTTATTAGTTAGTTAGCTCACTTCTAATGAATCTCAGATAACACTAACATTGAAAAACTGAATTGCTTAAAAGTCCATGCGTTGCAGAACAAAAACCACCTGTAGGACATGTTTTTTTTTCTACTATTACTAACAATATTATATACAAGATCACTCTCAGGAGTGTTATAATCACTATACCAAAAAAAATAATCTGCAATTTCTGAAGATGTTAACATCAGTAATATTATTAGCACTAAAATAATCATCATTGCAATAATAATTAAAAAAAACTCACAACAACATATAGTTATACAACATATAACTCTATGATCACAAATTCATTTAAAAATTCTAGTGACAAATTAATGTATAATATGCTGTAACTTACGAGCCAACTGGTTGGTTAATTTGCTCTGACCAAATCGTGACACACTCCAAGTTGTCAAGTTGTCTGGTTGACTACAGCCCTACACCAAGCCCAGTCCAGATGTTTCCAGAAAATATCTCAAGTAAATTAAATGTTCAACCCTGACTAACAGAGTTAAAATTCTTCACAAGCACTGCCGGCCAAACTTGAGTATTGAAACACATCGATATTGCAATTTCTGAGTGTTGAACGATCCTGTCATATTTCAGCATTATTTAGTGAAAATGTTGTGAATTATCTTTACTTTCATGACTATCCTGTCTGAGAATGTTCATTACAATAGCACTAAGCTGCCTAAGAGCTATTTTACACATGCATTATGGAGTCTGGGCCACAGACACTTGCACTCTTTCTTGTGCAGACATTGTCCCTCGTGAACCTGTGAACATGCTCCACAACCTCATGTGAGGCTGTGAAGGAATCTATTATTTTTTTCAATCCTGAGGGAAGGAGAAAGGTCTCTGGCATCATTATTTTTCTTCAAAATGTAACTGACTTTACTGCACACCCTAATTTGCTTGCCGTAATTATGGGTCATGATCCCCTTTTGTAATTTATAAAACCTTTTGTTCTTATCAATAATGAATGGGCTTTAGCAAATCATGGTGCTATAATATTTTGATATTATGAAAATGCTAATGCGTCAGGGACCTTAAGCCTTATCGGCCAGGTCCGATGCTCTATTAAACAGCCGGCAGAAGAAGTTGGACGCAAATTGCTTATGTTAATGCCCCAGTTGTACCCAGACAGCATGAGGAGTCTGCAATTAATTTCATCCAGGCGGTGGATGGACAGGCAAATTTATTTCCCTTCCGCAGGATGGTGGCTCCCCCTCCTTTTTCGCAGGTCTTCATGCATAGAATTGGAAAGGTTGTGAGAACAAGAGATAGAGGGTAAAAGGGAAAGTGAGAGGGGAGCAGTAACTTAGGAGCAATCTGTGACCTAATTGAACAGCAGCAAAAAGGGAGGGCAGTAACAGGGAGACAAGAGGCGAAATCTTCATTCATTCCACTGACAAGTGTTTTCACAACTTAAACCTGTTTTATTAATTGTGTTTGACATTTCCCTAATTACTTTCATTTACATCACATCAGCTCCTAGCACATTATTAAACTGCATATCAATTCAGCGCCATATTGGAGAACAGAGTGAGGTGTGGATAGTGACTATGTTATAAGCCCTTATTTTATTACAAATAGTCTGGTGCAATAACATCAAACACAACTGCAGTTTACCTTGCAGCACTGGGATATCTGGTCTGTAAATGTAAATAAAGTTTAAGCATGTTGGACACTTGAGTAGATCTCAAGTGTGTGTATATATATCTATATATATCTATACATCTATATATATGTATATAGATATAGATATCTATCTATTAGGGGTGTAACAATACTTGTATTGATATTGAACCGTTCGATACAGTACTTTCGATTCGGTACGCATATGTATCGAACAATACAAATTTTTTTATTTATTTTATCAACTTTTCTTCCGAAGATGCTGTCTGTGTTGAGCGCTCAGTGAATCTGCATTCGACTACTCCGCCTAGGCTGCACTGTTGAGTGCAGATCCACTGAGTGCAGCGCAAGCTAGCAAGACAGAAGCTAAGCTCGTTGCAACATGGCAACTGCCTCAACGCTACCCGAAATTGAACCTCCCCCACCCTCATTCAGATCTGGCCTTTGGAATCTACCTTGGTTTTCATGTGAAGCATGACCCTGATGGTAAGCGCGTCACGGACAAAAGTAAGACAGTATGTAGGATGTGACCTCAATGCTCAATTGGTGGGAACTAGTGCGTTAGCGCAGTTAGCTTGTTAACGTGTTGACGCCGTCCAGCCCCACGCACAGGGCAGAGATTTGCCGCGTTATGGCGTTAATGTCATTTTAACGGGATTAACGCTGACAGCACTAGTGGGAACACAACGAATATGACAACACATTTACGCTGACATCATCCTAGTGCAAAGACAAGTAGGAGCAGACAAAAACAACAAGCACGCATGCTGCAAACTTTACCTGAGTCATTTAGACAGCAGTTACCACATGATTCTCCTTATGGGGACCTGATATGTTTAATATGCTGCTGAGAATATAGCCCAGAAGAAGCGTATAGTATAGCTTTTATTTTGGAAAGAGCCATTTCTCTGTAATAAACTCTCTTTTCCAAAGATGAGTGATTTCTCGATCAGATAGATTGATCTTTTTAAATTATTTTGTTGTTTCAGCAACATTAAATTTAAAACTGTACTTTTGAGTTAAAATATATATTTATAATTTTAATAAATGACAAATTAAAAAGGCATGTACATTCGAAAAAATATCGAACCAAACCGTGAATTTTGTGTATTGTTGTACCCCTTCTATCTATCTATCTATCTATCTATCTATCTATATATATATATATATATATATATATATATATATATATATATATATATATATATATATATATATATATATATATATATAGAGAGAGAGAGATAGATAGATAGATAGATAGATAGATAGATAGATAGATAGATATATATTTATGCACGTGTCCTGGGCATTTCTATGATTTAAACAGTCAGCTTTCATGTCTTCTTCAGCACACAGACTATAAAAAAACACTTGATTAATTGACGCCATAGTTTCTAGTTGCATGGACCTACCTTCAAAATACCGTAGCATGACAAAACCACACATAGTGCATGTTATTTTTATCCTTCTTTGAGATTCGTAAAAGATATCTTCTCAGAGGAATATGCAGAAGCAGAGAACCAAGGCATTGTAACTCTGGCCTCACTGTTCATCTTGTTAGAAACCCTCATTGGGGCCCTCACAGTCAACTGGAAACCCCACACCTTCCCCTTCACTGTCCTTTAATTTGTAATCGCACACTCCCTGGACAATTCCCACAGCTGTGATGAGAGCATTTTTAAAAGAGAGCCTTTCACAACAGACAGATCGGAAGGACAGGACATCGGCATGAATCCAAACAAAAGGCAAAAAAAATAGAAAAAAAATTGCTGTGGCGTGTGGACAAATAAAGTGTGGCAAGAGAAAGAAATGTGGGGTTAAATTAACTAATGCCAGTTATTCAGTTATTTCTTCAATTACTTGTTCAATCTATACAATCTAAAAAATGAAAATAAGCATCCATCATAACTTCCATGTAGAATGTGAGTTGTTTTCTTCAACCAGAGTTCAAACCACAAATATTCCAGTTACAAAAATAATCAAAAATATAAAAAGCCAAATTAGCAGAGAAAAAATTCTCCAATTGAATGACATTTTACGTTTAATTCGATGCATTCTCTGAAACATCGTCTTAAATAAACTAAGGATTCCTGAATGCACCTCTAACCTCCAATCTGTCTGGAGTGTAGGCTTGTCAGCTAAATCCAAATAACAGTGATTCTTTCATTTTTAAATACATAATGGAAATAGATGAGGATGACTCATAAAAATTTATACCTCAATTCTGTGTTTTAATTTATAGCCCACCCTCCAGGCACATATTATTCAAACATTAATATAAAAAAGAACTGTACATCAAAAAGTGTCAGCTTTCACTTTTACCTCCATTCACAGTCATGCATATTATATGTAGACTAGGCTTGACTGTTGCCCATCTTATAACAATTATACACTGAGTAACTAGCAGATTGATGGATTGATAATGTCCATATCCTACATTCAATATACTAAATTTTTAATGACCATTTCAACACCCTTACCTTTCACTTATATGTTTAGATAATACACTTTATGCAAATTGTAGAATTCTATAAATTTTAGATTTGTCTCTATTCATCTTTCTCTGTGTCTGTGAGAGATGCTCATTGTGAAATGTGATTAAAATCTTGTTCAAACCATTCATTTTCTTGGTGTGTATGGTCTTTGCCCTATCCACACATATACAAAACAAAGCTTATGTAGAAGAGAAAATAAATGTTTAGCTAGCCATCCATCCATCCAAATAAGTTATGTCAGGTTCAGCATAATACTTCCTTAGCTCTGTAATCAGTATCAATACTATTGGGATTGACCTCTGCTCAGGGATTAATTAGAAAATACATGCAGGCTAATCATCTTGTATAATGTATTGATGTGTATCTTGTTTCATTAACAATCATCAACAATCCGTTCATGTGATGTGATTCTAACAAACTGTTTGCCTTAGCTACAGGGGCTAGGTAAACACAGGCAATTCTTTTTTTTCCTTTCCCTTTTTTTCCTCACCAGATTCAGTCCCTTATGTTTGGTAATCGGCATTGCTAAGTCAGAAGACATCAGCTTGACTCTATAAATTACCACCTGATCCTTTCTTCCTGGATAATTAGGTACCCATTAGTTCTAATCAAGTAGTTACTTAATTATTGCAGTAATTAGTCTAATGGTCTAGCAAATTGAAGCTTTATCACTTTCAGATACTTAATGTTCTTGGCAGAGTACATCACAAGTGTCAAGGCATGGGCTTTAGCAATCAAGCATTAGAAAACAAAGTTTACACCATGTCATAAATAATATTACTCCGTTCGTGTTTTGGTGCATTTTTCCAAATTCCTTTGTCTACAATTCTAAATTCTGGTACTAACATGTTGTGGAGAAATCTGAAACGTCAACCAAAACATCACCAATGGTCCGGAGAAACAGCTCTGCATTGTGTTGTGTCAGGTTATGGTAGTACACTTGCACTTACATGCTTAAACCTGCAAATGCTCCTGAAAAAAAGAAAAAAAATTTCACAGTTGTTTTCTTTCTGTATTCGTTCAATTTGTCTGGTTTGTTTCAACATTCTGCTACAGATGTCAAATGCATAGGGGGTGAGTGAAGGCATTGCCACAACACTAGAACTTCACAACCACAGACGAGAAGCGAATAGGTTGTCTTCAAACCGCAATAAATTGCGGCTGGTTTGTCTGTCATCACCTTCAAATTAGCTGCAGTTTATTGAGTCTGCCGGAGATGCAGGACGTTGGCGGGCAAAGAGCGTTGCCTGAAAGATGCCTCGGTCCGTCTAGCACAATTAGACGGAGCTCACTTTTGACCCAAACATCCTCAATCACCTTGACCAACAGACCTCAAATGCAAAACAAACTATTTACATGTACAAAAAAACTAATGACTGTATTTAAGAAAAGAAAGGTCTACATAATATTTGAATAGAGAAATGTGGATCATTCCATAATATGGACCAAATATTAGAGCCAAACCAAAATGGGCTCACAGCTAGCTTGTGGTGTAGGCAGTATATTTTACTTTTGTTTGTTTTTTTGTTTTTTGACCATGAAAGTTTTACTGATCACTGATATGCTGAAGTTTTGAACACAAGGCTCTTTCAATATTTTATTTAAATATTCAGAGACAATGCGGAGTAGTGGATGATAACCATATATCGAAATATGTATATATGTACTGAAATTATATACTTAAAATATCATAAGCATGATAAAATACTAACCATTTTTATCTGACTAGAAGGGCCCTACTTCACATTGCGGTTTAATGAGCAGATGTATAATCAAATATAAGCTGAAAGGATTCCCTCTT